>NC_133619.1:565533893-565879393 GCF_048593235.1 Sminthopsis crassicaudata
TTGCCAAAATAACTCCAAATAATTGCTTTAATTTCTTCTTTATTGGTGATGCATTCACCAGTTTCATTTTTGATGCTGGTAATTCAGTCTCTTTTTAAAAAAAAATTTAAAAAAATCAAATTAACTAATGATTTATCTATTTTGTTTTTTTTCCCCCTCCAAATAAAACAAAAATCCTACTTTTATTAATCCTACATTTTTTTATTTTCTAACCTTTCTTTTGATTTTCAGAATTTCTATTGTGTTGTTTCATTTGGGGTTTTTAATTTCATTTTTTATTTTCTAACCTTTCTTTTGATTTTCAGAATTTCTATTGCACTCTCTCCCCCACCCCCCATTAGAGGTACTAGTTCTCATTTAAAAAAAAAAATGAATTGGTAAAGAAGAAATAACCCAATCATAGAAATTACTATGGGAATAGGAAAGACTTCAAATCTTCAAAGGAGGACAATGAAATAAGAAAAGCCTTTCCTATTCCAAAGAGTAATATTAAATGGCTCCCTGCCTAAAAAAATTTATGGAACTCAAAAAATACTCTCAAGTGAGAAAGATGAAGAAAAAAATTAAGCCACAAATAAAAACCATTTAAGAAAAACAAGATTATGAGCAAAAAAGTTAACAAACTAGGAAAAGAGATAGAGTTTTAAATAAGAAAATATTTCTTTAAAAATTAGAATTGGAAGAGGGCAAGCCAGTGAATCCCTAAGAGACCAAGAAATAACAAAACAAAATATAAAGAATAAAAAAATAGAGCAAAATGTGAAGCATCTTATAAGAAAGACAACAGATCTGAAGAACGGATCAGGAAGAGAAATATAAGAATAACTTGACTGCCTAAAAGCTGTGGCCACAAAAAGAACCTTGACACAATAATGTAAGGAATAATCCAAGAAAATTGTTCTGGAACAATAGTACATGAGGGGAAAGGAGAAATAGAAAAAAATACATTGATCACCATCTTTAAGAGATCCTTTGTGGAAAACACATAGAAATATTATTGTCAAATTTCAAAACCTCCAGAACAAAGAGAAAATTTTGCAAGAAAAAAAGAAAAAGTAATTAGCACATGCTAGAGCTACAATTAGAATTGTACAGGACCTTTCAGCAGGCACAATAAAAGACTGCAAGTCCTGGAATCACATATACCAGCAACCAAAAGAACGAGGTTTGCAGCCAAAAAATATCACATCCAGCAAAAGTATCTATAATATTGAATGAAAAAATAAAAGAACAATCAATGAATTGGCAGATTTTCAGGGCTTTCCTTCAGCCAAAACTGAACTTAATAGAAAATGTAACACATAAGAGCCAATATCAAAGTTTTATTTCAAGGAACTTATCATGGACAAATTGTTTTTTACATGAAAATATATACCACATGTTTAAGACTGATATCAGTAATTGGGTAGCTTAAAGGAAAGGTTGGGGCAGAGTTGAGTATGATCTGACTCTAAAAGGCAAAACTGTCTAGGAAAAGATAAAAATAGTAATTGTCATACAAATGAGGTACAGAGGAAGAATAGACAGAGGCATTAGAGGGGATAGAAAGACTCATAATTCTAAAAACCTATTCACATTGGGAATTTGTTAAATAGGCAATACTACGTGTATACTGTGAAGGCAATAGCACCCTCCAAAATATATAAAGAAAGAAAGAGGAAGGAGGGAACAGGATAAAGTAGGGTATAGAGGGATTGATAGATTTATGGCAGTGGGACAAGGTGTGTAGATTAATGGAAAAAAGGATAAAGGGGGGAAAGGGTACAAAAGGGTGTCCACATTAATCAGAATGTAATAAGGTATGTAGATTAATGGGAATGGAATAAAGAGGGGAAGGAAAACGTAGGGGGAGAAGATAGGGGAGGGATATGTGGGTATAGGGAGGTTAAGGAATAGGCAAGTTAAAAAGCAGAATTAAAATAGAAAAGTTAGCAGGGATAGAAAATAAAAAATATCTAGAAACACTACTACATGGATCAGGAGTAGAATTTGCTAGAAAAAAATAGGGCAAGACAAAATCAAACTTAAAGATTCAATCAAGAGAGAAATCATTTATTATAATTATAATTATACATCAGTCAAATTATGGCTGTTTTAGATACATGTTTACATATGGATAAATGCATATCCACATATGTGTGTCTGAGCATATGTGGGTATGTAAACATGTATGTTTATGTATGTATATAAGTAGATTTATGTATGTGGATCTGTGGGTGTGAGTGTGAATGTATGTGTGTGTATGTGTATATATATAAATTCAAATATATATATTTGTATATTTAAGTATATCTGCGCTTAATTGTTAACCTTGGGGGAGATTGAGGGGAGGTAAGAGATGAAAGGAGAAAAAAAAATAAAGTAAAAAGTGCTCATCAGAGAACAAAAGAATAACCTACAAGGAAGCAAAGAAAAGATGAACACTCATGAATATAATTTCTTTTATCATTATATATACTTTCTTAAAATGTAAATTTATTGTTATATATTTTGAATCTTCCCTGATGTCCTGTTGGACTCTTAGGAATGTATCATATCACATTCTCATATAGGAATATAAACAGTTTAATTTATTGAGTCTCTTATGATTTTTCTTCCCTATTTATTTCTTTATGCTTCTCTTGAGTCTTATGTTCAAAAATCAGATTTTCTGAACAGCTTTGGTCTTTTCATGAATGTTTGATAGTCTATTTCATTAAATAGGTTTTTTTAAAAATTTACTTTTCTGTCTTTTTTTTTTTCTATTCTGATTTTTCTTGTTTTATAAAAAAAATAAAAAAGAATTTGAATGCTCTTTCATTTAACATTTTATTAAATTTTAATATTGATATTACTTCATTATCTATGGTGCCTTTTAGCAAATATAGTTTCCCTGATTATCTCTTTTATTAGGCCTATTTTATTTTGTTCATCTAAGATCATGATTGCTACCCCTACTTTTTTTTACTTCATCTGAAGGATAATCAGTTTTACTCTAGCTCCTTATTTTAATTTTAATTCTGTGTTTTTCTGTTTCAAGTATTTTTAAAAATGTAAATAATATATTGTTGGATTCTCGTTTCTGCTAGATCTGCCAGCCATCCTGCTATCTGCTTCCATTTTATGGGTAAGTTCATGCCATTCACATTCATAATTATGATTTTTAGCTGGATATTTCCTTCCATCCTATTTTCTAGTATTTTGCCCTCTATCTCTTTTTATCCTGTTCTTCCTCTAATGTTTGTTTTATTTCTAACCATTGCTTTTCAATAGACATTTTCTCTTTTGTCATTCTCTCCCATCTCTCCCCCTGCCTTTTCCTCTCTCCCTGCTACTTCCCTATTGGGTCTGATAAATTTCTATATCTAATTGAGTTTCTGCATCTATTTTTCTCTTTTTGAAGCAATTGCTGATGAAAGTAAGGTTTGAGCAACAAGGTTATTCTATTCCTTCCTCCCTCCTCACTTTCCCTCCATTGTAATTGTAAAAGTTCTTCCCCCCCTGAGGCACTTGGGGTTAAGTGACTTGCCCACGGTAATACAGGTAGGAGGTCTTAAATGTCTGAGACCAGATTTGAACTCAGGTCCTCCTGACTTCAGGGATGGTATTCTATACACTGTGCCACTTAGCTGCCCCTGTACATATCTTTTTGATAAACTGATTTTATCCAGTTTTCCTCTTTCTAACCGCTTTTCTCAGTATATCTTGTTTCTAATCCATCTGGGTTTTTTTTTTTTTTTTAGATCATTCTAACATAATCAACTCACTTCCATTCTAACCACCATAATCATGATAAAATTCTTAGGAGTGTCTCATATCATATCTTTATATAAGAATAAAAATAGTTTAACCTTATTAAGTATCTTATAATTTTTCTTCCATATTTACTTCTTTATGCTTCTCTTGAGTCTTATGTTCAAAAGTCAGATTTTCTATGCAGCTTTAGTCTTTTCAGGAATGTTTGAAAATCCACTATTTCATTAAATATTTATCCCCCCAGAGGATTATACTCAGTTTTGCTGAATAGGTTATTGCTTGTAATCCTAGCTCTTGGCTTCCAGAATATCATATTCCCAGTTCTCTACTCCATTTACATGGTAATTGCTAATCTTGTGAGATTCTGACTATAGCTTCACAGTATTTGAATGATTACTTTTTGACTGCTTGAAGTCTTTGTCTTTGACCTGGGAATCCTGAAATTTGGCTAAAAGAGAAATTTCCTGAGAGTTTTCATTTTGGGATATCTTTCTAGTGGTTCTCTATGAATTCTTTCAATTTCTATTTTACCTTCTGGTTTGAGAATTTCTGGGCAGTTTTCCTTGACAATTTTTTGAATTGTCTAGGATCTTTCCTTGATTATGGCTTTCAAGTAATACAATATATCTTAAATTATCTCTATTAAATATAATTTCCAGATCATTTGTTTTTCCAATGAGATCTTTCACATTTTTTTCTGTTTTTTAAAAAATTCTTTTGACTTTGTTTTATCATTTCTTGATGTTTCATGAGTCTTTACCTTGCCTATTTCTAATTTTTAAGGAATTATTTTCTTCATTGGACTTTTGTACTTCTCCTTCCATTCCCTCCCAAATTCAGCAAGTTCTGCTTTTTAAAGAATTATTTTCATCACTGAAGTACCTTTTTTTTTTTTTTTTTTTTTTTTACCATTTGGATGATTTTGTTTTTTAAGGTGCTATTTTCTTCATTATTTTTGTCTCTCTTTTTTCAAGCTGTTGTTTTGTTTTGTTTTGTTTTGTTAATTTTCTTTCTTCTCATTTTATTGCCCAATTTTTCTTCTACCACTCATTCATTTTGAAAATAATTCTTATTGAGCTTCTCTCCCAAGTCACATTTTTCTTTGAATCTTTGCTTGTAGCTATATTAACATCATTGTCTTCTTCTGAGTTTGTGTCTTGATCTACTTTGTCATCATAGTAGCTCTAGAGTTCAGAAGGTTTTGGTGCTTCCAAAGCTATGTTTTAGAGGGAGAATTGTAGTTTCTTCTCTTCCTGCATGTGCTTTAATTCTTACCTAGAAATAGCTTCTGATCTCTTGGCATTTCAGTCAATACTGTCCTCAGGACCTCTGCTTCCTCGTGATTGAAAGGGCTTATTTCTGCCCTTAAATTTGCGACCCAGAAATGGATCTAAATGATGGAATAAGCTCAATGGTTCTACATCCATTGCTATCCCAGAGATCACCGGTAATCTCTTTTTGACCAGTTGCCAGAACTCCTGACCATCTCTGGCTTCAGAGCTCATGAAGCTGTAAATGATGTCACTATCAAATGGTCCCACAATTAAATGTTGCATCCATATGAGCTCTAGTTGTAAGCACACATATCCGTCTTTTCTCCTAAATCATTTGGGAATAGAAGAATATCTCATCCAACTTTTTATTGGTTTTGCCATTCTAGAATTCAATAGGAAACATTATTTTAAAGTTATTTGGAAGGGAATATTGGGAGATCATGTGTGATTGCCTCCTGTACTCTTCCATCTTCACTCTACTCCTGGGAGTCATTTTGGGTTTATTCTTTTCTTCCTTTAAAGAAGAGATAGAATAGATAAACCTCTGAACTTTGTAAGCTTCAACAGGTCATGATAACACCAAAGATTCATGAATTGAGTTCAGCGAAGAGTGACCCATCACATGCTGCTTGATCCAGGATAACAATGAATTCATGACAGTGAAGAGACAGTGATTTGTCCAATGAATCTGATGCTTTTGGAATTCAAGTTGCGCGTTAACTTCTGTTATTTTATATTTTGTCAACAAATATCCCTTATAATAGCACTAGATAGACCTGAGTTTAATTCCTTCCTCAGATACTAATTCTGTGCTCCTGAAGCAAGTCAATTAGCCTCCTGTAGTTCTTTCCTACAAGGTACAATTTAGATTCTATGCCCTGTATAAAGCCTTTCCTGACATAGAATCTCCCATCATCACTCCAATCAGGTCAAAATTAATTAATTCTTCTCATATGTCTCATGGCATGCTGCTTGTTTCTTCTTGGTATCTATTTATTGCATTCTACCTTATGTAATGGGTTTCCAACCAAACCTGGTGCATTCATGCTGCTGGTATACAGAAAGATGTGACTACTAATGGAGAGAATTTTAAAATGTCACTGTGTATCTGTGTAAGAGATAGAGTTCTTTCAGAACTTAGGAGAGAGACATGTGTGGTACTAAATACTAGGAAAGATGTATGGAAAGATTTGGAAGCTGCAGATTTGTGAGGGAAGATGGCTCTTTAAAAGATCACTGATTTCTAGCTTGTCCTCCAGAGACTTCAGTGATTTTTCCTTTGGATGAAATAGGGCACTCTCTCTTGGTTTGAACTAAGGTCTTTTCTTGCTCCCATCTAAAGAGCTTAGTTACTCTTGTATATTTTCTGTTATATTCTAATGTAGGGTTGCTGGATGACATAGTGGATAGAGTGCCATCCCTGGAGAAGCATCCAAGTTCAAATCTGGTCTTACTTGCTATTCATTATTTGTGATGGTCATTTGTATAATCAATATTTGGTGGGAAGGGGCTAAGCCAGCAGATATAAATTTGGGGCTTCCTTCTCTTAAAAAGAACAACTAGGGAAGCTCCTCTTAGACTCTTAATACTGGAAGGGGGAAAAGGAAATATGTGAATGTAGCCTGAAACACCTCTTGGAGACAGATGAAGGAAAGATCAATCACCCAGCTATAGTCTTTCTCTGCTTTTTACAGGCTACAGTTAGTCACTCTTGCAGAGTAACAGACCAGATGCTAGAGATATTTATCTGGTCCACCCACGAGCCACATGTTTGTACATTTAGAGAACTCGTGTGAACATATCTCTCTTGTAAAGGAAACACATATCCTATACCTATACTTCTTTGTGAATGCCATTGTGCCATGTAGTTGTCCCAGATAAGAATATATAAGATCTTCTTTATATTGTAAGCAAGTCAAAGGATACATGGGTTTCTAGTCCCAGCTCTGCCACTAACAATCTATATGGTTTTCATCTTGTAACTTTAGCACCTTGCAGAGTTTCTGACACAGAATAAGTATTATATAAATGTTTGTGAAAGTATATAAACAATTGTTGAATTTTTAAAAAAATCTCTATTATTTCTATTATATAATTTTTCTCTATTATTTAATTTTTCATACTTGACCATTTTTATATTGAAACTGGCCTAATTATCAAGTGAAAGTACCAAATTAAAGCGTCTCTAATAATGACAGGAAAAAAAAACTGGTTGTCTTATCCAATGAGGCCAATAGAGAACCAAATTGGCATGGAATTCGAAAGGGGGCTTTTATTGCCTCTCTCGCTCTGGGTTTCAATTTTGCCTATCAACCATTCTTTGTGAAGCTGTGACAAAATTTCCAGCAACTTCAGCCAAGATGGACCATACTTCCTTGTTCTGCTGCCAAACCTATACCTGGAATAAAATTTAAATAAGTCTTAAGGCTCTGTTGTTCCTAGGAGTGCTAGAAAATACAAAGAGGGACTAAATGTACTCAACTAATTCAAGTACCTTAAAGCCAAATTTGGTTTGGAATATGCTTCTAAGAAGGAGCTAGAAGTGATCTGCCTCTTGATATTTTCCTTTAACATAAGAGAAAGTAAACAGTGGGAAAAATTTGTGATGAAAGTGCCATTCTTGGGGTTAGGAAAATCTGAGTTCCAGTCAGGTCATATATATAAAACACAAATCAGTTATCATTTATTATCAATGAATCAGCTTTTGATGTAGACAGATACCATAGGCAAAGGAGATGCAAATATAGAGTACATGTAAATGTTCATGTTGTGATGAAAAATTGACTAATAAAAGATAGAAATGACTTTGTGATCTTGTGGAAAGAACTGGTTTATGGGTTCTAGTCCAGTGACTTGGCTGGATTCAATCTGAGTCATTCTAGCTTTAGGCTTTGGGAGATTGTGAGTAGCACAAGGTTTATGGTGACATCAGTGCCAGCAGTTGCTTGTCCTTATGAAAAAACCCAACTTGGCACCTCTTAGGGGCATATCTATCTTACAAAGGAAACACATATTTCCTTTGTAAATTGGTGAACCCTATAATTTTAGAGCTAGAAGGGACTTTAGAGATCCAAAAATCCAACCTCCTCATATTTTTTAATAACAAAGAAACTGAGGTTCAGAGACATCAAAGTCAGGAGAACTGGGACTAAAATGTAGGACTCTTGGCTTGAGACAATAGAAGGAAAGAGTGTTAAATTTAAAATGTAAAGGATCCTGATTCTTCTCCCCTTTGGACTTCGATTTCCTTGTCTGAAAAAATGAGTAAGAGTAGACTCTAATCTTAAGCTCTAAGTCTATGACCAGTGCTCTTTTCCCAAAGCCTGGGATTCATAGCTTATTTTCATATGTGTAAACTTGTTGAATTTGGAGAGTTATAGACTTGTGGATCTGTGTGGATATGAGCAGGAGTTTTTTAATTTAATGAAAAGGAGTCCTATCATCATCTATTCTACAGTGAGATGTCTTGTTTAAACCTGTACGTTCTGTTGCAGAAAGGGGGAATTCCTAACAACAGCTAATTAGTGGGTCATCAAACCAACTAAAAGACCCTCTGGCTGATGTCTGTCATGCTTAGTTTTGGTTGAGTGGTAAGTGGGTCATAGGTTAGACACGCATGATGGACAGCTTTCAGCTGTCAATGAATCAGATAAGATAACTATGGTGTTGCATCCCCCAGGACATTGAGAATTCTGACTCTCTCCCCCTTCCCAAAATTTCCAGCTTTGGACACCCAAAAGAAGTATAAATAGGCTGGGAGTCTGAAGGATTAGCTTCTATTTCTTACTCTGCTATCGTGAGATCTTGGGCAGGTTGTTGAACTTCTCTTAGCTGCCATTTTATTTTATTTTATTTAATTTTTAAGTTCTTTTTTAAAATTAATTTTATAATTATACATTTTTTGACAGTATATATGCATGAGTAATTTTTTTATACCATTATCCCTTGTATTCATTTTTCCAGATTTTCCCCTCCCTCCCTCTACTCCCTCCCCTAGATGACAGGCAATCTCATACATTTTACATGTGTTACAGTATAATCTAGATATAATATATGTGTGTAAATCCAATTTTCTTGTTGCACGGTAAGTATTGGATTCCGAAGGTATAAGTAACCTGGGTAGATAGACAATAGTGTTAATATTTTACATTCACTTCCCAGTGTTCCTTCTCTGGGTGTAGTTATTTCTGTCCATCTTTGATCAACTGGAAGTGAGTTGGATCTTCTCTATGTTGAAGATATCCACTTCCATCAGAATACATCTTCATACAGTATCGTTGTTGAAGTATATAGTGATCTTCTGGTTCTGCTCATTTCACTCAGCAACAGTTCATGCAAGTCTGTCCAAGCCTCTCTCCTCCTGTTGGTCATTTCTTACAGAGCAATAATATTCCAAAACCTTAATATACCATAATTTACCCAACCATTCTCCAATTGATGGACATCCATTCATCTTCCAGTTTCTAGTCACTACGAAAAGAGCTGCCACAAACATTTTGGCACATACAGGTCCCTTTCCCTTCTTTAGTATTTCCTTGGGATATAAGCCCAGTAGTAGCACTGCTGGATCAAAAGGTATGCACAGTTTGATAACTTTTTGGGCATAGTTCCAAATTCTCTCCAAAATGGCCGGATTCTTTCACAACTCCACCAACAATGCATTAGTGTCCCAGTTTTTCCACATTCCCTCCAACATTCATCATTATTTGTTCCTGTCATCTTTCTTAGCTGCTATTTTAAAAGGAGGTGATCTTCTAAGTGCCCTTCTATTTCTAACATTCTAGAGTTCTATAAATCCATTGTCCCCGTCTCTGTTGAGTGTACATCTACCATGTATGAGAAAAAATGAGTCAATTTACCAGAAACCATTTAAATGAAATTTATGAGATAGGATTGGCATTTCTTTGTGATGGCCAACCTGCCCTGCTGCATGGGAAGAGTATCATGAATGGGAAGGACTTACTAAGTCTTTTCCAGTTCCAAATATGCTTATACATGTTTATAGTTATAGTCTTATAATCCTAGGATATTACTAGGCAAAGACTGAATTATAAAAAAATTTAAATAAAATAAAGATGGAAAATTCATGTATATTTGTACATATACAAATATGTAAGTCCTAACCAGGGAGAATTTTCTTTTTTTTTTCCTTTAATTTTTTTAGGGGCATTTGTCAATCCTCACTGCAGCATGAATACAATTGCACTTTACAGATAAATCAACTTGAAATCTATAGTCAATTAGGAAAGTCTGAGTCCTTTTAGCTTCCACAGATGCATAATGTCACCCTAAGTGAGTTACTTACAAGTTTTATTTCTTCATCCACCCCTCTACTGTGGAACAGAAGGTTCTATTCAGCATCAGCTTTATTCTTTGGAAATGTAGATTCACAAATTGGAAGTACCCTCTACTCCTTTGGTCTCTTCCTTTGTTTAGATGACATGCCCCCAGTGAAGAGCAGTTTAATGCGCTCTCTTCACTTTTAATCTTTTGTGTCATCTTCTTCCTTTAGAATGTAGGCAAAAAGGCAGGGACTGTTTATCTTTCTGTTTGACTTTATATTCCCAGCCCTTAGCATAGTGCCTGGTGCCTGGCACAGAATAAAGATTAATTAAATGCTTATTGACTGACTGATTTTACTTTTAATTGATGCCCTATATATCTTGTATTCACACCACTGTTTGTATGTTGTCTCCACTAGAATGTGAGCTCCTTGTGGCCAGAGGCTGCTTTAAAAAATTATCTTTATTTATTTTAAAATTTTATGTTGATAGCATATTATTTTTCCAATTACATGTAAAGATGGTTAACTTTCATTTTTATAAGATTTTGAATTCAATTTTTTTCCCTCACTTCCTTATTTTTCCACCCTACCAAGCAATCTGTTACAAGTTATACATATACATTCATTTTAAAGTATAAGCCATGGAGGGAAAGAGAAATCAGAACAAAAGAGGAAAACTACAAGAAAGAAAAAACAAAACAAAAGGAAAAGAAAAGATGAAAACAGTACACTTTGATCCAAGTTCAGTCTCCATTGTTTTCTCTCTGGATGCAGATGGCATTTTCAATCAGAGATTGCTTTTGCCTTTTTTTTTTTTTTTTTTTTTTTTTTTTAAATCACAGCTCATTACAATGCTTGGCATACAGTAAGCTCTTAATAAATGCTTATTGACTTGATTTGCCTTGCCTTTTCAAATGTAAATCCCCTAGGAAGGTTAATGTCATAAGCCAGGCTATTAGTACTTTAAACAGTAGCATGAATTAATATAACCATTTTGCTTTCTACTTGACATCAGATTCTAGAATTGAAGCAATGCAAATTTTGATGATTTGGGAGTATGGAATAAGAAAAGATAATTTGCAGATATGCAGGGCTGATCTAGATAGGGTAGCATAGGAAAGCATGGGACCCAAGTGAAGGGGGAATATATATTTATTATATAATAAATTATATTTATTATTAATAATATATTACAAATATTACCTCATTTGATCCTCATAATAATCCTAGGTGGTAGACACTGTTATTATCATCATTTCAGAGTCAAGGAAACTTAAGCCAGACAGAGGTTAAGTGCCTTACTCAGGGTCATATAGCTCTTAAGTGTCTGAGGTCAGATTTCAACTCACATTTTCATAATTTCATAGCCAGCACTCTGATGTGGGGAGTAGAGTTTAAGGGATAGGAAAAGGATCATCAGGAGATGGGAAATGGCTATTAAAAAGGAGATGGAAGGTCACACACTTAAACAGGAAACAAACTTGGCCAGTTTCATATTTTTGTCTAAGCCAGTCCTGATTTGTCCTAGTTTACAGAGGATGGGTACAGAGTTAAAGAAACACTTTTGTACCATTGAATACTCCTCTTGAGGAAAGATCCCAAACAAACACAATGATTATTTGTTTCATTAAACAAATCATTTCAAACTTTCAATCATAAGATTGACCTCATGATTACTTATATCTTTTCCCAAAGTAGCAAACATATCCTAAGAACAGAATGCCTGAGATATTAACTAATGCAAAAAAGCCAACAACCTCAATTCATTCTTTTTTTTTTAAATGAATTAATTGATCTTTTTATTTGGGGGGGGTTAGAAGAAAAACAGATATAAGGATATTACTGTAGAATTAATATACATGGAATGTCCTTTAAATTCCATTTTTACCTCCCTCTCCCCAGCCTTTAACTGCAATTATAGACTTCCCTGTCGTTTTTGACTCCGGGAGTTCGCCTGCAGGTCAGGAATGTTCTGCTCTCATTCTGAGACAACACCCACATGAGCAAGAAAATCAGCTTCTATTTTGAAAAATGGGAATTCAGAGAGGAGGCAAATGTTTTAGCTGGATATTTCTTAGGGAGAGAGAATGAAAAAAATGTCCCCCCTCTCCCATTTAGTTATAACAACTCAGAAAAAGGAGGAATTTCTCCAACTTGATTAGTCACCCAACTGCCCAATTAATCTCTATCCTTTGCCAACATTTAATTCTAAACTGAGTTTAATTGGCTTTCCTAGATAAGTTCCTTGTTAACTGACTTGGAGTCACAATCCTACTGGAAGGTTTGGGTGAGTATATGTGATGACTAAATCAATCAACAAATGTGCAAAGCATTTTAGAAAATTATATTTACTTTTGAAACCCCAACCCTCTCACTATCACCAGATCACATCTTCTAAGTGTTGAGGAGGGTATATGTACCATTACATTCAATGGTACTCAATGTCAGGGCTTCAAATGTGCTAATGGAGAGAGCCTAGGAGGTTCTGAAAGGTAGGGACTGGGTTTTTTTGTTTTGTTTTGTTTTGCCTTTGGATCCAAGCCTTTAGCACAGTGCCTGGTACAGAGTAATTACCTCATGAAATGCTAGTTGATAGACTATCAGTGTCATGGATAATCCAAAATAGCGTATAGTAGGAGAAAAGCATTCCTTTTTGGTTTTGGAATGTGTTTGGACAGAATTAAAATTAATTTCAATTTCCTGAGCATATACAGATGACAGCAATCTTTGTATACTTTGTCTTTTCTTTCTCAATGGATAAGCACATACATGTAATAAAAAGATAATTGTATTTTAAAACTCAGGGTCAAGTATAGTAGAAAGCACACCAGATTAGGTGCCAGAAAACCTGTATTTATATTTATTATCAAGGGGCAGATCATTTCTTTTTTTTTTTTTTTTGGTACTATTTACTTATTTATAAAGTAAGATTATTGGGCTAATTTATAAAATGATAATATTAGGTTAGCTAGATTTTAAGGGCCCTTTTAGCTCTAACTTCTATAAGGAACTCACTCCCTATCACTCATGAGTAATGCTAAATTAAGACTTTTTGAGCTTTCTGGGCAGATTTGCTCAAGCCTACCTAGTCATAAATTTTCATCTCTAATTCCCTTAAGTTATTAAATTCCTCATTTAGTATACACGCCCTCTTTTCTCCTTTCTTATCATCATGATTCTGACAGGAGAAGCCACTAAGAGAGACTTTCACTGACATGGATTATAATGTATAAGATCTAGATCTCTGTCCTGTTTTTGATCAGAGCTGGTCTGTGACTAAGCCCCTAACAAGGTTAAGGAATCAAGGCAATCAAAAGCACAGAGTGTATATGGGCAATATTACATCATTCCGTGACGTTTCTAGGTGATCATTATTTTTATAATTCATGATTCAACTAACTCTGGACTCTCTTGGACTTGAGTTCAGTTTGTAGGGGACTCTTAGTGACAAGTAATCTAACTTGCTTTAGCCCCAACTTTAATGTTCTGTTGTCTCCAGAGACTGCCGATCACTCTCTGGGAGGAGATCTACTGTCTCAACTCAATCTCCTGGCCAGACTCTTCTTCCTGTAGAGAGCCCCAAACTCTGACCCACAGTAGATTCTCTCAGACCCAATGCTGCCCTTCTTTTATCCTCCCAGAGAATAGGCTTGTGAGAACTCAATGGAGCGTGGGGAAATACTTCCACCAATGAACTTGCTCCTCTTAGAATTCCTAAGGTGTAAACTCCCTTTAAAGGCCCAAACCAAAGGTCTGAGCCAGAGAACTGTCAAGTCAACCTAAGTTCTCACCTTGTAATTGTCCAGACAACCTGAGTTCTCACCTTGTCACTGTCCAGACAACCTGAGTTCTCACCTTGTAATCCTAACACCCAACATTAGAAAATTGGAAAAATCTAAAGAAAAATTGACTATCTGAGGAAAGTAAAATTGTTTTGTGAGGGGTGTCAGAAGTTATTTTTTTCTTTCTCTCTAGAGAGGAAGTTATAATTCTTATAATTATAACTCTCTTCTAGACTCTAGATTTCATGTTTAATCTCTCTCTATAACCTTGGTTTTCCTTCATCTTCTCAAAAGCAACATGTATAAAATAAATTAAAGGAACATAGGATAGTTTACGTCTCAGACTTCTGGAGGAGGAAGGAATTTGTGACCAAAGGAGAACTAGAGACCATTATTGATCATAAAATAGAAAATTTTGATTATATCAATTTGAAAAGCTTTTGTACAAACAAAACTAATACAAACAAGATTAGAAGGGAAGCAACAAACTGGAAAAACATTTTTATAGTTAAAGGTTCTGATAAAGGCTTCATTTCCAAAATATATAGAGAACTGACTCAAGAAATCAAGCCATTCTCCAATTGACAAGTGGTCAAAGAATATTAACAGACAATTTTCAGATGATGAAATTGAAACTATTTCCACTCATATGAAAGAGTGTTCCAGATCACTATTGATCAGAGAAATGCAAATTAAGACAACCCTGAGATACCACTACACACCTGTCAGATTGGCTAGAATGACAGGGAAAGATAATGTGGAATGTTGGAAAGGATGTGGGAAAACTGGGACACTGATGCATTGTTGGTGGAGTTGTGAAAGAATCCAACCATTCTGGAGAGCAATCTGAAATTATGCCCAAAAAGTTATCAAACTGTGCATACCCTTTGACCCAGCAGTGCTACTACTGGGATTATATCCCAAAGAAATACTAAAGAAGGGAGAGGGACCTGTATGTGCCAAAATGTTTGTGGCAGCCCTTTTTGTAGTGGCTAGAAACTGGAAAATGAACAGATGCCCATCAATTGGCATATGAATGTTATGGAATATTATTGTTCTGTAAGAAGTGACCAGCAGGAGGAATACAGAGAGGCTTGGAGAGACTTACATCAACTGATACTGAGTGAAACGAGCAGAACCAGGAGATCATTATACACTTCAACAATGATACTATATGAGGATAATATTCTGATGGAAGTGGATATCTTCAACAAAGAGAAGATCTAATTCAGTTCCAATTGATCAATGATGGACAGAAATAGCTACACCCAGAGAAGGAACACTGGGAAATGGGTGTAACCTGTTTGCATTTTTGTTTTTCTTCCCAGGTTATTTTTACCTTCTGAATCCAATTCTTCCTGTGCCACAAGAGAACTGTTCAGTTATGCACACATATATTGTATCTAGGATATCCTACAACACATTTAACATATATAAGACTGCTTGCCACCTGGGGGAAAGAGTGAAGGGAAGGAAGGGAAAAATTGGAACAGAAGTGAGTGCAAGGGATAATGTTGTAAAAATTACCCATGCATATGTACTGTCAAAAAAAAGTTATAATTATAAAATAAAAAAATTAAAATAAAAAAAAAGATAAAAAAGCAACATGTGTGAGAAACAAAAATTTACCATTTCTCCCCCTACTCTTCTCAATTTTCCAGTTTTTTTTCAATAGTACTACCTCACTTTCTGTCTCCTAGGCTAGAAACCTTGAATACAGAACTGCCTTGCCTTTCTCTTTTTCCTCTATATTCATTCAGTCACTTACCTGTGTTCTTTTCTTTTGAAATCTCTTGGATTTAGCATTTTGTCTTCCATCCCTCACCAGTTTTATTGCAACAACATTATGGATAGTTATACTAACTCCAGTTTGTTCTCTTATCTAATCCATCTTAAACACTCTCAGAAGACTAATCTTAAGCTTAAATTAATTTTAATTAATTCTCCAACTAAGTTAGTGTCCTCACTGTTCTTTTTAAAATATCTATTCTTTCTCTTATTTTAGTAGTTATTGTAATCTCTCCCTATTCAAATCTCACTCTTCCTCAAAATTTATGTTAATTTCCATGTCGGTCATGAAACCTTACCTGACTATTTTAGCCCTCACTGATTTCTCCTTTTTCTGAACTCCTACATATTAATATTTTACAGATTAGCATGTAATTCTTTTATGCATTTAGGTCCAAATACTCAAATTATAAATTCCTTGAGAGTAGAAATCATGTATTATAGTGCTTTTGAATCTTCCACAGCACTTAGCAGATACTCAGGAAATATGGTACTTCATTATTGAAAAGACACTATTGACATTATTGTCAATTAAAAGACATTATTGAAAATCCAGTTTTCAGGTAATAGCTGCTTTCCTCTTTCTTTTCCCTATTTTTCTTTCATTTCAAATCCATTTTGGGACTGCCTACCAAATAGAATATTTAAAAATGCTATTGCAGAATATTACTATTGCATTTAGGTATATTATCAGATTCTTAGTTAGAAGGGACCTCAAACAGATGCTCAAAGTTGAAGTGATTTGTTCATGAGCACACCAGTAGGAAGTAACAGAGCTGAGATTCAAATCTAGGTCCTCTTTATATAATCCAACACTTTTCCCATTATATATTTTCTACTTTATGTTTTCACTATACAAGTGGGAGTACCTTATTTGGGCTCTAAGAATTTGTTTTTTAAATACTTTGATGGCTGCATTTCAGTACAATTTATTTTTTTTTGTAACACTCTGTATTTTATTTTATGTGCATTAAAACATTATTCTAGAAGGGATACATTCACCAAAGGGATCCATGACACACACAAAAAAGATTAAGAGCCCCTATTCAGGATCACATCTAAGCAAATAGGGAATGAAGATATTTTTTCTGAACATGGTGGTTAGCCTCCCATTTTCTTTCTTTCTTTTTTTTTTTAATAGCTTTTTATTTCTCAAGATATATACGAAGATTGTTCAACATTCACCCCTGCAAAACCCCGTGCTCCAAATCCTTCTTCTTCCCTCTCTACCTCCCATCTTCCCCAGACAGCAAGCAATCCAACACAGATTAAACATGTGCAATCCTTCTAAATATCTCCACATCTATCATGCTGCACAAGAAAAGTTAGATCAAAAAGGAGGGGAAATGGGAAAGAAAAAAACAAGCAAGTAAACATCATCAAAAAGGGGGAAAATATAATACCATTTTATTTGTCAGCTTTTGACAGCATGATCTTAAAAAGAAATGCTGTTATTTTTTTTTATGAAAATAGAAGAATTACAGAGGAAGCAGAGAGATCTAAACACATGAAAACTTTACGTAGGAATTCTATCACTTCATCTCCCATAAACAAAGAAATGGTAACAATAATATACTAATAACACTATGCTTTGGATAAAGTCTTTCATCTATGGGTCTCAAAACATACTATAATATTTAAAGTGAGGTAATTATTATTATCCACAATTTACTGATGAGGAAATCAAGGCAAAGAGAAAATTAATGAATACTTATTCAAGGCTTTAAGTAAAAATTGAGTCAGAGCCAATATTAGAATTGTACAGGTTAGTTTCCCTGCTCAACAGCTTGTTTCCCTAGGATTATTCCCAAATGACTTTTTTTTTTCATTGATATTTAAGTAGTTATTAAACGACAGAGTTAAGAGAGGTCACTAAATCAATTCAAACCAATAAGCATTTGTTAACTACTTATTATGTGTTAGGCATTATGCTAAGCATTGAGGGTACAAAGGAAAAAAGGAAACAGTCTTTAATATCAAGGAGTTTATATATAGAGAGGTGGAGAGGAAAATGATTTTCTGTCCTTTTCCTGGGAGCCCGCTAAGCAATCTATCCAACAGATTTTAGACTCTAAGTCTCTCTAGCTGTATGATGAAAGAGCTCCCAGTTCTTGAAGTCCCAGAAGTTGTGAATTATGTCACAAATAAATATTACATGTGTACCTTACTACCATTATATCTAAATCAGAGCCCATTCTTTTTTTTTTTTTTAATAATGGCTTTTTATTTTCAAAATACATACAAAGATAGTTTTCAACATTCACCCTTGCAAAACTTGGTGTTCCAAATTTTTCTTCTCTTTCCCTCCCCCTCCATCAAATAATTCTATATAGGTTAAATCTGTGCAATTCTTCTAAACATATTTCCACAATTATCATGCTGCACAAGAAAAATCACATCAAAAAGGAAAAAAATGAGAAAGAAAAAAAATCAAGCAAACAACAACAAAAAAGGTGAAAAATACTATGTTGTGATCCTCCTTCTGAATGCAGTTTGAGCCCATTCTTTCTTTGGAGACTGTGTATTTATGGGAAAATGTTAGCTAGGTTTATGAAAAAAATCCTCTTTATCTGTGCTTTGTGCTAGCTATTGTTGTTCAGTCAGGTCTGTGTTTTAGTAATCCTGTGTGGGGTTTTCCTGGCAGAAATGCTGTAATTTTCTTCTCCAGATCATTTTACAGGTGAGGAAACTGAGATAAAGAGGATTAAATGAGCTGCCCAAAGTTACACAATTGAGGAAGATGAATATTCCTGACTCCAGGCCTGGCACTCTGTCCACTGTGCCACCAGAAGATTTTCTCTCCTCCCCTGGAACTTACATTCTAGTGAAGAAATCAACTTGCAAACAACTGTGTACATTTTGTTGTTTAGTTGATTAGTCATGTCTGACTCTTTGTGACCCCATTTTGGGCTTTTCTTGGCAAAGATCCTGGAGTGGTTTGCCATTTCCTTCTCCAGCTCATTTTACAGTCATTTGCCTAGAGATGATAATTAAATCCATGGGAACTGATGAAGTCACCAAGAAAGAGTAGAACTAGAGAAGAGGGCCCAGATTACAATCTTCAAAGAAGGTAGCTACTTCAAACAATAAGCCAGGAAGCTTGACATTGATGTCTGATAAAAAGCTAGATGGATTATTAAAGGAATGATGTGTTGGAAATGAAGAGGTGATCATAAGAATTGGCAAGTATTTATTAAAAACAAATGTCTTAACATTGATATAATATATCAAAACTTTTAGTATACAGCCAAAGAAGCTCCTAAGGGACAATTTACATCTTTAAAGATTCTTATCAACAAAACAGAGAAAGAACAGAGCAGTAAGTAGAGGATGCCTTTAAAATGACTTGGCTCCCATTCTTTAGGACTTTCCTGGCACTCCAGCTGGTAGTCAGCTCTGAACTTGACTCCACTTACTGAACTTGTGGTGACTTGGTCTCCTAAACTTTTAAGATTTACAAGATTATGGCTGTCCCAATACTCTTTCACCTAAAAGCAGGGAAGGAAAAAAAAAGCTCAGTTAGACAAAGAACAGAGGCCTATATTCATGGCCACATGTGGGCCCAATTGGAAAGTTTAAGGACTCTCAAACACTCCAACTTTCTGTTGTCACATGTGGAAGAGCTCCTGACCCCCAATATGAAAAGTTCAAGGAAGAACTGAATCCTTATTCACATATTTAGAGGACAGACAAAAAGGATTAAGAATAAAAGTTGTTTCTCACTTTAAAGTCCACTGAATGGTCAGTTTTTGTGGCTTAATAGCCAGTCTTCTTTAATATAATCCATTTCAAGGGGGGAACAGGTAGTAGGGGAATATGTAGATCAACCAGAGGTTCCTAGCTAAACATGTCTTTTTCCAAGAGGGTCTACTGGATAGATCCAGGGACCCAGTCCTGTGACACTGCATATGTGTAGGGAGACATGATTCCTAATTGACACAGAGATTTCACTGTCCATGAGACTGCATATGGTGTATGTGAGAATCCTGATGAGTGAGATACTTCAGGAGAGAAGGAGAGAAGCTGGGCTGGAAGCAAGATATAGACTTTGAATGCTCTGTATGGAGCTAGATGGATTATTAAAAGAATTGGCAAGTAATAATCAAAACTTTTAAGATGCAGCCAAGAAGCTCCTCAGGGAAAATTTGCATCTTTAAAGACTCTTATCTTTCTTATCTTTTTCATTTATCTAGTAGAAAACCTCCTCAGAACTATAAAGATATGTGAAAAATCTCTGCCCATGCTCTTCCCACAAGATGTCTCTTGATTCCTACTGTCTATAACCTCAGAGGCTACTAAAGATAGGCTTCTCTCAAAATATTCTTTACTTGATTGAGCTGAGATTTCATCTTGCTTCTGTGTTGCAGACCTCCTTTTTTCCTGTGTATTCTTTTATATAGAGGTAGCTGAAGGTAACCAGTAGGTAGGACACCAGGCCTGAAGTCAGAAAACCTGTGTTTTTCTTGATACTTACTACCTAGAAAGACCCTGGTTGAATCACCTAACCTGTTAACTACAATTTCTTCAACTGTAAAATGGTGAAAATGAAAGTACCTACCTCCCAGGATTGCTCTCAGAATCAAATGAAATAATATTTGAAAAGTGCTTGCCTCAGTGCCTAGAGCATAATAGGTGCTATATAAATGCTAATTATTATTATTAATGTTCAAAACAAATCTGTGTAATTTTTGTGATTACTACTTTACTTATTACATGCTTTGATAAATAGGCTTGCTCACTCCATGATTGTCTTTAGTGTAATGAACTAAAAGTGGGGAACTAGGCTGACTAAGAGTAAGCTAATAGCTTCCTTCCCCTTTGAAATGAACCAGGGAAAATAATTTTTATCCTGAACATTACCTCCTCACAGCCAAAAGCATCAAACCTCTAGGTTGAAAATATTTGATGTGTAAATAGACAGATAAAAATCTAGCCCAATATCTCTCTTGGAATTAGGAGAGTAAAGAAGTGAGGTACTAGCCCCGGGCATTTTCTTTCTCCTTACAAAGATAGAAAATACAGTCTTTTTTGGAGACATGGAATAGTGACTTCTAGATTTATCTAAACAAATCCCTGCAATATTAGCTGCCCAAGGTCTCTGTGGCCCAGGCTTTAACCTGTTAGATATGGGTTCTATATCTTTATTTACCAAAATAATCTGCTATACATGAGCCCATTGGTTCTCTGCTACCTAGTCTTCCATTGTAGCATGGTATTCTTATGCTACGTTGTCCACATGTTACACAAGTGCAAACCTGTTACCCATGGGTCAGCTGTTGTCTGGGGCCCAGGTCATTCTATTTTGAACTATGAGCAATTTATTGAGTTTTAATTCTGTAGGTTGCTACATAAAACTGAATATTCGAGTGGCTTTTGAAGTTGAAGAAGTACTGTTTGTGCTTGAGGGGAGCTCAGCATCCAACTCCAATCTACATCAAAGTGGATCATTTTCCTTCCTACAATTTGCTTGGCTCATTGTATCTTATGTCCCTGTTGTAGCTCTGTCAAGTTTCTGTATTTTAGAAGTGCAGATGGGAAGGAGATCAAGGTCATAGTTAAGTGAGGTTACCCTTGGATTCATGGGGCTCCCATGTGAGTGAGCAGAATATCTCAGCCAGGAGATCCACTTGTTGACCAAGGTCTAATTCAAAGCCCACCCAGAGGCTTTAAGAGCCAGGGCATTCTATCACATTAAGAGAAGGTAGAAGGGTCCCCTGCTTCATCTTCACTCTAATCCTCAGTTTGGGAGAAATTTTCCAGACTTATCTGCTTTGTATATGTGTGCCAAGAACACAATAGAGAGCTCAAGGCCTTTTCAATGTTTTTCTGAGATCAGAATGTACATCATTGCTAAGGACATCATATTCTCTTAGAAGAAAATAACCAAACCATCCTTGGGAGAACTTTATAGAAAGAAAGACCAATTTCCTATCTTGCAACCAACTTGTTGATAAGGACAGATAGAACCAATTCAGCCTAGAATGTATATCAGTAATAATATTCTCTCGAGTTGGTGCTGATTCCCAGGGCTATCCTGGAAATATCAGAATTTGGTTCAGTCCCAGGGGATTCAGGTCATCTCACCTGCAAGTAAGCAAGACAGCCAATATGCATTGTACTGTAAAATGCATCGTATTATATTGTATTGTAAAATACAATTTTAATTGTATAATTAAAATTATACATTTTATATTTTTAATATGTGTATTTATATATTTTTAATATATGCAGGTTATATTTAAACACACACTCACAGATAATAATGGGAATAAAAACTAGGTATGATACCAATTTCACATCATCACTAGGAAGTCCCTTCAAGGAGGGAAAGGAATGAGAGGCAGAGCTTCTTCCATATGTCCTGCCTTTGTCTACCAGAACAGGCTTAGGCCATGGACTTTGGCTTCTGGAGATTTGAACTTGGTATACCTGACTCCAAGGGCCAACTGCTCTTTCTACTGTACTACACTTACCCCTTCTGCCAGCCTCGATCAATCACTGTAGACCCTGAATTTGGCTTAGGAGACTTTGCTGTTGCTTGCCATGATGACAAATGCTATCTATACCTGCCATTCTTTCAGAAATATTTCTCCCTTCTTTCTCCTTCTTCCTATTTTTCTCTCCCAGTCATCTCATCTTGTCACTTCCTGCCATATTTCCTTCACTCATAGAATTCTGGGAAGTATAGTCTTTTCCTGACATCACCGTGTCTTTTACACATTTCTTCTCAAAAAGAATATTTTTAGGTTGCCTAGGGAAGAAGAGAAAAGGAGGGACTATACAACCATCATCACTCAGTGTAGTCTAGCTCTCTTCTGTTACAATGCATAGTGGAAAGAAGGGAGGATGTAGAGCCATAGGATATAAATTTGAATTCCAGTACTGACTTTGACTGGCTATGTGACCATGGACAAGTCACTTTACCTCTCTCTGAGCCTCAGTTTCCTTATCTGGGGTTCACACTACTTGTACTATTTAGTTCACAGGTTTGTTGTAAAGAAAATGCTTTAATGTGGCATAGAAATGTGAATTATTTTACCTTTTAAGCACAAATTTCAATGTTATGATGTTATAATTATTGCTAATGGTTGGTTTTTTGTTTGTTTGTTTGGTTTTTGTTTGTTTGTTTGTTTGTTTGTTTGTTTTTGCCAATTTGCCAATTGGTGTTAAGTCACTTGCCTAGGGTCACATAGAAAGGCAGTGTTAAGTGTCTGAAGTCAAATTTGAATTCAGGTCCTCCTGACTTCAGGGCTGGTGATCTATCTACTTCGCCCTAATGGTTGTTGGTTTTTTTTTTTTTTGTTGTTGTTGTTGTTTGTTTGTTTGTTTGTTTTGTTTTTAATTTATTGAAACTCAAAAAGTTATTGTCCTTTGCTTCAAAGGTTTTTTTTTCCCTCTGCTGCTACTTCTCTTTGTTGTTCTGTCCATATTATTTTATTACTTTAATAGAGTAATATTCTGCTCATATTACTCTGTTGCTATAAATCAGTAATTTCCAATCTTTTGGATATTGAAATGTCTGCAGAATCACTTGAGATACTTCAGAGGAAGAGAAAAGAAGAGAAGGAGAGAGACTTGGCTAGAATAATTGAACTCTCTTCCCCCACATACCTTCTCCTCTTTCATTATTCTCCCCAATTCTATTTAAGGCATCTCCATCCTTCTACTCTTTCAGGATAATAACCTTGGCATTGAGGGTAGGAAGGAAATAGCTGTCCTATTTGATTCTTTTTTTATGTTGAATACCTGTCAACTTTCCAATTTGAAGAAGGCCAGATTTAAGTTTTAAGTAACTTTTCCATGGATGCCAGAGTTAGTATTTAATGAGCCAAAGAGTGGAGAAAAGGAGTCTGACTTTTCTCATTAGAAGCCATCAAGTCCTCTAGAATTGAATATAGATTTTACAACCATGGGTCCAGAGGAGAGATGCTCCTTAGTGAAGAAAGAGAGGAAGAAGAATTCACTCTGAGTGTAGACTATGTTTTTGATTACTAGATAACTGTTTTTTAATTTGTAAATAAACTATGCTTTTAACCTGAAAGCACAGAAATGCTTTGTGGTAGCCATTCAACATCGATGTTTCTAAAGAAGTGGAATCTACTTTCAGACTCAGTGTCTGAATGACTGGATCATGTTCTCAGGGGCTGGTGGCCAGGGTCCCACCACTGACTGCATGAGCGTATGAAGGCATAGGGTGACTGTGTGCGTTGCATGCAGGAGATATACATTTTATATGCATATTTATGAATATTGAGCTTGCTTAACTGCAATTTCCTTCCCCCCATTCCTAAACCATTTAGATTTGGTCAATACAGATAAAGCAGAGGGATAATCCATAGTCTGTACCAACACCGAGATGGCTTAGAAAAACCCATGGTCTTTCCCGGCCCTGTTTTCTGCACCTGTGTGTCATCTGAGAATGGGCGCTTTTGGAAGGTTAAGGAGAGGCAGTGTCGGAGCAGTTGAGACAGCTGATCAGATGTCTGCTCCTTTGATGTACATGCCATAGGAGAACTTGACCCTCTGGGTAATCAGCATGAACCTACAGCTGTTGCCTGCTCTAGTTGGCACCCAGGCTGTCTACCTACCCAGATAACAAGCAGGATGATATAATTGGAGAGCCACCTCTGACATCCTGCATTGTGGGAAGGGGCCAGGAAAGCTCTAAGCAAAGATGAGGGAAGAAATCTAAATGGTTTGGGAGTGGGGGGAGGGAATTTGCAGTTAAGCAAGCTCAATATTCATAAACATGGATAAAAATATATCTCCTGCATGCAATGCACACAAATATTTATATGTACATATGATACATACATAACAGTAGATGTTGACTGAACCCCAAGGAGCTCTCGTTATAAAAACAAACCTAGGATGTTGTCTTTAAATGCATATTTATAGTTCCCTCTCTTTGTTTCTGCTCTTAGTAAAAGATACTGTTTTTCAGAGCTGTCACTACTACTTTGAAGAATATTTTAGCAGAAGTAACAAAAACAGATCAGCTGCTGCCATGGGGAAGGCCTTTTTCCAAACATAGCTGGGTTGGTTTGAGAGCAGCTGGAAGGGGATGGTCCCCCCGGCTCCCCAAATGTCTCTCCCACCTGTTCACTGGAGTCCGGAATGTCTTTCAGGGAGACAAAGGCCCTCTGATCATAGTTAAAGATAGAGTTTAAGATGCATCTACCCCTGGCTGAGAATGTGACAAATGAGATGATTCAGGGCATACTCCAGCACTGTGTCAGCTTGTGGTTAATGGCCAAGGATCTCACATTTAGAGCAATGGCCAAGCATAGATGGCTCGTGACCTGCATTGCATACTAAGTGGAAAATACTACTATTATTGCAGTAAATATTACTTTGTATTATATTATGTGTTATAAATATGTAAATTACATCACAAATGATCAGATTGATAATTGGAGGGTACATCCATACCAGTAAGATCACACATTTATTGTCGTTTGTCCTTTGCGCTTGAAGAGGACCATGACGTCCAAGGAGTGAATTGGGACTGTGCAAGGTCGGAGCCATCTGAGTCCAGTGGCCAGATATGGGTCAGGACGACTGGAGATGGCCCTGGGTACAGTGGGAGACCTGAGCCTTTCTAAGCTAAGGTCTTTAACACATCTCAGTTTGACTGAGGTCACACCCATTCAGTGATTAAGTCTAAGTAGCAATTGAGAAATCAATCTCCTCTTTCACCTAGTCCAAAAAAACCAAAACCAAAACCAAAACCAGTATCATACCCTTACCTACAGAGCATTTCAAAAGCATTTCTTTTTTCTCTTTTTCACCTCTGAATCTTCCCCCAATATCTTGTGCATTTATTGGCTAGATTTCTTTCTTAAAGACCCTGTCTTAAACCAAAACTAATCTGATTCTCATTGGCCTATTTGCTCATTGTTTGGGAACTGATTAACTTAGATCCAATGTAAATAGTAATCATTTCTGCTTTGGTCAGAACCCCTGAAGATCTTCTCCTTCCAGATTCATTCATTATACATTCATAGGAATATCTGGCACCTCTGACTGAACAACATAGCTGACTTAACCAAATTGCCATTAAGGTGAAAGGAACTTCACTTAGCACTTTATTTCACCCCTCTCTAATTCCCTCGACAAAAACAAAACAACATCATCCTCTGCCCCCAACACATATACTACATCCCAGTATCTAAAGTTTTCTAGAATCTAAATTCAGAGCTTTGTGCACTAAGGTCTCTAATGAAGGCATGAGACCACTTATCTTAATTTGTTGCCCAGCACTCAGTACAGTGAGATGGTATAGAATGCAGGACCTAGAGAAGGGAAAACCTCAGATTCTAGCTATGTAGTTAAATTCTCTCAGCCTTAGTTTCCTCATCTGTAAAATGGGGGTAATAATAACACAAACTTTATAGGGTTCTTGTAAAGATTAAATTTTAAAAAGTGATTTTTGAATGCTGGCTATTATTGTTGGTATTGATTATTACAATGCCTATAAGTTCTTATGTATTTGTGAAATTGAATAATATTATATTCTTTAGGGAAATAAAGAGAGAAAAGTATAAATTCTGAGTGTGAAAGATAAGGTGGGTGGGACCCACAGTTAAACTATTTCACAGTTTTGCAAAACTTGACTCACAATATTTTCCTCATCTCCAAGCTGTCAGTGCTGTTTCTATCCTTAAATTATCTTGTATTTACTTGTCTGTGATTATATATTCCCCTAGCTGCACTGTAAGCTTCTAGATGTCTGGAACTGTTTTGTGCCTTTGTGACTACCCTCCCCCTCCATTCTCCCAACCTAGCTCTAGACCTATGATTTCTTCAGTGCGGAAAAACTCCCTGGGTATAAACAAACACCTAACAATTCAAAAACTGTTCTTCAACTTAGTATCTTAGAGAAGCTCCCGAGTAGAGAGAGAGTGTGTTTTGTCCCTGGTCATATAGCTAGTATGTGTCAGAGTTAGGGCTTGAACCTATCTTTCTGATTCTAAGGGAAGCTACATTGCCTTTCACCTTATTGCTTAATAAATGTTTGTGGGATTGAATTAGAAAGTAGGTTCTACTTCTTTAGACAGATTGATGTTTAAAGTAAATCACTGATCATTTATTTCATTCGTCTGCTGAACAGAAAATCTACACATGCACAGCAATTTCAGTCCCTGTGTTTAAGTGGTATAAATATTTGGCTTTACTGTTGGGAAAACTACACACTTTTCCCTGATGAAATGTCAACAGGAAAGAATTCCTTAATGCCATTTGGAACCATTAACAGCTGTAGCTACATATGATTACAAGGCAGGCAAAATTCTTTTCACTACAAATAGAGTCTGCTCTTTGTAAAATGCTTGCACTCATAAGTCTTGTCTGACTAATGAAGGGTTAGGTATTGTGTAATATTGATGAGCCCTCTGGCTAGCTCAAGCACTGACCTTACCCTCTCTAGAAACATCTCTGGCCCAACGAGACCCTCCAGAGGCAAAGTGTGCTCAGGTGGTATTTCTGCTACCAGGAGGTGGAGGAAAGGAGGGGTGTAAAGTCCTAGAGAAGAGCTCTTCTCTAAACTGGGGGGAGGACCCCTAGCTTCAAATATATGAAGGGCTACCTTGTTGAAGAAAGATCTGGTTCATTCTGCAGAGCTACAAAGGACTGACCTAGGAGTAGCAGGTCAAAGTTGCAGGGGAAGCAAATGCAGAATATGAAGTATTTTCCTTTTTCTGACCCTCTTACTACCTTGGTCCAGGACCTTATCACTTCACACCTGAATTTTTTTTTATTTATAATTTTTTCCCACAGTGTATATGCATGAGTAATTTTTTTATAATATTATCCCTTGTATTTATTTTTCCAAATTATCCCCTCCCTCCCTCTCCTCCCTCCCCTTGATGACAGGCAATCCCATACATTTTACATATGTTACAATATAACCTAGATGCAATATATCACACCTGAATTTTTTCAGCAATTACTGATTGGTCTCTTTGCCCCAATTCTCTCTCTTTATCCCAGTCCTCCACTCAATTGTCAAAGTGATCTTCCTAAAGTTAAATCTGATTTGGTCATGTTCCCATCTGGTTAGTCCCAATGGCTTCCTCTTACCTCTAGCATGAAATATAAAAACCCTTTGTTTGGTTTTTAAAGCCTCAAACAACCTGAGTCCTTCTTCCCTTTACAATCTCCTTACATTTTACTTCCCTCCTCATTTTCTTTGATTTAAACCTACTTCCTTTTCTTGAAATAAGATATTATATTTCTTAATTCCATGCATTTTCATTATCTCTTCCCCTTGCCTGGAATTATCTGACTCCTATATTCCCTCAAATCTCTGCTAAAATAAAATATAAGATTTTATATTTAAAATCCCACGTGATTCCATCTTGCGTTGCTACATGTGTTCTCTTCCATCTTATATTTCTATTATTCATCCATGGGAAACTATATTATATAAGCCATCTATTGTTTTATAATGCAGGTGGATTTGATTAATCAACAAGTTTCCATTTTAGGAATAGAGAACCCTGAAACTTATTCATCCCCCTCCCAACTCTACTAAAACCTACTCTTTAACCCTTCCCAACTTGGAAAGTCCCTTAGCTTTCCTCTACTAAGAAATCAGATGACCTAACTTTGTATACTGGTTAATTGTTTTTATTTTAATTAATTGGTCCTATTTTATTCATTTTTTTATGTATTAAAAATCTGTTTTAAGTTGTGATGGAAAATGCCATCCACATCCAGAAAAAGAACTATGGAATCTGAAGGTAATTTGAAGTATACTATTTTCACTTTTTAAACTTATTTTTTGTTTTTCTTTCTTGTGATTTTTCCCTTTTGTTCTGATTCTTTTTTTCACAACATGACTAATATAGAAATATATTTAACATTATTATACATGTATAGCCTATATTGAGATTGCTTGCTATCATAGGTAGGGAGGAGGGAAGGGAGGGAGAGAAAGAAATTTGGAATTCAAAATCTTACCAAAATGAATGTTGAAAACTATTTTTACATGTAACAAAAAAAATACTATTAAGTGAAGAAAAAAATCTCCTTCACTCTCTATTCAGGACTGACTGGGGCACTTATTGACTCATTTATTGTGACTTACCAATTACTTCTGCTTGCATTGTTTCCTCAGTTATTATTAACTGCCACATATGGCTTCTGCAAGAAACTTTTCCAGGCCCCCTCTCAATACTAGTGCCATTTCCTTGGGTTTATCTTTAACTAACTCTTTATATATCTTTTATGTACATAGTTGTTTATATGTTGTCTCCTCCCCAATTAGAATGTGAACTTTCTGAGAGCAGGAGTTGTTTTTGCCTTTCTTTGTATACCAGAACTTAATACAGTGCTTAACACAAATAAAATGCTTGTTGGCTTGATTTGAAATTGCCAAAGCATGTAATGGGCTATTATGTGAAATTAGGAGCTTCTCATTGCTAGAAGAATTCAAGTAGAGGCTACAATAGAATCAAGGAGATTTCTATACTGGACGTGTGTGTGTGTGTGTATGTGTGTGTGTGTGTGTATGTGTGTTTAATCTAGATCAGGGCTTCTGACATTTCCCAGTCATGACCCCTTTTCATCTGAGAAATTTTTATGTGACCTCAGGGATACATATATATAAAATAGGTACATAAATCAAGCATTTACTGATGATAAATCATAATTTCTTAACCACTACATTCAGTTACAAGACTCCATATGAGGCCACAAACCACAGTTTAAAAAGCTGAAGTTTATATCATTCTTAAGATTTGTTCCAACTTTTAAGTTCTTGGAGCTATAGATGGAAAATCGTTTGGTTTAGGAGCAACATTTATTCTATGCTGGTTAAGTTTCCCCTCAAAGATAATGAAAATGTGCTTGACATTTAATTGCTCTAAGGGAGTAAAATTACTGACTTCAACTTTTTTAAGTACAAAAGTATGAGTCTATTCACACCCTGCTGGTCTTAAGCACAAATAAGAAGACACATATGAATCAAAATATTCTGCTGATTATCCTTTCCATCCTTTTCATTGAATAACCTCCTTTTGTTAAATGTAGCTGACAAATGTCTCATTTCCTTCTAAGCTTGAGCCATCCTGAGTCAGGCCTGATCCAGAACATTCCTAAATTTACAGATAAGAAAACTGAGGTCTAGGGATGTTAAATATTTTGCCCAGAATCACATTGTTAGTTTGAGTAAAGCCAGAACTAGAAGCCACTTTTCTTCTCCCATTCAAGATATCTTTCCATTAAAGCATGCTCTTCTTATGTTATTTGACATTTTTATCTTATTGGTATCCTTTTTTTTTTTAAACAAACTATTAACTTTAAAAAATATATCCCTTCTTCTTTCCTTACTCAGCAAGCCATACTTTGTAACAAATATTTAAAGGAATCTAAGATGCCCCTAATTTAATTTGGTGATTATATGGTTTTGGAAAGATTAAGGACTTCCATCAACATACTATGTATAATTTCCCTTATTGTAATTAAAATCACCCTAAGGCTAGTAAGGAGAAATTTGACATTAAAGAAATAATAGTATATAAACTGCTTTATAAGAAGAGAATAACAACATTTTAGCAATGCTGCCCCCTGCAGAGAATAATCAGAATCTTAAATCCAGCAGTATTTTTTTCAAAAGGAAAGGGATCCCACTTAGACAAGTGGTCCCAGAGTACACTGAAAAGTCCTTTTTCTTAGTAGCGTCCTACATCAAAGGAACTGGACTAATAACAGCCCATCCTGCCAAATTTTCTCATTATACCCCTGTGAGGCTACTAGTGTAAATACCATTATTCCAATTTTACAATTAAGGAAATAGAGTCACAAAGTTATTGGTCCATGACTGTACAACCAGTGTCAGAGTAAATACTAATAAAAATGAACATTCAGATGATGATTTATATATATGACCTTATTTGATTCTCACAATAACCCTGTACAATAAGTTATCTCCATTTTACAGTGAGGAAACAGGTTAAGATTAAATAATTTCTCCAAGGTCACACAATTAGTAAGTATCTGAGGCAGCATTTGATTCATATTCCTGATTCCAAGGCCAATATTCTATTCTCTATACCACCTATCTGCTCAGGATTTGAACCTGGGTCAAATAAACCTAAGTTAAGTATGCTTAACTATACTAGCCTTCCTTATCTCTAAGGAACCTTTGAGGTCTCTACCAACTCTAATATTTCATATCTATCTGATTCTATAATTATAGATATGCTATAAGAATGTTCTATTCTAAAATGTAAATATGCTGTAAGAAGGAAGGTACTTGGAGAAAAAAATGGCAAAACACTCCAATATCTTTGCCAAGAAAATCCTAAATGGGTCACATGACTGAAAATAACTGAACAGTATAAGAAAAATATATGTGATATATTTATATATGTATTTATATCTTCATATATATACATATGGGTGTCTACATATGTTAGCAAATAGAATTATTCAACTAGAATAATTAGATTGCAAACTATGCCAGAGCTTAATAGAAAAATAGATTAAAGGAACCTTAGTGACTATATATGGGGAAAAGAGAGTAAATGAAAGATATTCAAACTGGTTAGTAGAATGGAAAGACCCCTATTCATACAGAATTGGAATGGAGATTTGGAGGATTATTCCTGGGGTATCATTCAATCTATTAGAATTAGAAATGGGGAAATCAAAACAGAATTACTTGCTTCCTTATTAGCCAGAAATACTTAAAGGAAAGATTACAAGAAGCTTGTGGTATTGCTAAAAATAGACAGTTTTCAGATAACCAGTGAGAGATGAATCTGAGGAAGCATAGAACTGAGTCTGGTGACAAGGCAAGATTTTTTAGACACAAAATCTGCCTTAATTGGACTTATCTCCTAAACCAAAAAAAAGCTGGACTCTATGGTTACAATACAATCCTGTGATCATCTACCAGTGTATCATTCATACTTATAATCCTAATGCTTAGAGCAAAGAAGTTTTATTTTGTTTTTAATGTATAATTGAATTTAAACCTTTAATTTGACCACCACATGCAAGGCATTGTGCTAAACCCTGGGGGTATGAGGACAAGAGCAGGTAGGCTTTTAACATTTAAAAAAAATTTTGAATTCCAAATTTTCTCCTTTACTCCTCTCTCCTTTCTTGAGGAGGCAGGCAATTTAATATTGATTATAAATGTGCAAATATGCCAAATATGTTTCCATATTAGCTACGTTGTAAAAGAAAAGAAAATTAAAGAAAGAAGCTTTGAAAAGAAAAATATTCAGACTTCAACAGTTCTTTCTTGGGAGATGGATAGCATTTTTCATCTATAAGTCCTCTGAAATTGTATTGGATTCTTGTATTGCTGAGAATAGCTAGAGCTAAGTTATTCACACTTGATTATTGTATAATATTGCTGTTACAATGTACAATGTTTTCTTGGTTCTGCTCAATTCACTTTGTATCAGTTCAAGTAAATCTTCTCAGATTTTTCTGAAAGTTCATCATTTCTTCTAACAAAATAGTATTCCATCACAATCACATACCACAAGTATGCAATCAGAGAGAATCTAGCTTCTGTATTGTATCAGTGCAAAGCTGGTCTAGCAGTCCAAGTTTCTCCAGTGGTAAACTCTGGGCAAATGTTTGCTAGCTCCCCAATGGGAACAAATGACAAACTTACAAGTTTTTTTCTAGGAGAAAACGATAAAGGAGAAAATTGAATCCTAAACTAAGATAGGGACAGAGTTTTATTGGATAATCTACGCTGATCCCTAGACTAATGAAGGAAGCATAACATTATTCATAAAGGAGTAGGCTCAAGGAATAAATGGCAGCTAGTTTGTAAGGGCTAGAGCTAAATGATAGGTGGTATACATGGCAAGGGAGAAAGAATATTTAATTATTAGTCCATATTCAGGTTGTCACAGTTAAATAGGATTGGATACTGGTCACAGTTCCCCTAAGATGCTACACAACATTCTTTGCTTTCAAGAAATTTCACTAAGGGCTAGGAGTAATGCTACGTTGTGTATTCAAATAAATACACAGCACTGGGCAGAGAACCTGCATTCAAAGGCTTTTCTATTTACTGCTTGTAAAATTTTGAGTCTGGTTTTTAATTTCTCCGGAACTCATTTTCCTTATCTGTGTAATGAGGGATTTGGATGAAATGGCCTATGAAACTAAATGCACTAAGAAGAATGATAAGGAGGAAAAACACTGCTATCAGAGGGGGTACTAGAAAACCTGGGATAGCATCCCAAGAAAAGTAGTAGTAGCTGAGCTAAGCCTTCAAGAAAGACAGACAGGAATTCTGAGAGGTTTTGATGAGAAAAGAGTGTATTTCAGGAGTAAGGAAACAGCCTGTACCAATAGGAGCAGAAGCAAGGCTCAGGATGTGGACATTCATCCAATTTGCTTGGACTTTATTCATGAAGGGAATTTTATACAACTTCCAAAAAGATGGAAGGGTAGAAGAATGGAAAGGATGCAAACGTATCAGGCAAAATAGAGAAGCAGATCTGTTATCCATTGCTGATCTTTTTGTTTAGAGGATGTAAGATGTTTCAATTAAAACTGTTGATTCAGGAGTGTATGCGTGTGTGTGTGTGTGTGTGTGTGTGTGTGTGTGTGTGTGCTGTTACTGTTTTAAACATCTCAACCAAGATGTCTGGGAACGTGTCCAAATTTATCAGACAGTGAAAACACACTAAAATGAACAAAACCTCCATGGCAACCCACCAAACAGCATTCTTCCCCAACTGTATGGGCTCAGAAGAAATGACTATACAGTGAAGGGAGAGAAGGAAGAAGGGAAATACAGCAGCTTGTTCTCATATAGAATTTTATATTTTTTCAAGCATTTAAATATATACAATCAATTTGAATCTTCATTAACAATTCTGTGAGTTAGTCAGACAAGTTCAGTTATTATCTCCATTTCACAGATAAGGCAGTTAGTTGGCACAATATTGACCCCAGAGTCAGGAAGATTGTAGTTCAAATCTGGCCTCAGACACATATTAGCTGTGTGACCTAGAACAGGATGTTGGATTATATGGGAGAGCTGTTGGAATACACGGGAGCCACCTGACAGTGGCTACTGGAGATCCAACCCAGACCTGCAGAATGGATCTCCTCTTGTGAGAGGATGGTACAAGGAGACTGAAAGGCAGTTGCTGTTCTCTGACTGAGAGGTCGTTGAGTTGTCTGACCTCTTTCCTCTTCCCTCTGCCTCCAATTTATCTCATTCCCTATGTCAACACCTATGTCAGCAAAGGCTGCCCTGCAACTCCTTCAGATGCTATGATCCACAACCTTGGAGGCTTTCGGAGAATTGACCTGTCTCTTAACAACAGGATTTTGAACTTTTGTGCCTCAGGTCCCTCATTTATGAAATGGGAACAATAATTGCATCTCTCTAACAGGGTTGTTGTAAGGATCAAATGAGATAATATATTTTTTTCCTTTTCTTTTTCAAAAAATTTCAATAATGTTTTATTTTCTAGTTGCATATGTAAAGAGTTTTCAATACTCATTTTTGTAAGGTTTTGTGTTTCAATTTTTTTTCTTCTCTCCCTCCCTTACCTTCTGCCTCCCCAAGACAGCAAACAATCTGATATAGACAAGTATAATCATTTTAAACAAATTTCCTTGTTAGTTATGTTGTTAAAGAAAAATCAGGACAAAAGGAAAAAACACAAGAAAGAAAAAGAAGTGAAATAATATGCTTTGATCCACATTCAGTCTCCATGATTCTTTCTCTGGATGCAGGTTTTTTTCATCCTAAGTCTATTGGAACCATCTTGTATCACTGCAGTGCTGAGAAGAGCTAAGTCTAACATAATTGATCATCATACAGTGTTGCACTTTCTGTGTACAATATTCTTCCGGTTCTGCTTATTTCACTCAGCATGAGTTCTTGTAAGTCTTTCCTGGCTTTTCTAAAATTAGTCTGAAATGAGATAATATTTATAAAGCACTTTGCAAAACTTCAAAATATTCTATAAATTATGTGATGATGATGATAATCATGTGGCTCACTTGAAATTATAGTGCTAGTAAACAGAGCTTGGAATAAGCCCTCAGGTCACCCTTGAAAATGCAATGAATCTTGGGATACAAAGCCAATCCAGTGTTCTCTGAAGAAAAACTGGAACAAAATTCTCTTGTGAGCAGTGTGATGCAGTGGTGTCCCAGAAGTCTAAAACTTAGCTTCTAGTCTTAGGTATGCTATTAATTAGTGGTGTAGCAGTGCTTAGCACAGTGTCTAATGAAGAACTTGCAAAATGACCAGCAAGGCATGAATTTCCATAAGTAATGGAGAGAAAAAACTGTCTTCAATCAATTACTAGCTGTGCAAGTCATTTCTGTTTGCTTCAGTTTCTTCATCTTCAAAATGGAGATAATAATGGCATTTATTTCTCAGAATGGCTCAATATGGCTCAAATTTAGCTCAGCATGTCTCAAATGAGATAATTTATAAAATACTTAGCACAGTGCCTGGCAAATAGTAGGAGTTTTATAAAATGTTATTATTTTGATGGTTATGCTCATCTATTTTACTCTGGAATTATTGAGAGCATCAAATGCAATACTTTTAGAACTTCTTTTATTTCTTAGATGAGGACACTAAAATGTAGCAAGAGTAGGTGATTTGTAGTAATTGGCAAAGAGAGATAACATCACATAGTGATTACCTTTGAAGTCAGGAAATCCTGGTTTCGACACATACTGTCCATATGATCTTGGGCAAGCCTGATCAGACAACTTCCTCTTTTTTTTTTTTTTTGGTTAAAATTTTATTTAGTTTTTTTTTTTAATTTTCAAAACATATGCATAGAGAGCTTTCAACATTCACCTTTGCCAAACCTTCTGTTCCCAATTTTTTTTTCTCCTTCCTTTTCACCCCTTCCCTAGACAGCAAGGAATCCAATATATGCTAAACATGTGCAATTCATCTATATATATTTCCACAATTATCTTGCTGCAGAAGAAAAATCAGATCAAAAAGAAAAAATGAGAAGAAATCAAAATGCAAGCAAACAACAAGAAAAAGATAAAAATACTATGTTGTGATCAACACTTAATTCCCACATTCCTCTCTCTAGGTGTAGATGACTCTCTCCATCACAATATCATTGGAACTGGCATCAATCATCTTATTGTTAGAAAGAGCCATGTCCATCAGAATGGATCATTGCATAATCTTATTATTGTATACAATGATCTCCTGGTTCTGCTCCCTTCACTTAGCAACAGTTCATGTAAATCTCCACACCTTTCTGAAATCATTCTGCTGATCATTTCTTATAGAACAATAATATTCCATAACAAAGTCACTTTCTAAGACTTCAAACTGCAAAGCTGCAAACCATTCCTTGGTAGAGGGAATTTGCCATTCTTCCCTGACGAAGGATGGATTGAATGGCAGAGACAAACCCCTTAGTCCAAAACTTCTGGCACTACTCCATGTGCACATTGTACTGTGAAAAAAAGCTAATCTTTTGCCTGACTCCATAAACAGGGTGGGAAGCTGAGGAAAGCCTGTGTAACCTCAAGCATCGGGCAGCATTATTGATGTTTAATCATTCAGTCTTATCTGACTCTTCATGAACCTCCTGGACCATAACATCTTTGGGACTCTCTTGGCAAAAATACGAAGTAGTTTGCCATTTTCTCCTCCAGTGGGTTAAGGCAAATAGAAATTAAGTGACTTGCACAGGATCACATATAGCTAATGAGTATCTGAGGCTAGATTTGAATTCAGGTCTTTCTTTCTGACTCCAAGTCCAGCACTCTCATTTACCTGCCCACCTGCCAGCCTCCATTGGGCAGCAGGATTTCATGCAAAACTTGCATAGAGGAATGTAATATAAAACTATAGCTAGATGATATGTTTGTGTGTATATCTGTTGTATATACAGATACATGTGTGCATATACAGATATTCATGCATACATATACATATGTCTCCCTCTCTCTCCATCTTTCTGTCTTTCCCTCTGTCTCTCTGTCTTTCTGTCTCTCTGTCTCTCTCTCCAACCTAAGACCTAACATAATTTGACTCTTCCCTGTTTCCATATACTGCCTATAAACTGGCTTGTTTGCTAGGGTCATTAGCAATGTCCTGTTTTTTAGCTTGTGCTTCTTGGAAGGCTGACAATACACCCCTCTCTTACAAAATATGCTCCTCACTGTAATGTGGAAAGAAGCTTTATCAAATAGCAGAAGCTACAGAATACAAGGCTATTATTTCCCTCATATCTCATGTCATTTCCTTAGTGAGATCCCACAATACAAATTTCTCAGAGTACTTGCTCTTCTCAGTATCAGCTAAGGAGGGGCTGCTCTGGCTCTGCTCTTTGCCACATCCCTTTGTGTTACTGGCAGAACAGCTCTCTACAGCTGTCAACTGCTGCCCTCATCTGGTAAGGTGAGGGCATAGGGGACAGAACCCCCATAATTTGTGTCCTTACATGCCGGTTCTCCTCACAGCTGGCTCTGGGGCTAAACTAGGAACTGCTGACCTCTCCTGAGCTCACCTTCTTTTTGTAGCTCCTACAGAGACCTGCCTAGGTTTGTGCTGTTCTCCATAATGACCTGCTCTGGCTCCTTGGAGTTTTTTCTCCTCCCTTAAATATACAAATTAGAAGTCATCTAACAATTTTAGCTCGGAGCAGATTAAACTCTGCAGAAATCTTGAGACCCTTTTGCCCATCAGGGCCTACAGGATGCTCTTCACTGACCTAGAATGTTAAGACTCATTCTAAGTGCTCCTCACTTCCAAAACTCTTATTAGATAATCTATATATTTATTCAAATCATTTTAGGTGGGGCTTTCTCTTAACTGTCACAAAGCTTTGGGGCTGAGAGTGGGACTAGGTTTGGGTGGGAGGGAAACCAGGGAGCTCTAATGAGCCTACATTCATGAATATAATTTTTATCCAAGAACCTAAACTAGGGATATTGGATAAGTAACTTTTTAAAAATTTTAATAGTTTTTATTTACCAGATATATGCATGGGTAATTTTACAACATTGACAATTGCCAAACCTTTTGTTCTAATTTTTCCCCTTCTTCCCCCCTCCCCCAAGACGGCAGGTTGAGGATAAGTAACTCTTTAAATATATCTGAAACACAAATCCTTCTAAGTTTTAGAATCTGAAAGAAGAGGAGAATTCTGAGGTCATCTAATCTACCATTCCCTGTTTTTATAGGAGCCTGGCACATGCATAGAGTGTTGGGTATAGCAGTTCTCCCTGTGAAGAGTTTGCTCTTGATGAGCATAAGAGAGCCTGGGTGAGATTGTGGAGGGTCCAGCTCACATTCTGCAACATTCAGACCTGCGATGTACATGGTTGGGATGGCCTTTCTTCACTGGCTGCAAAGCCAGAGCTGCATCATTTCCCCAAAGGCCTTCCACTTTCATGGTCTGGGAGGTGCCGGGTTTTCCTGAGAAGGAAAAAAGCAATTTTCAGGAATGACCTGTAGTACTCTAGCCCAGCCGAAAGACTCATTTGGCAGCAGTAGCCTATAAAGTTGGATATAGTCTTTGTGGGAAAATGCTATGTAGGAATTGTCTATAGTGCAGAGGAGTTCACATGGAAAAACACTCTCCTACATATTAAGATAGAGACAGAGTCAGAGACACAGAGAAACAGAGGCAGAGACAAAAACAAAGGCAGACAGAGACAGAGAGATACAGAGACAGACACAGAGAAAGAGACAGACAGAGACAGAGAGAGAGAGAGAGTGAGTGAGAGAGAAAGAGAGAGCTTTAGCAAACTTTACTTCTACTCATAAGGGACTGAAAGAGGAAGACTATCAGGGATAGTGTCAGTCGTGTGGCCTCTGTGCTCACAGTGGACAGCACATGGTGGGGAGTGCTGGAAGTGCAAGGACCATTCTCTGCTCCAGTCAAAGTCTCTGGAGCCTCAGGATTTGGGTTTTATGTATCCTTTTGGGTAAAAGGCCAATATATTATCAAGAAGATCTTGCCTTGTTATCTACCAAACCAGTAAAGCTAAGTTATTTTCTAAATTGCCAAATAAGGAGACTGGAATGCAAAACAGGGAAGTTAACTCTAATGGAATCATTCCAGCAAGAGGCTGAAATGGGGGGGCTGAGTCAAACTTGGTTTCACCAGCTCACAGGAATTGAGCTAAGTATTAAACTTATTCTCTAAGACCTATGCGGGTGTGTGTGTGTGTGTGTGTGTGTGTGTGTGTGTGTGTGTGTGTGTGTGTGAGACAGAGACAGAGATAAAGAGACAGAAAATAGACACAGAGGCAAAATAAGAGACAGAGATAAAAAGAGATACACACACAGATACACAGAGAGACAGAGACATACAGATAAAGAGAGAGAAGAAGAAGAAAGACGATTATTCCAGAAATATATTTTTTCTTACTATATCCTTGAAGTAAACATCCCTTTTGTAAAAGGCTACCCCATTTTAAGTGGTTAAATGGAAATGGAGCACTCATCACTGATTGACTTACAAGTGGAGGGAACATGGCTTGTAGGGGCTTAGGGCAATGGTGGTAAAGGAGACACAACCCAATTCTTCAGGACACCCTGTGGAAGCCAGGGAGTGATCTACCAGGCATGTGGGGCCAGAGCATACAGTTAAATGATCAGCCCTGGAACCGGTAATATTAGAACCTGACACATTGTTATTCAGTCATTTTTTAGTCCTATATGACTCTTTGTGACTCCATTTGGGGTTTTCTTGGAAAAGATACAGGAGTGGTTTGTCATTTCCTTCTCCAGATCATTTACAGATGAGGAAACTGAGGCAAATTGGATTAAATGACTTGTCCAGAATCCCATAGCTAGTCTGAGGTCAAATTTGAACTCAGGAAGAGGAGTCTCCCTGACTTCAGTGCTTGTTGACAGATTGAAACATATTCCATATTCTCTCTAAGACACTTCCCTTACATATTATCAATATTGTTTTGAAAATTCTCTTCAGCATTTCTATGTAGAAAGATGTTTCAGAGATTCCATGGTCCAGAACCCTGTTACATAAAAAAAAAAACACAAAAAAAAACAAAAACAGAGCCACAGAGAGCTAAAAGGACTTGTACAATATCACAGGTAGCAAGTGGCAGAGCCAGGATTCAAGTTTAGATGTTTTGAGCCAAGGTGACCCTGGGCAAGTCACTTAACACTGTTTGCCTCAGTTTCCTCATCTGTAAAATGAGCTGGAGAGAGAAGTGATAAACCATTCTAGACTTTTTGGAGGAAATAAAATGGAATAAAAAGGTCTGATAGACTGAAAAATGACTGATCAGCAACCACAGTTTGATTCCTTTTTCCATGCTTTCCAATTTATAAAGCTTGTAATGTGACTGATATTGTTACACCTATTTTGTAGGTGAAGAAACTGAGAAAGGGAGATTAATTGATTACTTCTAAATCACACAGTTGGTAGAGAGGACAACAGGGGCTCAATCCCATGATTTGTGATTCCTAATTCAGTGCTCTATTGTTGTCTAGCCTTTGTTCTCCAAGAGGATGTCAGAGAGGTGATACTGGGACATCCTAGTAAGTTGGATTTAAGTGAGGGAGGGTTGCACAAGGTCACCAGCGGAGCCCTCCCACATGGCCTCTTCATACTATGATGTATCTGTTGGCTACTTCACTATGGGAGTGGTCTTTAAAAGTTAGTTTTAGAAAGGAGTTGCTAGCTGCCTTCAAGTTTCAATTTGAGTGCTACATCCTAAACAAACCCTTCTTTTATGCTACCAGTTGTTAGGATTCTCTCTTCCCCACTAATTATTTTAAAAATTGTTTTTTAAATTTACTTATCTGTGGGTACCTTGTTTCCCTCAACAGAGCATTATTAATTAATGACAGTTTATTAAGAACCTATAGCATATGTCAGGCACTGGGGATATAAAGATATAAAGTGAAAATCTCTGCCTGCTCTTAAAGAGTTTACCTTCTATTGGGATAGATAATATGCAAAGAAACAGATAGATGTAAAATAGATAAAAAATAAGGTAGGGGTGGGAAGGAGACAATAGCAGGAGCACAAGACATTAGAAAAGACTTCATGTAGAAAGCTGCTTTAATCACTGAATGGGTGCAGCTTCAGTGAAATTGAGACCGGTTGTAGACCTCAGCTTAAAAAGGCCGAGGTCTCCCCTTGCATCCAGGGCCATCTCCAGTCATCCTCATCTGTATCTGGCCACTGGATCCAGACTTTGGAGGGGAAAGTGAGGCGGGTGACCTTGCATAGCCCTCCCTCACTTAAATCCAGTTTACTTGCATGTCATAGCATCATCTCCCTGATGTCAGGGGTTTTCTTGGAGAATGAAGGACAAACAATAGCAATTGAGCTAAGTTTTAGGGAAAATAGGGATTATAAGAAGAGGAAAAGCTTAAGAGATGGGTACTAATGTTGAGGGATGAGACACCCTAATAGTGTTATGGGATCCTTAGGTCAATGTCTCAGGTATTGTGAAAAAATTCCCAGTTCCAGTTTCCAAGATAAGTTGGCAAAAAAAGGATTTATTGACACTGAGAATTCTTTTTTTATTATTATAGCTTTTTATTTACAAGATATATGCATGGGTAATTTTATAACATTGACAATTGCCAAGCCTTTTGTTCCAATTTTTCCCCTCTTCCCCATTCCCCCTCCCCCAGATGACAGGTTGACCAATACATGTTACATATGCTAAAGTATAAATTAAATACAATATATATATATATATACATGCCCAAACAGTTATTTTGCTGTACAAAAAAAAATAATGTACAATTAGCCCGTGAAGGAAATAAAAAATGAAGGCGGACAAAAATAGAGGGATTGGGAATTCTATGTTAGTGGTTCATAGTCACCTCCCAGAGTTATTTCACTGGGTGTAGCTGGTTCAGTTATTGGAACTGATTTGGTTCATCTCATTGTTGAAGAGGGCCATCGTCCATCAGAATTGATCATCATACAGTATTGTTGAAGTTTACAATGATCTCCTGGTCCTGCTCATTTCACTCAGCATCAGTTCATGTAAGTCTCTCCAGATCTTTCTGAAGTCATCCTGCTGGTCATTTCTTACAGAACAATAATATTCCATAACATTCATATACCACAATTTATTCAGCCATTCTCCAGTTGATGGGCATCCACTCAGTTTCCAGTTTCTGGCCACTACAAAGAGGGCTGCCACAAACATTCTTGCACATACTGGTCCCTTTCCCTTCTTTAAAATCTCTTTGGGATATAAGCCCAGTAGTAGCACTGCTGGATCAAAGGGCATGCATAGTTTGATAACTTTCTGAGCATAGTTCCAAATCATTCTCCAGAATAGTTGGATTTGTTCACAATTCCATCAACAATGTATCAGTGCCCCTGTTTTCCCACATCCTCTCCAACATTCTGCATTATAGCCAATCTGACAGGTGACACTGAGAATTCTTAATGGGCTAGATTCCTGATTGGAAAATAGCAAAGAACTCAAAGTCAGAGAACAACTTTATCCAGTCTTCTATAGCCTAAGGCTAAGGAGTACATATTGATTCTATGATTCTAGGCTAAAGGGCAATCTCAGGTTGAATTAAGTGTGATGGGCTAAGGAGTAATCTCCAGATGAATTAAGGATGGTGATTATTTTAGGAGTTTCCTGAGGTTAGAAGCTTTCTGGCTAAGGAGCAGTCAGAATCAGGAAAGTTTCTTGAGAAGCCAGAAGAATTAGGGTTTCCTGATCCAGGCCCCTAAAAATCAGGGGACCAAAGAATCCTATTACATCACTATGAAGATATGAAGATGGCTGATGGAATGTTGTGTCTGAGAAACGTTGTGTGTGTGGTTATGTGTGTGTGTATGTACGGGTGCACTCCTGTACTCTGAAGAGCATTAGAGATCCACTGGGATTTATTGAGTAGGAGAATAATATGCTCATGTCTGTACTTTAAAAAGGAAAATATTTTGACATGTGTGCAATGTGTGGAAGATGAATAGGAATAAGGAGACATTTGAGGCAGGAAGACCAATTAGGAAGCTACTTAATAGTTCAAGTGAGTGATAATTCTCTCTAAATTAGGGTGGTCCATGTGGGAGTGGAGAAAAAAAGAAACATGAAATGACTTGGCAACTCTTTGGTTGTATGGATGGAAGAAATGTTGTAAAGGTTGAGAAAACAAGATTTGGCAATAGTCTGGATTATAAGGGCTTTTTGTGCTTTTGTTTCTGTGCTTGCATCCCCAGGGCAGTAGAGGACCAAGCATAACAACATGGTGGTGGTGCTCAATAAATGTGTCAGCTACTCTCTAGATAAGTAAGTTCAGTTACTCTGCTCTCTTCCCTGGCTCACAAACAAGACCTTCCATCTTTTCCCTTGGGGGCATTCTCTCTAGCTGTTTCCATGCCTGAAATATTCTTCCTTCTATACTCTGACTACTGATCTCTCCAAACTTCCTTTGTCACAACTAAAATTTATCTTCCCATCATTCTGTTCATTACTTCCTATGTGTTCTCTATGTAGCTTGCTTTGTTTGCCTATTGTCTCCTCCATTAGATTGTAAACTCCTAGAGGGTAAGTATTGTCTTTCTCCTCTATTCCCAGTATTTAGCAAAAGACCTGGCACATCATGGGTACTTAATAAATGTTGGTTGATTGATTATCTTAAAGGATAACTTTAAAAAATTAGCTGAAAAATTTTATTAAGAACCTAATGTGAATGGGCTTAGTCTCCCTGGCACATGGAAATCCATCAGAATTTGAAAATGAGATGAGCCTTCAGCAAATCATGCTATTCTGGGAATTTTCCCATCTGGAAAATTCCCATGAATGAGGTTGGTTACGCCAGAGGCAGTTCTAAGAAACAAAGCTGCATTCATGACAGCAGGGATCTGGCATCTTTACCACATGCTTTCCCAGTATCCTCTATAAATAATCTTTTTGTGGTGTTGAATGGATGACCTCTTAATGACCTCTCTTTACTACCCCTGTGATTCTCAATTTTGTCAGTGCCAGCACCAGAACCATTCTTAATCCTTATTGTCAAATAGAGACTTTGCTTTTCTGATTCTATGAGAGAGAACTAGACCAGCATGACAAAAACAATTTTAAATACAAACTTAAAAAAATTTTATATTAAAAAAACACACCTGTAATCAGTAAACAGCAAGGTTTTTCACTAAGTATTTTCCTGAAATTAGTATATTTTAGCTGTTATATATCATACCCCCTTTCTTGGACTCTGCCTCTGGGACACTGGACTTCTTGTCTTAGGAATCCAATCCTCCATGCACTTTCTGGGCATTTCCCAATTATGTGGGCCTCCATTCTAACTATCTTTCTTCTCCCTGTCTTTTTTTTCTTTACTGTCTTCTTCCTTTTCTAGATTGTCTTCCCCTTTGAGAACATAAATTCCTTGAGGATAGGAAGTGCCTTACTTGTATTTATGTCCCATCACTTAGGCCTGACACAGTGTTATACACTCTTACACCCTCCCCCATCATTATCACTCTATCTTTTGGTAGTTATTACACATTTAATTAAATGTTTATTGATTAATCTTCAATTTCTTTCCCCCATTTTACCATCTACGCTCTTTTTAACTTCTTCAGATTTTGAACAATCACCTTAAGTTTTATCCATGAAATTTGAAATAATAATGAAATGCAGTATTTTCTTAAGTCTTTCAGCTACAACTTTTGGATTCATACAATCCTGTGGTAGGGAGAAAATTAATATGGAATTTGGTGACCAAACAGGTATCCAATTCTTTTCTTTTACCACTAGATGGTGCTCATTGGGTGAATTACAGATGATATCTAATTTTAAAATTAAACTATAGTACTTTGGAAAAATCCCTCTTCCTTATACGTAAATATAATAGTTCTCTAGGAAGTGAGCTTGTGTGTGGGAGAGATGGGGAGGGTTGGAAAAGAAATAAGGTTCTAGTATTCATTTTTAGGAAGCATCAACATAAATTTTCCCTAGAAATACCTCAATTCACACACGGTGTTTGGATTAATTTCTAGGCCAAATATTTACAGCACAGATAATAGTGAACCATGTTAATATACTCTGGCTTATTTGGCATAATTTGAGTGCTGTCAACAATACAGAGAATTAGTTAACCACACAAGGGAAGCCTGAGACTGGCAATTGTTAGTCAAGTTTACACCCTTTTAAATACCTAGTGAAGTGTACTTAAATCCTTCAATGAATCTTTGCTCACATCAATATAGCTACACAATAGGTCATTTTGTATACCTCTCTTTACCTAATCTGAGTCTGAAGAAACTTCATAATCTACTTAGTACGACTCATTCTTGAGCAATACTCACTCCCAGAGAGGACCTAACAAGTTGTCTAATTATTCCTTATTCCCAATCCTATCTCAAGGCATCCTATTATACTTTTGGATAGCTCCAATTGTTACTAACTTTCCCTTACATCAAGCCTAAATTTGCCTTTTGGAATTTAACCATTTTATATATAAAACTGTGCTTCATATACTGGATGAGTAAAAGCAGTGGTCAATATCCTTAATGAATATTGATGCATACATTCAAAAAATTAACAAGAAAATTACAGCAATATATCACAAGATCATATTCCTTTTACTAGGTCAGTTTTATGCCAAGCATGCAGTTCAATATTAGGAAAATTATAAGCATAATTGACCATATCAATAACAAAAATCCTATGATTATATGAATAGATGTAGAAAAATCCTTTGACAAAATACAATACTCATTCCTATTAAAACACTAGAAAGTATATGAATTAGTGGAGTCTTTCTTATAATGATAAATAATATCTATCTAAAATGAAAAGCATCCATTATCTGTAATGGAGGTAAACTTGAAGCCTTCCCAATAAGATCAGGATCTCATTATCACCACTATTACTAATATTGTACTAGAAATGCTACTTAGAGCAATAAGATAAGAAAAGGGAATTGAAAGAATAAAACTAGGCAACGAGGAAACAAAATTATCCCTCTTTGAGAATGATACCATGACATACTTAAAAGAATCCCAGAGAATCAACTAAAAACTAGTTGAAATAATGAAAAACTTATTGAATATAAAATAAATCTATATAAATCATTAACATTTTTATATATAATAAACAAAACCTAACAGTAAAAAAGAGAGAAATTTATTTAAAAATAATTGTAGACAGCATAAAATAATTAGAAGTCTGCCTGCCAAGACAAACCTAAGGCTTATATGAAAATAGTTACAAAATACTTTTCACACAAATAAAGATAGATCTAAACAACGGGGGAAATATTGCTCATGGCTAGGCCAAAGCAATATAATGTTGAAAATTCTACATGTTAATTTACTTATTCAGTGCCATACCAAATTACCAAAGGATTATTTTATAGAACAGAAAAAATAATAAAAATTCATCTGAAAGAACCAAATGTCAAGATCAAGGGAATCAATTAAAAAATGTGAAAGAAGGCAGCTAACAGTTTCAGATATCAAATTCTATTACAAAGTGGTAATCATCAAAATTGTCTGGTACTGGCTAAGAAATAAAGTGGTGGATTAGGTACACAATGCAGAGTAGCAAATGAATATAGTAATAGCTAGTATTTGACAAACTCAATAAGAAAATCCAATATTGATTTAGTATTTTATATTTAATTCTGGTTTGTAATTGATTCTGTTCTATAATTGCCTGAGCCTCATTTCTTTGTATCTGAGTTAAGTTCAGAAGTTTTATTTCCCTCTCTGAGTTAAGTTTAAAATTCAATTGTCCTCCAAATCACCTTAAGTCAAAAAGATATTTTATCTTTCACATCCACATGCAATTAAGGGAGATCTGCTATCCTACTAACAAGTTTTACAGAATGCAGAAGAGTGCCAAGAAGTCTATTATCTCTGTTCAATGTGTGTGCAGATGGACTCTATCGGTCAACCTTGTTATTAGCCCCAAATGTCCAGCCATTGAGCATGTTTTTGCTGTTTATCATACCAATCATATTATTTTTCATCAATAATTCTTCCTATTCTTTGTTTTCTTGAACTTCCCAAAACTATATGAAGGCTAATAAGTCCTACCTCATGGTCTTTCATCATTCAGAGAGGTCATTGATCCAATTTATTGGCACTACTAGCCTAACAAATTGATCATGCTCAAATCCTTTTTCTCAGTTTACTTCAATTTCCAAATATAACACCAAACATGTAGTCTTTTGGGGTAAGAACTCACTATTGATAAAAATTGCTGAAAAAAACTGGAAAATAATTTGGTAGAAACTTGGCATAGACTAGCATCTCAATATACCAATATAAGGTCAAAATGGATAAATGACTTAGATGTAAAGGGTGATTTATATCAGAAATAAATTAAGGGAACATAGAAAAATGCACCTGAGGGTAAGGGAAGATTTTTATAGCTAAAAACAAGATAGAATTATAGGAAGTAGAATAGATAATTTTTATTGCATGAAATTAAAAAGCTCTTGCACAAGCAAGAAAGAAAACATGAAATAGGAAAAATTTACAGGAAGTTTCTCTGATAAAGACCTCACTTCTCAAATATATAGGAAAGTGAGCCAAATTTATAAAAATAAAAATTAAAAATTTATAAAAATTTTTTCTAGTTAATAAATGGTCACAGGGTATGAACAGTCAGTTTTCAGAAGAAAAAATTAAGGTTATCAATAGTCCCATGAAGAAGTGATCTAATTCAATATTGATTAGAGAATACAAATTAAAACAACTCTACCTCAGACATATCAGATTAGTTAATATGACACAAAATGAGGAAATTTGAAAAAAAAATACAATACTAATTCATTGCTAGTAAAGTTGTGAAGTAGTCCAATCATTCTGGAAAACAATTCAGAACTACTCCTAACGGCTATAAAAATGTGCATTTTGATCTTGCAATACCACTAGTTAGTCTGTATCTCCAAGAGATTAAAGATGAAAGAATAAGGCTCATAGGTACAAAATATTTTTGTGATGTCAAAGAATTGGAAAGTGAGGGGATACCCATTTATTGGATAATAGATGAACAAATTGTGGCACAAATAATTGTGATGGAATACTATTGTGCTATATGATGAGCAGGATGGTTTCAGAAAAATCTGAGAAGACTTATATGAAATGATGCAAAGTGAAGTTAGCAGAATCAGGAGAGCTTTGTATACGTTAATAGCAATGTTGTAAGAATGATCATCTGTGAAAGACTTAGTTACTCCAGTTAAAACAATGATTCAAGACAATTCCAAAGTTTCCATAATGGAAGATGTTATCCATCTCCAGAGAGAATGAAATGATGAATTCTGAATGTGGAACAAAGTATACTTTTCTTCAATTATTTTACTTTTCTTGTGTGTGTTTTCACAACATAGCTAATATGGAAATGTTTTGCATTGCTTCAAATATATAATCTATATCAGTTTGTCTTCTCAAAGAGGAGAAAGGGGTTGGAGGAAGGGAGAGAATTTGGAAATCCAACTTTTTAAAAATGGGTGTTGATTTTTCTTTCATATAATTGGAAAATATTTAGCAAAATAAATAAAAATCACAAAAAAATCAATGCAAGAGTTTACATTTCTCAGTAGTGCACTGGTAAATATTTAACAACTAGCAATTATGGGAGACATTAGCATAGGACTGTCTAGCATGGCATTCCCTCATCAGAGAAGGTATTATACTTTGTGAGCAAAACAAGTGTATTACAAGAAGAAGAATTCTCAATTCTCAGAAGAAATGTGAGATGTGCAGAGTTAGAGAGTCCACCCCTAATGTGCATATGGACTATTTGTGTCTGACTTGTGGCAGAGCCTTTCGAGCTCCTATTGGTTTGATCAGCCACAGTCCAACACACTGTAACTTGACTGTAATATAATGATGTCATTTTAGTCCTCTTGGAGAATGAAGGAAAATAACCAACCAACAAGTGGCTTTTGGGAAAATGTAAATAGGATACACTTTTAAGTTTAATCTGCATTATTAACACCTTCTCCATCACTTTCTTAAGTATAAACAATCAACAAAACAATAAGCCAAAAAACCAATCCCTGATTTGTAGTTGCCAATTTCTTAGTGGTGCTGATAATGAAAATTTAACAATCAGCTCTCAGGGCTGCTTTAAACTGGTTTAACATATCTCTGTAATTTTCCCAATTTAGGTTTTGTCTTGTTAGATTCAGTCCAACCTTCTAGCTTAACATGATGTTTTTAGATACTTATAATTTTCCAACATGCTAACTAAAACTCCCAGTTTTATGTCATCAGTAAATTTGCTAACTATGCCACCTCTGCCTTTATCCAATTAAATGAACTCCCCCCCCCCCGAAAAATAAAACAGCATAGAGCTAAATATACATCTCTGCGATCCTGTACTGGAAAATAACTCCCCAAAAGACAATAATCTTTAATTACTAATCTTTGGTCCAGTTCAAAACCCACTTTACTATTTTTCAAGCTTGCCTCTGCATCTTTTCTGCAAGAGAAATATCAAGTTTATCATTTGTTTTAATTAAGTCTAGGTAAATTATATCTGCAATATTACCCTCATCTACTAGTCTAGTATCCCATTAAAAGGAAATAAAGCTTACCTAATGAAACTTGGTCTTTATAAAAATCATGATGACTCTTTGTGATCACATTTCTAGATGTTATTCATTGTCCCAGTCATAATCCATTCAAGAGTTTGGTTAGAAATTCAAGCCTAAGCTATTTGAATTAATGGTTTGCAGACTCTCTCTCTCTCTCTCTCTCTCTCTCTCTCTCTCTCTCTCTCTCTCTCTCTCTTTCTTTCTCTCTCTCTCTCTCTCTCTCTCTCTCTCTCTCTCTCTCTCTCTGTCTGGTGAAAACAGGTTCATTATTCCTTTTATAATTCCTTTTGACATAATCTCTTCCATTTTTTTTTATATTGACAATGGTTTAGTAATCATACCAGTTGTTTCAAGCTATAGGATATAGTTCATCTGAATCTGGTGATTAGCTTGTTAAGGGAAGCCAAGTATTCTTGAACTATTTCTTATCTTGGATCTCAAATGAGTATAGATTTCGAATTGCAAAGGAATTTACAAGTCATATTGTCTAAACTTATCATTTTATAATAGAGAGAACTAGGCCTAGAGAGATTAAATGCTTGGTCCAAGGATGTAGCAGTAAGTTATAGTGCTGGCAGTGGAAATCTAGATCTTTTACTGAAAATCTTTATATTGTCTCAATACATCCCATTAAATACCATTTTTGTTCTATCCTTTATGATCAAAGATTCTCCTTGGTGGAGAAAACTTGGCAAAATAAGGATGGAGTTATTCTGCTCAAGCTTGAGCAAGTTAATCTCTTTCCAATTATTTAAGTCTCCGTTCCTTCAAAGAGTGTTTTGTAGCTACATTCATGTGATTTCTATACATATCTTGGTAGATGAACCCTTGGTTACTGAATAAACTTCACATGAATATATCTTATTAAAGTACAATCTATCTTATACCACATATAACTGATGTATTCGTTTTACTGAGCTTTTTTCTCCTTTATTACAAGGGATGGCTTTTTGGGAGGACATTGAAGATGATATAAAAATAAAAGATATCAATAATTGACCTTTTCTTTAAAAATATTTTCAAAATGATGCTTCTTTCGATATGGATTTCTTTTGTGTACATGATCTCCTAGCTATTCTTTCTCCCTTCATCTTCTTGTATGACATTTACATATCCTCATAAAGTACAATCAGGTAGGTTAGGTGTTAGAACTGGAAAGTGGTAGTTTCAATGTCATCAAATAATGAAGTTATGTTGCTACAGAAATGCTGACAAATCTCTTCTGTTTTCCACCTATTTGTTGTTCTCTTTCCAGTCTCATATACAAATGTTATTGACCTGAGTTTGACCATATGCCAAACTTTCAGCAGATGACTTCCTCCTCTAATTTATTTTTGGTCAATTTTATGAAGCAATCACACTCATAATCTCCGATGATGCTTTTCCATAGCATCTTGAAAATGAGTTTAAAATCTAAATAAATGTTCCCCTTGGATTCCATGTCTTCCTGGTTATCAAGGAGATTAAGTCTTTCTGGGCTTCATTGATTGTCATGACTGCTTTACAACAGTTAACTCTTGTAGAAGAAAATAATGACTATTAGTGTCAAAGTCTATTTTTTATCAATAGCTTCTTTGAACAGATCATATTGAAGCCATTATAATTATATGCAGTTTTTATCTATCATTTCTTTTATTATCAATATTGGCTTTTGACATAATAAGCCAGTGATATTGCTACATAAGCAATCAATTTAGAGATTATTCTCTTATCTGTAACCAGTTATTTCTATCTGTTAATATTTTCACTTTTTTCATTTTTTTGTTGTTTTTTGCGTGTGATATGGTTTGCTGTTTAATCTTCAAACTCTTCTTATAGAAAATATTTAGGATATATATAATTTTTGAACAAACTATAGGTCTTTGACCTCTGTATTGCATAGAACACACTTAAAGCTCTATACAGATAAGAAAATAATCAGACTCATCTTCCTGAATTTAAATCTAGCCTCAGATACTTACTAGCTGTGTGATCTCAGGAAAGTCTATAAGCCTCAGTTATCTCATCTGGAAAATGATCTAGAGAAGGAAACGACAAACCATTCCAAGATTTTTGTTGAAAAAACCCCAAATGAGATTATGAAGGATCAGACACAATTGAAAACAACTGAATAATAGATGTCTTTTGGTGCCTTAAGAAAGTAACATTGTGATCTTTGACATTCTTTTAGAATCTTATTCTTTGAGATAATTTGAAAATTGCCTCAACATTATGTCACTTCCAACACAGCTTTCTTCCTCATGTGATTGTTAGATCTAGCCACTATTTTTGATTCACTTCAGAATAACACAATTATTATTTTATCATATGGGATAATAGGTATTGAGTTGGTAGAATATACTTCTTTAACTGATAAGAATTGTTTATCATAGGAACACCAGCAGTTTGTTCTATTCACATTTATCTATCTATCTATCTATCTATCTATCTATCTATCTATCTATCTATCTATCTATTTATTGTACTCCTGATATAGGATGTTCTTGGGATGATATGACCTGAATCTCACACCAAACTTTTTATGTGCTCATTTTCTCTTACAGTATTCTTTAATATTTTGAGAAAAAAATGCTAGTTGAAATAAATATCCTCCATAATGTTTTTCAGAGAAATTCGTATTTGGAAACAATATTTTTCTTGGCTGCCACTTGTCAGGAAGATTGGCAAGTATTTATTGGCCAAGATAGTTTCTGGGTTCTTTTTTATCTCCAAATGTGGTGCTTGTTTTTGCATTGATTAAACCACTCTAACAAATGCTCAAAGGCACTGTCTTTATTTTTGTTCATTTTCCTTTTTTTTGAGGGGGGGATTATTTGACCTGATTGTCTTGAAGCTGCTCTAATCCTGCTGCCTACTATTCATCATCATCATCATTGTCATTATTGTCATCATCATCAACATCATTTTCATCATCATCATTAACATCTGTGGTTGATTTGTAGCTAGAGGATCTGAATTCAAAATATCTTTTCCCATTACTACCTGTGTGGCTTAGGGCAAATCATAACTTCTCTGGGCATTTTCATGTGTAAAATAGATTGGACTAGATGATCTTTAATGTTCTTTTTAGCTCAAGAGCCAATGGTTTCGTTCAGAATTGATTTTGGTCTGTCTTCCTTCCTTCCTTCCTTCCTTCCTTCCTTCCTTCCTTCCTTCCTTCCTTCCTTCCTTCCTTCCTTCCTTCCTTCCTTCCTTAATTGCTTCCTTCCTTCCTTCCTTAATTGCTTCCTTCCTCCCTCCCACCCTCCTTCCCTTCGTTCTTTCTTTCCTTCCTTCCTTTCTTCCTTCCTCCCACCTTCCCTTCCTTCCTCCCTCCCTTCTTCCTTTTTCTCTCTAAATTTCTGTAGTTTTTTTTTTTTTTACAATCTATAATTTGTAGAAATAGCAGATATAATGAATGCAGCCTATCTTATGGATTCCTTCTCAGCCCAGCATGCTTACTCCATTAAACTTTAAGAGTCGGCTGGGTTGCAGTTGTCCAGTAGAGATAGGCAGAAGAGCTTCTCCTACCTCTAGCTTCAAATATTCAACTCTATTTCATGTTATATCTATTTCGTATATATACCTATTTAAGTACACATTGTTCCTCCCAATGGAAGACTTCTCATTGAGGTCAGGGACTATTTAACTTTTAGCTTTCTATTTCCAATGCCTGGCATAAAGTAGGTGCTTTAAATGTTTTTACATTGATATAGCACTTTAAAGTTCACAAAACATTTTGCATTATATCATTTGCTCATCACGATCCTGTGATATTATTATTATAATTACCATCACTATTACCATTTTATATCTGAGGCCACTGAGACCTAGTTGGGTTAAATGACTTGCCCAGAGAGACACAATTGGTAGTTTCATGGGGTTGGACTTGAATCCAGATCTTCCTAACTCCAAGTCCAGTACTATAATAACTCTACCATGTAGCCTCTTATCTCATTTCTGTGACATGATAAAATTAAAATGTAAACTAATTTTGTTATATTTTTATCAGAGGCTAGGATAGCATATATAATTGAATAAAGGACTCTATCTATACCTATATAATCATAGGAGAACTAGTGTGGGATACATGGAAACAAGTTTACCTTCAAATACTTACTAGCTGTGGGAGCTTGTGACTCAATGAGAGTTTAATTGCTTTACTGTTAAATAGAAATAAAAATGCTATGCCTAAGACTCTTTCTGGTTCCAAGAACCTAAGTCAGTTTTTATTTAATCCAAAAGATGTCTGTTGTTCAGTTGTTTCAACCATATCATATTTTTTGAGTTTTCTTGGCAAAGATATTAGAGTGGTTTGCCATTTCCTTCTCCAGCTCATTTTACAGATGAAGAAACCGAGGCAAAAGGGAAAAGTGTCTTGCCCATAGTCATATAACTAGTATCTGAGGCCATATTTGAACTCAGAAAAATGAGTTTTCCAGACTCCAGGTCTGGCACTCACTCTATCTACTGTGCAACCTAGTTCCCCAGAAATGAGCCAGTGGTAAATTTCCTACTCTACACAGTGTCTGAGGTCATACTTCAGGGGGAAAATGGAATGAGATAGATAATATTTTATCCTATAACAATCCGCATAGTTAGGCTTCTTTTCTTCCCTGGGAAGCTGTAATACTAACAAACACTTGTCTTGCATTTTTTACTTCTTTGTCAGCAATACCTGAAGACACAGCCTATAAATTGATGTAATACTTTTCCTATTATCTCTGCAGCTTGAATAGATTAATCTGAATATAAGTCACATATGCCAGCAGGCTCACAAAACAATTCTGTCAAATTTCTGGAGACAATGTGTAAATTTGTCAGGATTTTCCCTTCACCAGGTAGAAAGCTTTCCTCTTCCTAGAATTTGTATTGAGAAATCTCTTCTGCTTTCTTTGACTTGTCCTTTGTGGAAGCAGGGAGATTTAGATGATAGACTAGGTTTATCAACAAACAGCAATACACTAAGGCTAAATAAACATATTAACCACATCTTTTTCAAGAGCAGGGGAAAAATCCCTTAATATGGATGACTGTAAACATCATGCTCCCTAAGCTATACATAACTCCTAGTGAGAGAAAACTGACACATAATCATGGAGGCAGCAAACCTTCAAGATGCCATTGGATGTGCAGATGGAGGTTATGTTATTAATGGGAAAACATTGCCCATTTTTATATCAATCAACAAGCATTTACAAAGCATGTACAATGTTCCAGAAGCAGTTTTATTTATAATGGGAGGGACATATGGAGAGGGAAGACTCCATACCTGGAAATAAGCCATACATAATATCCAATAATTCAGGAATGGCCAAACAAATTATGTGAAGCCATCCACATCAGAAAGCACCTTCAACATACAAACTACTGGGCTCAAGCCTGGTATCTCTTCTAGTCTTCCTCTGACCAGGGGAAAGACAAGGAGAAACATTTGCACAGGAACCTGGTATTGAAGGACCTTTCTGCTTGGTGTATGAAAGGATGAAAGGAAGAAGGCTGACCTTGGGCAAAATGTTAAAGTAGGTAAAATTTGTTGGTTTGCCCTGTCTCCCCCTCGTCTTCCTTTTCTATAACCCTGTTTTTCTCTTGCCTCCCGTGTTTCCCTTCTCTGTCTCTTTGGAAGCCCAGTATTCTAATGCTGATCTTCAACAGAGCATCAAGTGGTCCTTGTAATTTAAATTTATCACATGATCACAGATTTAGAGATGGATAGAATTCTTTCATTTTATAGATGAAGTACCTGGGGCGCAAAGAGATTAACCAATTTATTCACAGTCAAGCAGTCACTAAATGTCTGCTAAACCCAACACCTCTATCACTACTACCTAGCTTTCCCTCTCTCTTTTCTCTTATTCTATCTTCCTCCTCTACTCTCATCAAAACTCCTATTCTTTCCTACTCTTTTAACTTGTGAGGAAAGCAAAATAACTAAATGAGTTCAGACTAGATTAAGAATGACAGTTTCCTCTATTTTCATTTTCCCAGATAAAATAATGTTAACTATATGAATTGGTATAATTTCAGTTCATATGAGAAATATGTTTGGATGCATTTCCCTTTCAATCTATCGCTCAATCTACTTCTCCCCGGGGAATATATATCCCGGAAGGACTGAAAAGAGCATTTGTACCATCTTCATCCCACCCCACCTTCCCTACCTAGGGATGACCACTTATGGACCATACTATATTTTGGAAACTATTATATTTTGGGCAATCAATGAAGATATGCTGACTTTTACATAATTTCTGCTCTTCCATTCTTGCTCCCTTTGACTAACCCTAGAAAATATCTCTGTATCCCAGCTCCTTCAGTCTTCCTATTCCTCCTCTCCCATACCTACCATAGACCTGCTGTGACTTAAGCCAACTTTCTTCTTCCTCACACTATTTTAGAATGAATCAATTTGACCCATCTCTGACTCACCTCCTTTAGAGATCATCAGAACAGGTAATCTGTCCCATTGGAGGTGAGATCAGAGCAGTTGGGCTGACAGAAGGGCCACCAGCTAACTTGTAAAGTAAATAATCATTTATCCTTGAGTCTTTCCATTTCCTTTCCTCTATATGCCTCTAACTATTGTAGGGATATAGGCAGTTATAACAATAGCTGACTGGCATTTTACATAGAAATTTAAAATTACAAAGCTTTTGATCTACAGTATCTATATTTTTACCTTATGACCCACATCCCACTTGTCCTGTCTTATTGATTTGAAATGGGAGTTGAAATAGGAAATATAGGTATTTTATGATGAGGATGAAGAAGATGAGAAACTGAAGTTTGGAGATGTCAGTGAGTACTGAAATCTCAGCATAAAGCATCGGGTCATAGTTAGAGACTTGAAAAGGATCTTAGAGATTGGAGAATACAAATTCTTCGTTTTAAAGATAAGGACCTTGAGGCTCACAGAAAGGGTGACTCATCCAGCTAAATAGCTAATAAGTGTCAGGCAGAATTTTGAATTCAGGTCTTTTAAACAGTAAGTCCAGGTCTTAACTGCTCCCTCTCTTTTGCAGTAGGAAGGCAGATGGATTGTATGAGCTGACAGAGTCAAAGTGATGCCCTGTTCACAATCTTTAAAGGATCCATAGAGATAAGTCAGTAATTCCCCTGCAAGGTCAGCACTTTACAGAACACAGAAGATGGAATGTCCTGTTCACTCCTGTAGCTATTCTTGGTCTTTGAACAAATGACCACTATGTAAAAGTCTTTTGTGGACTCATAGATTGAATGATAACTTGCTTATATAGATATGGAAAGGAAACAAAACAAACATCCTGTAGAGTACCAGTCAAATAGATGAACAGTTGGAGAATTGAGAATAAGGGGACCTTTTAATTGACGGAGACATGGGGATAGCTGCAAGACTGTGCTGAAAGGCAAAGTTAGAGAAAACCAAATTCAGCATCCCAGTTACAGGTTTTTGTGATGCAGCATATTTTTGGTCTCAAAAAAAAAAAAGTCTCTTAAGAGACTTCTGACTTCCACTCATTTCTGCACACAAATGAGCTAAGCAGTAGAGGGATCAAGTTAATGAGGATAGTAATGTTTTAGGATAGAAATCTGTCACACCTTATCTTTCACATGGGAAGGAGGTTATATGTAAGTGGAGGTAAGATGTTTCTTTTGTTCTAGATGCTTATTCCTCAAGGCTTATTTTTCTCAAAGAAGTGGTAATAGAAATGGAATCCCTGCTTGCCTAAGGAGTGACCACCTGTCAAGGCCTTGGCAATAATGGAGAAGATTCATAGGAATTTAGAGAAGGAAGGAAATTTGGAGATAATTTAGATAAGATGTCCTTAACTCTGTACTGTGATGAAGGGTCAGGTATGCTCTGGTCTGGACAGAATTCTCAGTCCTTTGGTGGAGAGACTGTCCAGAGTTAGTCCTAAGAGATAGCTGCTGATCCCCTGGCTATGGCTAACTAAGGGCTAAACTATTTTCTAGTCACTAGAGCTAGGTATCTATTAGTTAATAAGACCTCCCTGGAAACACCCACTTTCTTTGCAGTCTCATTGGATGGAGATAAGGCATTCTCAGATACCCAAGCAAGAGTGAGAAAAAGAATATCAGGGAGCAATAGTATTTGACAAAGGCACACCTGAGAGAACAGGAAATGGCAAAGAGAGTGTTGTTAAGGATGCAGCTATTTCTGAGCTTGTGGTAGATTCATCACCATCTAAAGCCTTTACTGATATTAAGCAGTCACTCAATAAACATTTATTAAGAACCTGTTATGTGCTAGGTACTGTGCTAAGCACTGGGGTCATGAGAAAAGGGTAAAAACAGGAATTTCCTTCCCTCAAGGAATTAATGGAAGCTACAGCAAGCAAGTGAATGTTCAAGCAAACTATATATAAGATAAATAGAAAATAATTAAGAAGGAAAGAAGTAGAATTAAGAGGGACTTGGAAGGCTTCCTCTTACAATACAGAAAATGGAATTTTAGTCGGGACTTAAAGGAAGCCAATAGGCAGAGATGAGGAGGGAGAGAATTCCTAAAATGGGGTATAAACGGAGAAAATGTCTGGAGCCAAGAGATGAAATATCTTGTTGTTGGAACGGTACGAGGCTAGTGCGCCAGGATCAAAGGGATATGGAGGAGTGTAATATGTAAAAACAGCTGAGTAGCACAGTCAGGAAGACTACAATCTTAGACACCAGCTGTGTGAATCCGAGCAAGTCACTTAACCCAGTTTGCCTCAGTTTCCTCATCTGTAAAATGAAATAAAAAAGGAAGTGATAAACCACTCCAATCTCTTTGCAAGAAAACCCCAAATGGGGTCTTGAAAGTGGGACATGACCGAATGACAACAAAGATGTAAAAAGCCTGCAAAGACAGGGGAGAGCTCCATTATGAAAAGATTTTGTATTTTACCCTGGATTGACATGAGGGCTGACATCTGGTGATTTCCAGATCTTTAGGAAAATAACTTTGGTGGCTGACTGGAGGATGGATTGGAGTAGGGAGAGATTTGAGACTGGTAGATTCATCATCATAATCCAGGCATGAGAGGCAGATGCCTTCACCAGAAATGGCCATATCTAAGAGATGTTGTAAAGATGAAGTCCACAGGCCTTAGCAGTAGATTGAATATGGCTAGTGAGAGAGGTAGTGAGGAATCCAGGGTGAGACCTATGTTGTGAACCCAAGAGACTGGAAGGATGGTGTTAACCTCTTCAGGGAAAAAAAAAAAGGAGCAGAGAGGGTTTAGGGGATAGAAATGGTGAACGTTTGCTGAGTTTTCATCAGTGATTTTTGAAAAATCATGGAGACTGGAAAAGGTACTATATTTCACCTCTTAAAATAAAAAAATAAAATCTTAACTTGGATTAGTGAAAGGAAGGCTTGAAAAGAAAAAAGGAGATTTCTAAGAACCATGATGGTTTCATTAAGAATGTGTTAGTTCAGAATAACCTCATTTCTTTTTATCAGGGGTTTGCTACACAGATAATTCAGGGAAATGGCATATAGTATATCTGGAGTTCAATGATGGCACATAACAAAATTTTTCATAAGGTCATTACAGATAAAGTTGGCAAGTATAGACTGAGTTTGAAACTGATTACAGGACTGGATCTTAAGGAGAGTGATTAATAAATAGATATCAGACTAGAAGAAAATCTAGTGCAGAATATCACAGGGTTCTGCCCTTGCCCCTAGCCTTCTCAGTGATTTTTAAAATGACTTGGATTAAGGCATTGGTGCATGTTTATAAAATTTATGACTGGCATGAAGCTGGGAGAATAGCTAATATAGTGAGTGATAGAATTAGGATACTAACTATCTAAAAAAGCAGAGACAAAGGTCTTTATGGGAATAATAATAATAACTAGCATTTACATCTCTCTTTAAGGTTTACAAAATGTTTTAAAAATTATTTCATTTTATTCTTGTAACAACCCTATGGGTAGATACTGTTATTATTCTCTCTCCCTCTCCCTCTTTTTTTTTTTTTCCTGAGGCAATTGGGACTAAGTGACTTGCCCAGGGTCACACATCTAGGAAGTGTTAAGTGTCTGAGGTCAAATTTGAACTCAGGTGCTCCTGACTTCAGGGCCGGTGCTCTATCCACTGTACCACCTGGTTGCCCCCTATTATTTCCATTTTACAGATATGGAGACTGGGCAGATAGCTGTTAAATGACTTTCCAGACCACTAGTAAGTTTTTTAGGACATATTTGAACTCAGGTTTTCCTGATTTCAGGCACAGTTCTACCCACAATACCACTTAATTGCCTCTATCCTATGTAAGGTAGTGGTGGTAAGGATATTTAACACAGTTTTTACTACTTAGTAAGCACTTAAAAAATGTTGACTATCTTTGATATTATATTCACTAGCACAGGGTCTTGTATATAGTAAAACTAATAAATGTTTGTTGTATTGAATTACATTTCTGAATAAGGAATGAAAGAAGGAAGATACCTATAGGAAGAATCAGTAATAGACAGAAAATAAGGTTTTCACTCTCTCCCAATCCTCACTGGAATCAAGATAAGTATTTCTTGACTTATATTTTCCTTCTTTGGGGCTTTTTTAAACACGGGATTTCCTCTCCTCTCTCCACTAACAGCCTCTTCAGAAGCTCTGCAGGTTTTCTTATTTTTGGTTGTCAGGCCCATTCAGGTTGGAAAAGCTTGGATATTTTCCTGGGGAAGAGGGAGAGAAATGTGTCTTAGTTGGGAAGTAGTATTTGCTTTATGCTTTGGAATATTATTGTAGTTTTTTTTCTTTAAGTGAATGTGTTTGTTGTAGTGTTGGAGGGGCAGGTGAGCAAAAGAAAGGAGGGTTAACTTGTTGAAATGAATGGTCTTCCAGCCGGGCCTGATTTCTGCAGGCCATTAGGAGGCTGATTTTAGAGGCTTGTAAGAGAGCCCGAGTGGCAGCTTTAATCATCATTTCAAACCGGGCACACCCGGGTTCTGGCTTCTGGCTTTCACTGAAGGATTTGTTGAGGTAGCTTAGTATTCTGATTAATTAACTTAAGCTGAGTTTCTATATAAATGCAAATTGATACCTTCCCCTGCCCACTGAGTTATGGGTAAGCAGAGAAATAGGTAATAAGCACAAAAAAAAAAAAAAAAAAAAAAAAAAAAAAAGCTAAAATTATGCCCTGGACAGACTTCCCAGGAATTTACAGCTCTTGGGGGAAGGAATCAGGCTCGCTGCTAGAAGGGTTATGCTCAGACCACAGTCACGTACCCGACATCCACAGCATTTACCAAGAGCCTGAAGCTAGCCTCCGCAGGTGTCATACAGACAAACAGCAAAATTCTAAAGAAAAACGACCTTACAACTCCAGGGCTCATCAGGAGACATGTAGGAGAGAAAGTCTTCTCTTTCTGTCTTTCTTTGTCCTTTTTCCTTTTGCAATCTGAAAAAGAGAGAGAAAAATCCAATTCTGGTAAATCAATCACCAGGTATTTATTAATTAAGGATCTACAAGGAGCAGGCATTGGGGATACAAATACAGTGGCTAAAATAACCTTTCCCTCAAGGACTTTACTTGGAGGGGAGAGGAGGGGAGTAAGAGAACAAAAATGTTTATGCATACCAATATGTATATAAAGAATAAATACAAATTAGTTAAATATAAGGTCACTTGAGAGGTGGTGCACTAGCAATTGGAGTGGGGAAAATCAGTAAAGATTTAATGCAGAAGAGTGATGAGCTGAATATAGGTAGGTAGGTAGCTAGCTAGCTAGAACATTTAAGTGCTTATTATGTACCAGGTTCGGTTCTGAGCATTGATAAATAATTTTGTTTTTATTAAAGCTTCTTATTTTCAACACATATGCATGGATAATTTTTCTTTTTTCACTGAGTTAATTGGGGTTAAGTGATTTGCTAGGGCTCACAGAGCTAGGAAGTGTTCAGGGTCTGAGGCCACATTTGAACTCAGGTCCTCCTGACTTCAGGACTGGTGCTCTATCCACTGCACCACCTAGCTGCCCCGATGGATAATTTTTCAACACTGACCCATACAAAATTGTAAGGCAAGTAATCCAATATATGTTAAACATGTTAAAATATGTTAAATCCAATATATGTATACATATTTATACAATAATTTTGCTGCACAAGAAAAATCAGATCAAAAAGAAAAAAAATGAGAAAGAAAATTCAAACAAACAACAAAAAGAGTAAAAATGCTATGTTGTGACTGATCCACACTCAGTTCCCACAGTCCTCTCTCTGGTTGCAGATGGCTCTCTTCATCACAAGATCATTGGAACTGACCTCAGTAATCTCATTGCTGGAGAGTCGAGTCCATCAGAGTTGATCATTGTATAAATTTGTTGTTGCCACTGTGTATCTCCTGGTTCTGCTGAGTTCTATTCTTTTTTTTTTTTTTTTTTTTTTTCTTCTCGGTAGTATTTTATTTTTCCAAATTCATGCAAAAATAGTTTTAAACATTCATCTCTGCAAGATTCTGTTTCAGATTTTTATCTCTCTCCCATCTCCTTATCAGCAAGTAATCTAACATAGATTAAACATGCATAATCCTTTTAAACATTTTCCCGTATTTGTCCTGTTGTATGAGAAAAATCAGGCCAAAAAGAAAAGAATTGTGAGAAAGAAAAATCAAACAAGCCAAAGAAAGGCGAAAATACTATAACTCGTACCAACCATATTTAAGCTCCAGAGTTCTTTTTCTATAAGCAATTCTACTGGAATTGTCAAGAATCATGGCATTTCTGGGAAGAGCCACACACATCACAGTTGATTATCATATAATCTTGCTATTGTCGTGTACAATGTTCTTTACGTTCTGCTCATTTCACTCAGTATCAGTTTATAACTCTTTCCAGGCTTTTCTGAAATCTGAAATCATTTTAAAAATTTAAATTAATATTTAAATGTTTATTTAAACCATCATAATGTATTATGACTAAATAATAACTAAATGGCAATAAGAAAGAATGACACTAGTAGAAAAAAGGACAAATTTAAATGCTTGATTAAATAACTTAAATTACTCATATTTGAAGAATCTGATAAGTAAGGAAGCAATTTATTCCATATACCCTACAGGTTAATCTCATTCATCACAATTTAATTATAAATTGGTTGGATCCTTACAAACTCCTTTAGTCCTTTTCTTTTATGAATGTCTGTAAGGAATTTTAATGGATATTAAGAAAGCAATCAAGACGGCATCTCATACTAACCATTGAAACCAATAACATCACTCTACTCAATGCCTATAGTATACTTTTTTTTGTTGAAATTTTAAAAACCAAAATTGGTAATTCATATGTCAGAAAGGATTCATAAACTGCTTCAAAATCTATTCAACAATATTTCCTTAGATTTTCACTTCTTGATCTCTATTCTACAGAGTGTGGATGGGGAAACTGATTTATAGACTGGATTAAGTATTTGGACCACATAGCAATATTATTTTACTTACCATAGATATGTCTCATAAAATAATTTCATTTTTACATGGCACTCATTATTTCTTATAGAACAATACGATTCCATTATATTCATATGCTATAACTTAGTCAGTCATTCCCCAACTGATTAGCATCCAATTTCCACTTCCTGACCACTACAAAAGGGCTGTCTGATCTCTATTCTAAAATACAAATACAACCCAAAAGAAAGATAGTTCCCGCCTTCAAGAAGCTTACTTTCTTATGGGGGAAGGTAATACATTTAATGGAAGAAGAGGGTAGTTGGCTGGGAAGTGAAAGGAAGCTGGGCTCGGGAGGAAGCCCATTTGTGAGTAGAGTTAGCATGAAATAAGTGACAGCCCAAGCTCGGGACACACAAATCGGGAGCGAAGGCTGCAGGGCGGAGGCATCTTTGGGGGAAGGCAGGGCTACTGTTGGGAGGGAGTCGAAGCTGGGAATGAAGTGAGCAAGATGTAAAGGCTGGGGGATGAGGAAGATAGAAAATGTCCAATGAGAGAGATGGATGGTTCCCTGAAGTTACAAAAATCCAGTTACTTTTGTATATTTAAAGTACATCAATATGATGAAACATAGCTTCTAGGGGAGATAGCAATAATTTTAAGGCCCCCTGACCTTAAAGGTGACCCTGTGCTTCTCTTCTAACAATCTGTCAATGATTCTAAATCTTCTGGCTTTGGAATCTATGCTCCTGAGGCCTTCTGATCTACGAATGCTATTGTTCTGTCAATGACTGTAAAAGTCGTCTGGCCTAGGGATATAATATTTCTTCCCTTAAACTTTAGGGAAGATATATTAGTTATCCTGAGACTCTCTAACCTTAGGATGCGATTATTCTAACAATCTGTCAAATGATTCTAAAGTCCTAGATCAACCAAATTCCTGAGATCACTCCTCAGTTCTACCTCTAGGCCACAAAATTAGCATATCAGTGACATGAAGAACTGGATAAATATGTCTTCTTGCTTCTGCTTCTCTGCTAAATTTTTTTGGACTTTAACCTCTTGGGGTCACTTCTTAACCTCAATAAATATATTTGTTTAATAAATCTGAGTGATTACATCCCCAGCTTTACCTTTTAATCAATAGATAACCAAGGCAAGTCATTTTATTTCTCTGAGAGTTAATTTCCTCATGTTTAAAGTGGTCTGCCCTATCTATTGCACAAGATTGTTTGAGAGAATCGCATAAATTTGGTAATGGTAAATTATATACATATATATATATATATATATGTATGTGTATACATACATATATATGTTTACAATATAAAATATTTTAATGTATATAAATATTATATACAAATGTTACAACATATAATTATGATGGGATTCAATTTCTAGGGGAAATTTAGCAGTATTCCTGATGTCCCCTGATCTTAGAGTACTATTGTTCTAACAATCTGTCAATGATTCTAAAGTCTCCTGGCCTAAGGAATACCATAATATAGTCCAACAAACATTACTGACTATCAATCAGGTAGACAATCTGTTGATCAGTGACAAAAGTGAAACCCACCTGTAAATCACAAAATTAGCAAAAAAAAAAAAAAAAACAAACAAACAAAAAAACAAACCCAAAACCCTACTTTTCCTATAAATTTATCTTCTTGCTCCTAGTTCTTTACTAAATTTACTTATCCCACTTGAATTGGTGTTACAATTGTGGTGTCTTTCCCCTTCCCCTTCCCCCATGACACATGGGACTCCACTATGCATCCCAACCCCACTTCTCCTCCTTACAGCTTACTAACTCTTTTAGGGGGCTAGGTCTCTTTCAGGATTTAGCCTGCCAGCTAAGGGGATGCCCCAACCTCAAGGGGTGCTCCCTTTCTACTGGGTGATTGTGAGTTCCACTGAGGAATTTCTTTCATATACTCTCCCACTCTATTTCATATTTGCCATTCCCAATTTCTATTGTACCCCTTCATTTTGTCTAAATAAATCTACCTTTTGCCAAAGAGAATGGCCATTGTGAATTCTTCGCACAACCAAATCCCAACTTTTGGTGCTTCCCATCATTTGGTGTCCAACCTCACATATAGTGTTGTGCTGTAAGGATGCGGAAATTTATTAATAATGGAATATTGAGTCAGATTGGCTAGAATGCCAGGGAAAGATAATGCAGAACGTTGGAGGGGATGTGGGAAAACAGGGATACTGATACATTGTTGGTGGCATTGTGAATACATCCAGCCATTCGGGAGAGCAATTTGGAACTGTGCTCAAAAAGTGGTCAAAGTGTGCATACCCTTTGATCCAGCAGTGTCACTACTGGGCTTATATCCCAAGGAAATACTAAGAAGGGAAAGGGACCTGTATGTGCCAAAATGTTTGTGGCAGCCCTTTTTGTAGTGTCTGGAACGGAAACTAAGTGGATGACCATCAACTGGAGAATGGATGAATAAATTATGGTATATGAATGTTATGGAATATTATTGTTCTGTAAGAAATGATCAGCAGGATGATTTCAGAAAGGCCTGAAAAGACTTACATGAGCTGATGCTGAGTGAAATGAGCAGGACCAGAAGATCCTTGTATACTTCAACAACAATACCATATGATGATCAATTCTGATGGATGTGGCTCAACAATGAGATGAACCAAATCAGTTCCAATAGAGCAGTAATGAACCGAACCAGCTACACCCAGCAAAAGAACTCTGGGAGATGACTATGAACCACTACATAGAATTCCAAATCCCTCTAATTTTGTCTGCCTGCATTTTGGATTTCCTTCACAGGCTAATTGTACACTGTTTCAAAGTCCGATTCTTTTTGTTCAGCAAAACAACTGTTTGGACATGTATACATATATTGTATTTAATTTATACTTAAACATAGTAAACATGTATTGGTCAACCTGACATTTGGGGGTAGGGGAAGGAGGGGAAAAATTAGAACAAAAGGTTTGGCAATTGTCAATGTTGTAAAATTACCCATGCATATATCTGGTAAATAAAAACTATCATTATTTTTTTAAAAAAATGGAATATTGACAGGCAAGCACAGCTATATGGATCTCAGCAGGTCTTAATGGATAAAGCTTCTAGCTTTTAAGAAGCAAGAACTGTGAGGGAGAGGGTCCTCATCTCCATAAGCAATAGTTGTACAGAAGCAAAAACCAAAACAAAACAAAACAAACAAACAAACAAAAAAAAGCCCCAGCCTTTACCAACTTATCTAGGGATGCCCTTAGACCTTATGCAGCCTAAGATGTGTCTTAGAGGGGGCTGATTGAATAAACAATCCTTAGGGGCCTAAGAGAAGGGGAAGCTTATTGTAATTTCCCTGTCATGAGGCAACAGGGTGTGTCTACAGAGGGTTTGAGAACAGAATGCGAGCTTGTACACAGGGAGGGAGACTTATCTGGGTTTTTGAGGGCAGGTAGGTTGAGTCAAGCTGGCTATAGCTTCCCTGTAATCTAAGCTTCCAAGGTTAATATATATGTATGTGTGTGTCTACATAATATGTGTGTTTGTAATCATTATGAAGTTTTGCCATGTTTCTGTGAGGGGCCTGAAGTTCTGTCTTTGGACTTTCACTTTTCCGCATCTGTTAACCACAAAACAAGTTTCCTGATGGTAGAAGTGGTTCCTAGGTGCCGGCAGATTTTCTGAAGATGCTCAGAGGGCCTAGGGATCATAGATTCCAAAGGAGAAGATTTAGAATGACTGACAGATTGTTAGAGGTTGTTAAAGGATCACCTTTAAGGTCCGGGGACCTTGAAATTGTGTAGCAGTATGGTGGAGCAAGGGTCACCTTACCGTTTTGCCAGAAACGGCTCAGTCCAGGGGTCTTCTCTCTTCATTTGAACCTGATAGCTTTGTCTTATCACTTACAGCAGGTACTGCCAGAGCACTTTGTGCTCTACTGGGCTCTGCGGTAAAGTGGCTTTTGGTCCTGGACTCACTTCAAAGCAGGCGGGTTGGTCTTTGCTGGATTGCCAAGGGGGCAGGCGTTAATGGGCCCTCACTCTCCGGAGGTTCCTTCAGGCCCCTTTATCATTGGGCCGGAGGTCCCGATCCTTTCTTTTTCTGCAGACCTTGGGGAACTGGCCAGGTTAGGACTGCTGGGTAAATAACCCATTGTTTGTCCTGCTCCCAAAAGATTAGGGTTTGAGGTTGGAAGCCTTTGAGGCACATGCTGGAGGGGCTGAGGAGAAACTGCTCCCTCCCTTGGAGTTCGGCTGAAGCTGACGTGGCCCTGCTACGTGTCCTAAACTTCCAGGATTCCTGCTCAGAAGCTTAAAGTGACTTCTGAGGACTCCTGGTCCAACTTCCTTTTTTTTTTGCCCTTGAAGTATTTGTATCGGTATATACAGTAATACACTGAATCATTTATTTAATAAGCTCCTAGGATTGCAAGGTACTCTGTTAATTCCTAGAAATAACAAGACAGAAACATGGGGAGGATTTTTGCAGTGAGTGCCAGGAGTGATGGATTTGGAATCCAACATCCTGGATTCAAATTCTTTCTTTATATGTTCATGGGCAAGTCTTATCTTCAGAGGAATGGGTCTCAATTTTCTCCTCTATAAAATGATGATGTTGAACTAGATGATTTCTAATGATCTTGTCAACTCCATATTTGTGATTCCAAAACAGTGGGTGCCCTCAAAAGAAGAGCAAACAGAATTTTTAAGAAAGAGATTACTAACAACTGGGAGGAGGGAAAGGAAAACAAGGAAAACAAGGAAAACCTCTTGGAAGAGTCAGCATCTCATTTGTTAATATGAGAATGAGGTGTTTACTATAAGGGAATTCTCCTGAAAATTGAAAATTTCCCCTTTAAATGCCAAGCATCTATGTTAGCCACCCTGGATTCCACAGTTAGCAAAAATCTACTTACTATGTGTGATGCATAATAATAAGGCTTCCCTCTTGTCTTCTGTAGTAAAGTCAGCTTTTTCAGTTTCTGTTTGATCCTGAGTGATAATAATAATAAGAAATGATTTATATTATCTATATGTGAATTAATATAATTAATAATAATAAAATCAAGAAATGAATGATAAAAGATTTTTTTAAATATAATTGGGAAATAATTGATAAAATAAATGAAAAAATATCACACTTTTTAAAAAAATGCTATGGTAAAGGTACCATAATGTAGCATTATAGACTTGAAGATAAAAGAGACCTTGAGGTTATTTAGTTTAACATTTAAATAAAACTCAGTATATGCCCAACACAGTTCTAAGCACTTTAAAAACATTTAATTTGAGCATCAAAACAACCATGAAAGGTGGATGCTATTATTATCCCCATTTTACTTAGAAAACTGAGGCAAAATAAACTTGTCCACAGTCACACAGCTAGCAAGAGTTTAAGGCTAGATCTGAATTCAGGTTTTTCTGACTGCTGGCCCAGAGCTCTATCCACTGGGCCATGTTAAAGATGAGCTATTTTTCTGCCAGTCTCACTGTCCTGGAGGGACTTTGAAGTCCTTTCAGATCCCTCTAGCTTTCTGATGGGGATGTTTCCATGTGATTTCTAGTTTAGATCTCTTCCAGTAGATGGTGCTCATGACCTCTTCTCCACATGGCTATCTAGAGATGACCCTGGTGTGACAATTGACCACTTATAGTTCTGTCACAACTCTTGGCTTGAGTGCCTCAGGCCTTTTGAAACTATTTTTATTCTCTGGGAGTCTCACTTTCCCCCCATATAGGATCTCTTTAGGGTATTGTGGAATTACCTGCTCTCTTGGACTAATTGGACATTTCTCCCGTTAATTTCGATTTGAATCCATATTATCCATAAATAATACCATTTGCCTCCTCTCTCCTCTAGCATTGGGCAATATGCTTGTGTGGACATCTTCCCTGTAACTCTGGATTCTAAGCTCTTACTTTCTTACCACTGCACTTTGTTTTCTATATTCTGTGGAATTTGGTCTGAGTTATTCAAATTACCACGCGCCACTTCTTAAAGGGGAGGGGAAAGGTTCTCTCTCATTCTACTCATCCCACTCTCCTCCTTCTACTCAACACCGATGGTCCGTCTGGTAGCTTTCAGTTAACCAGGATAGTGATCAAAAACTTTCTGTTCTCAATCATTCTGAATAAATCAGCATTTACTTTGCTTATTTCAGGCTCTTTTGTTTGTTCAGACCATTTAGAAATATGTTTTTCATGACTTCACATATATAATTGTTATCATATTGCTTGTCTTCCCAAGGAGGGGAGGAGAAAAAGGAAGGGAGTGAACTTAGAACTCAAATTTTTAAGAAATGAATGCTAAAAGGTTTTAAAAATATAATTGGGAAATATTTAATGAAATAAATGAAAAATATCAAACTTTTTTTTTTAATTTTAGAAAGAAAGCTATGGTAAAGGTACATAATGTAGCTTTATAGACTTGAAGATAGAAAGGACCTTGAGGTTATCCAGTTCAATTCTTTTGTTTTACAAATGACCCTTGCTTGGGTTTAGCAAAGTTACATAATTTACTTGAGTAATAAGCAGAAGAGCTAGGATTCTAACTCAGGTTCTCTAAGTCCACATTCGGCATTCTTTCAACTATGTTATCTCCTATAACTATTCTTGCATAAAATGTGGACAGTATAACCTATAAGCATTCTAAAAATATCATAGTTAAAGATCAAGTGAAAAAAAGTATGGAAGATACTTTGTAAAATTGGAATGCTATCCAAATGTGCTTGTATAACATAATATATCCAAATATCTCATCTGATATTACACCAACCGACAGTACTTTGAAATAATGTCATGAATGAATTATAACCTCCAGAGTAACTGCTTCTGGCCACACCTCAGGGCAGAATTGCTGATGAGTCTCGTTTTGAATAAGCTTGGGCTACGGCTCTCCAGCTTAGGGAGGAGGCAAAGACAGCAGGTGGAAGGTTCCTTTCTGGAGAGGAACCAGAAGGCTGGGATTGGCTGAGCAGAGGTATGGAGTTGGTTACCAGGGATACTGGTTGTTAAAGCAGGGCAGACAGAGGCAGAAAGTAGGGTTTCAAGTGAAAGTGGGAGTTGATATCAGAGTATCACAGCGCTGCAAGGACAAAAAATAGGGTATTGTTTAGGTCAAACAGAAGGCCATAGAATCATAGATATTGTGCTTTATGGGATGTTAGAGACCATCTCGTCTACCCCTCTCATTTCTCAGTGAAGGGAGCTAAAGCCAAGAAACATAAAGTTGACCAATGAAAGGTCACAAAGATAATAAATAGAAGAGTCAGAATATGAACCAAATTTGACTCCAAAACCAGCATTCTTTCTACAGGTCAATATTTTTTTTATTAAGGCTGTTAGGTAGTACACTTGATAGAGTGCTAGACCTAGAGTTACAGAGACTTGAATTCAAATCCAATTTCAGACACTTTTTATCTGGCTAACTTCTATCTTCCTCAATTTTCTCAATTATAAAATGGAGGTTTTATTATTGCCTATCTTCCAGGGTTGTTATAAGGATAAAATGAAACAATATTTTAATAAGCATTCGCTTGGTACTTGGTAGGCACTTAATAAATGCTTGTTCTCTTTCCTTTTCTGCCAAGGCTCAGGAAATGAGACCCATTGAAAAGTCAGCTTTCCATAAATTAAACTTCAAGTAAACCTCTAGTTCCCAGTCACTGTAGCTTCAGACTAAATGGCCATCATGGCAGGAGACCGTGAAATCTTGTGGTAACATTGTTTAGTCAGTCATCCATCCAGATCATATGGTTGCTATGAAGTTATCCTTTATAAGAATGTTTCATCTAGGGACAGCTAAGTGGTTCAGTGGATAGAGCACCAGCCCTGAAGTCAGGAGGCCCCGAGTTCAAATCTAGTCTCAGACACTTAATATTTCCTAGCTGTGTGACCCTGAGCAAGTCATTTAATCCCAATTGCCTCAGCAAAAAAAAAAAAAAAAAAGTTTCATTTAACCACTGTGCTTTCTTAGAACTGGTTTAAATATTAGGGAGAGAATTGCTGTTCAACACGAGTTTCTTTTAGGGATTTTATTCCTGGGTACTGGTGCCTGCCTGAAGCTTTTAGCTCTAAACAGGTCAGGAAGGTTGCTTCCATATAAGTGTGACTGGCACAGCTACCATACAGTAGTTAAACACAATAGGCCTTGAAAAGAAAGTAGATTCACTTTCAAGGAAATCTCTGTGGTACCTAAAAGCCTGTTGGCTCACCCTCATAGATGGCTTCCAGAACTACCTGCCAAATGGAGATGAAAAATTTGGCAGCTAAATGGTGTTGGATCCCAGCAGGCCTTTTCAGGGATTGGCCATTTCCCCAATAATTAACAAATGTGCTCCATCTGACTCAAAAGTGACAAAGATAAATTTTTCAATTCGCCTTGTTTACTATGTAAGATACCTTATAGCTCCTGGAGCAGAATATATAATCTTACTATCCCCGGGATTGCATACATTGGTATCTGCTCTGGCTTTTGTTTTTACTTTAGTTCTGGTGAACAATCACTGCAAGGAAATTAGGTATACCATGAGGCTCTACCCTTCCCATTCTGAAATATATATATATATATATATATATATATATATATATATATGTATATATATATTAATATATTAACAGTTTTTTTTAAAGTTTGGTTCTGGAAACATTTCAAAATTTGGGAGCACAACCAACAAGCTTTTCTTAGCTAATTATATCTCTGCCTAGATTGGCACAGTACTTAATCATTGATCAACAAGCATTTATTTACTACTTACAGGCTATTCAGGTATTGTGCTAGGCACTAAAGATACAAATAAAAAAATGAAACCATCCCTGCCTTTAAGAAGCTTACATTCTAAATGGGCACACAACACAGAAAGGAGAGCAATAGCCACAGAGAAGAATTTTGAACAAGAGAGTCACAAGGAGCTGAATAGATGGTGGGTGAGTTGAGTTTTCCTACACTTAACACCATTCAGGATGTCCCAGCCTGATGGCAAGTCCCTAAGTTGGTTGGTCCTACTTCCCTTCCTTTCCTCCCATATCAGAATTTGAGGATGGAATGGTCTTTGGAGGTCTGGAAGGATATTATTTCTAATGGCAACAAGTAGACCTTAGTGTCTTGGGGAATGATTGATGTCAGTAAAGATGAGGCAATGATTAATTTGATAATGACACATCCATATTTGTAAAAGTACAGTGCCTGGCACTATATAAAGGTTAACTATAATTATCATTGTTGTATTACTATTATTGTTATTGTGCCAGCCCACAATTGGCAGATGCCAAAGGCAGAACATCATAAGGCAGCATGATATTGTAGAAAGAACCCTATCATCTCTGCCAATATTAGCCAGCATGTGGCCTTGGGCAATGACTGTGCCTCAGTTTCCACACCTGCTCAATGAGGGGGCTGAACCAGAAGCTCTTTAAGGGACCCTTTAGGCCTCTGGTTTTGTGTCTTGTTAATGCCTGTACAGTGAGTGAAGTCTGAGGAATAGCTCTGGTACAGACTGACTGGAGGAAACAAAGATGCAGTTTAGGGGTACTGGGCTTTTTCCATCACTTCAGCTTTTCTCAGCAGGGCTGGATGAGTCACCAGGCATGTGGTCAGTTGAAAAGATGCTGTCTCATTGTGCCAATGGATGCTGAGCAACACTGAGTTCTGAACTGACTGGGGCTTTCAAGTCCTGGGGAAAAATGTTTTCTGAAGAATAATGTGAGCTTAGCTAAAGGATTCTGTGTAGGAGCAAAGCAGAGCCTGAATGTAAGGATTGTGCATTAGGAGTTTCTTGGTTCCCTTTTCAGAAACTAACTTATTTTTAGCTCTAGGATGTAAGGAAGGCAATCTCTCACATCACTTTAATAATAATGATGCTCAATATTTGCATCTATAAGAAGAGGGATCTGAGAGATTTCAAACCCAAGTGAGTGCCCTGTTAGAGCATTAGGGTGGGCTTTTTGTCTAGGTTCTTCCAAGCCTTGGGAGTCCTACCTGTGACTTTGAAATGGATTTGTAGGTAGAGAATACAGAAGTCAGTGTAAGCCGAAGCAGCAGGAAGCCATTGCAAGCAAACAGACCTGAGAGAGAACAAAGAAGGGAAAATGTCAGGGGTTAAGTCAGAGTTAGTGGCTGTAGAATTTCTGAATGGGGCTCAGGAGATGATCCAAATGCAACCCATGTCCTGGGTGAAGTCTGTATTATTAATGGCACTCAGCTAGGAAACAGAGATGGTGACATATACTATTCTTTCTTTTGAATGTATTGTGGGTTACCCACATATACCCCCTTACAAACGTCCCCATTCTTCTCATGGGCACCACCATCCTTCTAATCATCCAGTTTTATAACTTCAAGGTTATCCTTAACTCCTTCATCTGACATTTCCAATTAGCTGTCATGTCTTCTTATTTCTATTTTCAGAACTTTTCTCACATACATCTTCTCTCCATTCACAAAGCCACCATCCTAGTTTACATCTAATCACCTCTTGTCTGGGCTATTGCAATAGTCTCCCAATTTATTTCCTTGGCTTAAGTCTCTTCTACCTCAATACATTTCTTCACAAAGCCAGCAAAGTGATTTTTCCTTAAAGTACAAGTTTAACTATATCAGGCAGGTAAATGATGAAATAGGGTGAAGTCCATTTATAAAGTGAAGTTAGTTTGGTATCAGAATCAAGAGAACTAGTCAGATTCTGTTTCATAAACACTGATTCCATCTTATTCTGCCACATATGTTCTCCTCCATCTTGTTGTTTTTCTGTAAATCATCCCTGGGAAACTAGATAGTATAAGTCATCTATTGTTTCACAAATGCAGGTGGATGCTATTAATCAGCATCTCTCCATTTTGAGAATAGAAAGACCCTGAAACCTACTGGTTTCCTTCCAATTCCACTGAAATGCACTCTTTCCTCTTCCTAAGTGGGAAAGTCCCTAAATCTTTCCTCCAATTAGAAATCAGATTAGCTAATTTTATATCCTGGTTTGAATCCTGGTTAATTGTTTTCTTATAATTAACTGGCTTATTTGATTAGTTTTAATGCACAAATCTGTCTCCCGCTGTATGCAGGATTCTTAAGTGACTTGGTGTAAGGGGCCTTTAAATGGGTGCCACAGCAAATCGGGAGATTGAGTGGTCCGGAAGTAATTTCTGTGGATATTAGGACTGCCCTTGGGCGGGATCCTGGCCATATTGAGATAGCTTCTTAATGGGTGACTTCTCGCTGATTGGCTGTGTGTGTGACCTCACAGGCCCTATGTAAGCCCACTTGGGAATCTCCACTGATCCATATATTATCCAGTTTTGCTTGGATTGTTTCCTCAGTTATTATTATACCACATATTATATATACACTACCTAAGTGGTATAGTGGCTATAGCATGGCACTTGGGATCAAGAAGATTTTGAATGTATTGTGGGTTACATATACCCCCTTACATTCAAACACTCCCTCAGACACCTATGAGCTGTGTGATCTTGGACAAGTCAGAATCCCACCTCCTGGCTTTAGTTTTATCACTTATAAAATGAAGACAATAATCATATGTACTTTACATAATTTTTGTGGGGATCAAATGAGATAATATATGTAAGATGCTTTGTCATTCTTAAAGTACTATACTAATGCTAGTAATTACTATAGCTAGTATGGTTATTGCTATTTTTATGTCACATTCTCCCTCACTAATAGATGTCATGACTTTCTATTTTGCATACAAATATATATACATACATATATATATACACACACACATATATATATATACATACATACATACACACACATATATATACATACATATACACACATACACACACACACACACACACACACACACACACACATATATATATATATATATATATATACACACACATATACACTTACTCTTTATGTTCTTCACAACTTGGATCCTTCTCATCTTTCCTGTCTTCTCAATTATTCCCTTTCATGAACTTTGCCATCCAATCATATTGGTTAACTTTATGTTTGTCTCACCAATGCTCCATCCCCTGCCTTTGTACTTGTGCCTGGGATATCCCTTCTTGCCTGAAATCCTTTTCCCTCCTGAAATTCCTGGTTTCTTTCAAGACTCATTTTAAGGGCCATCTACTTCAAGAGACCTTTTCCAATCCCTCCCCAGATTCTAGGTACTTTCTCGCTGAGGTTACCTGATATTGGATTTGTCTATGTCTTGAATATGCTTCTATAAATATATGTTCTCTTTATTAGATCCTTAATTCTAGGGGCTATTTTACTTTGTTAAAATGGCATAATTGATTTGTGAACACTGGGTTTAAAGTCAGGAAGATATGAGTTCAGATCCAATTTCACATATTTTTTTAGTTGTATGACCTTAGAAGAGTCTCTTAAACTTAATCTCCTGAACTATAAGATGGGGTGATAAGACCACTTACTCCCAAAGTTGTGAGGAACAAATGAAATATTTTATAAAGTATTTAGCACAGTATCTGGCACATAGTAGGCACCTAAATGCTTCTTTTTCCCCCTTTGCTGTCCCAACTTTTAGTATATTGTAGGCACATTATAAATATTTAGTGGGTTGACTCTTTGCTTCCCTCTGAGCTTGAGTAGCATTAGCCTTTTTTTTAAATATGCATGTTCATATGCATGTTCACTTATAATTCATTTATGTGATAAAATTGCTGATCAACATGCATCCAAAGTGATGTATTCTTACTTAAGGCTCACATATAATAGATGAGGAGAGGTTATTCTCTATTTTAGAGACAAGTTATTGGATCAAGCATAAAGGGCAGGGTTGAACTTGGAGATTCAGAGTTAGACTTTCAACAGAGATGAGTTTATTAGGTTAATCTAAGTGCTTCTGAAAGAAAAAGAAACCTCCCAACCCCAGGAAAACACCCTTGGTGGCAAAAAAGCACTAGGTTTGGAAGAAAATCACAGCCCAGAAGGGAGGGAGTTGCTAGGGAGACTGCCCATGCAAAGGAAATAGGAAGGGAGCTCTCAGGAAAGCTCAGTAATTGATAGCCAGCCCAGCTTGGCTTGCCAGCTGCATAGTTGTGGAATTGTGGAATAACAATGGTAGCTTTCTCCAATTAAGTCATGTTTTTGTAGTTACTCTAATGTTGTGAGAAGAGGACCTGGGTTCAAATCTCAGCTCTGCTGCTTTGCTAGCTATGTTATACTATACAAGTTATTTAACCTTTCTGGGTTTTAGTTTCCTCATCTGCAAACGAGAAGACTGGATTATAGGATGTCTCATGTCCTTTCCAGCATTAAATCAATGATCCTATCCACCCCAGATGTTCACAGGGACTATTTATGCCCAAGCTGTAGCAGAGCATCCGAGCTTGGATTGGTCTGATCAGCCACAGTCGGATACACTGTACTTTGATTCTAACAAATTTGTGAGATGGGGAGTACAGGTGTTCTTATCCCCATTTTAATAATGATACTACACTTAACTATTTGCTTAATGAAAAGGCAAATGAAAATAAGATAAAAAGTATAAAGCAAATATAGAAATAATAAAATACATCACAATCTATACAAACTTGATAGTTAGTCTTCCACCTATATACTCAGTCACTGTGGGGGAGAGACCTGACAAGGATATTCATGAGTAAAAAAAAAAAATTCATGTATTTAAGATAATTCACTACTATGGAATTGTAAATTTCATTGTCTTTTTTCTGCCTAAGGAATTGTAAATAAAATTTCCTTGTTGAACATAACTTCTATGTGGTGCTCAGATGAATTGATTCATGCTATATTTGACCAAACTCTTCTTGGACAGGATATAGGAGCCAAAGTAGCTAAATCACTGAGTCACTTCCGGAATATCCTATATTCTCTGGGATATACAGACAAGTCTCTTTTTTATGAAAAGAATATACAGGAAATTTCTTTTAATTTCTGCTTCCAAGATGTTTTTTTGGTTCTACTCAACTTATTTCTCCATAACATCTATAGTATCCATCATTTCTAGCTTCAGGCTTAGCTGATGGGAATTCTGAAATCTGTCCTTTCACCTCTCTTATCTTTGTTCAGTCTCTGGGTTCTTTCTGTGAACAACTCTATCTTATTTTAAGATTAGTAACCAAACTCTCATTTTCTATGATCAGGTATATCACATTTGTCCTATATTTTTCTTTTTTTTTCATTTTTCATATTTTTTCAAATTTTCATATTTTTCATATTGGTTGTCCTTGGTTCTCAAAAAGGACCCAAATGGTATCACTATATTAGAAGTAAGTTATATTGTGTCTTGAGTGGGGCTGATCAAATCAGTATGAGCTATGCTGTACCACAGATCAGGCACAAATAGTCTATGTGAACATTTGGGATGAATTTTCTAAATTTGCACCTCCTGCGTTTCTTTTGAGCTACTTCAATTCTGCTTTGTTCATAGAGCCCAGCACCTTCTCTGAAGAGGGCATGCCCTGCCAGGTGGTCCTGTGCCAGTGTCTCCCATGTCATACAATGAATTCTAAAGTTCCTAAGAGAGACTTTGTGAGTGTCCTTATGTCACTTTTTCTTACCATCATGGGAGTACTTAGCCTGAGTTCTCCATAAAATAGTCTTCTTGGCAAGTGTATGTTTGGCATTCAAACAATGTGGCCACTTCAATGTAATTTTGCTCTCTACAGTAGAGTTTGAATACCTGGCAGTTTAGATCGAGAAATGACCTCGGTACCTCAGTGCCTGATATCTTATCTTTCCAGGTGATCTTCAGCATCTTGCTAAGACAATTCAAATGGAAGAGATTCAATTTCCTGGCATGGCTCTGGTATACTGAACAGGTTTCACAGGCATATAACAATGAGGTCAGCACAATGGCTCTGTACACCTCCAGTTTGGTAGTCAATCTAATACCTCTTCTCTCCCAGATGCTCCTTTGGAGCCTCCCAAACATTGAGCTAACTCTGGGAATACATGTGTCAGTCTCATTATCAATGTGTACGTCCCTGGGGAGTATATTGCCAAGGTAATATCCTTACTACAGCATTCAAAACTTCTCCATTTGTTATAACTCATGGTTCTACATATGGATGGTGTGCTGATGGAATACTGTGCTTTCTTGGTGTTAATTGTTAGGTCAAAATTAGCACGAGCTGCAGAGAATTAATCCATACTTTATTGCATTTCAGCTTCAGAGTCTGCATTGAGTGCAATCATCTGCAAACAGAAAAATCATGCATCCACACTCCCTCCACTTTAATCTTAGCCTTTTCACATTGAAGAATTTACCTTACTGTCCTTGATTGTCCTCAATGAAGACATTTGACAGTATGACTGAAAACGTCATACTAAAAAGCAGGAGAGCATTATTCACTATCCAAAACACAGGCAAGCATGCCATCATGAAATAAACTTTTGGAATTTTCTATAAGCCCTTGAGACCCTGATTATATCAGAAGCTTTGGTCAGATCTCCAAGTGTCGTGTATATGTCTCTGTTCTGCTCCTGGAATTTTTCCTGGAGTTGTAGGGGAACAAATACCATAGCTACTATTCCTCAGTCCCTTCTGAAACCACACTGGCTCTCAGGTGGATGACCATCTTCCAGGTAAAGGATCAGTGTATTAAGGAGGATTCTTGTAGCAAGAATCTTGGAGAAATGACTAAGAGAAAGAATGCCCTGCGATTTTCATAGGGTAATCTATTCCTTTTACCTTTATTTTTATTTTTTTTTGGTTATAGAATATGTTTTATTTTTAAAAATTTGTTTTAAATCTTCATGATAAAGCATTTTGATGGTTTACATCTGAGATGAATTTTTTTGGTGGTACTTCTTTTTTTTTTTCTTTTTTAAAAAATCTTTTAATTTTCCCCAGTTACATGGAAGACATTTTTTACATTTGTTTTTCAATTTTTGAGTTTAGATTCTGGGCAATTGTAAGATTTTCTCTTTGATCTGGGAGTTCTAGAATTTAGCTATAATATTCCTGGAAGTTTTCATCTTGAGATCTCTTTCAGGAGGTGATTGGTAGATTTTTTTTTTCCCTTCAATTTCCATTTTTATCCTCTGGTTCTAGGATATAAGATCAGTTTTCCTTTATAATTTTTTGAAAGATGATGTCCAGGTTCTTTTTTTGATCATGGCATTCAGGTAGACTAAATTTTTTTATTAAAGCTTTTTATTTACAAAACATATGCATGAATAAGTTTTCAACATCGACCCTTGCAAAACCTTCTGTTTCAAATTTTTTCCACTTTCCTCCCACCCCTCTCCCCTAGATGGCAAGTAGTTCAATATATGTTCAATATGTTAAAATATATGTTAAATTCAATATATGTATATATATATATATAGTTATATACATAGCAACTTTTATCTTGCTGTACAAAAAAAATTGGATCAAGAAGGAAAAAAAAACCTGAGAAAGAAAATAAAATGCAAGCAAACAACAATGGAGAGAATGAAAATGCTATGTTGTGGTCCACACTCAGTTCCCACATAGACCAATAATTTTTAAATTATCTTTCCTAGATCTATTTTCCAGGTCAGTTGTTTTTCCAATGAGATATTTCACATTTAAATTTTTAAAAAAATCATTTGATTTTGTTTTATTGTTTCTTGATGTCCCCTATAGTCATTAGCTTTCATTTGTTCAATTCTAATTTTTAAGGAATTATTTTCTTCAGTACACTTTTGTACCTCCTTTCCCATTTGTACAATTTAGCTTTTTTAAGGCATTTTTCTCATTAGCTTTTTATATTCCTTTTGCATCATTCTTTTTCTGCATAGTTGCACAGTAACTTTCTGTGCAAGAATCTTTTTTGATTGTTTACTAATTTTCCTAGCCTATTATTTGACTTTTAACTCTTTGTTAAGGTAGAACTCTGCTTCCAGGGTGGATTATATATTGTCCCAAGCTTCAGAAATTAAATGCTGCTTTATAATTATTATTATAAATTAAATGCTGTACCCTGTTGGCACACCTTGTGAGGTTCTTGTTTTTCATTTAACAGCTTCTGAATTTACCCATCTTTTTCTTCAAACTAGTCTTGATGTCTGTGGCCTTCTGACCCAGATGAGCAAATGCAGTGCTGTGCACCACATTTCTGAAATCTGCCCAGTCCTTTTCTGCTCCAGTGTTGCCAATTGTATGTTGGCTCAACTTTCCTTCTGAGTTAGCAACAAACTATTCCTGCTCCGAGAAGTGCTCTAATCTGCTACCATTAATTATTCAGGTAGTCTTTTTGCCTTGGGACATGTACTTTTGTTGAATGCAAATATTCAACTTGGAGAGGATAAGTCTGTGATGGGTACAGCTCTCTTCTCCACACTTTGCCTTCATCACTCTCACATTGTGTCTGTCTCTTCTCCTTACACTCACATGATGTATTAAATGCCAATGTTTGCTGCAAGAGTGCATCCATGAAATTTTATTGCATTTAGGTAAACAGAATTCAGTGTTGGTAATAAGGTCATGAAATACACAAGTCTTTTGCAGTAAGTGACCATTACATTGCTATTCCCAATTCTATTCCTCTGAAGGACTCCCTGCCATGTCTGGAAGTCTAAGTCTACTCTAGCATTCAAGTCATCTAGAATTATACTCATGTCCTCTTTTGGCACATGAGTGATAATAAGGGGTCTCCAGGTCTTTATAAAATTTTTCTTTGACCTCATCAGGGTTTGTCATGGTGAAGAATAGGCATTGAAGATAGTAGTGTGGCACTTTCCTGCAAGTGGCAATCTCCTTCACTTCTTGTTCACCCATTTGTTTCATTCAAGACTGTTATTTGAATACAATACCTGCCGAGTTATCTCACAAGAGCTGTTTGTCTTCCAGTTCTACTACATTTTGTGTTGTCTATAAGTATACACACATTCCATGTACTAGTGGTGGGTAGAATATCTTTGTAGAAGTTTTTGTACTATTTTTCTGTGTACATTTTTGACTACAGAGTGGAGGGATCCCTGCTTGCTGTGATAATCAGACCAGGGTTGAGTAAGCAGACAATTTTTAGAGCACCTTTTCTAGCCTCTTCTTTGCACATGGGAGTAAACAGTGCAATCCTTAAAAAGCTGCTCAGACAGGGCAGCTAGGTGGTGCATTGGATAAAACAGCAGCCCTGAAGTCAGGAGGATCTGAGTTCAAATCTAGCCTCAGACACTTAACACTTCCTAGCCATATGACCCTGGGCAAGTCACTTAACCCCAATTGCCTCAGCAAAAACGAACAAAAACTGCTCAGATTTCGAGAGGGCTGCTAAATCCCACTGCTGCTTCCAGTAGAAGACGACCCTATGGTCTGGGAGGCCTATGTGCAGGTTTGTGATTATAGCTCCTGGTATATTGTTATCTGTTGCTTCATCACTTGCTTGTCCCCACACAGGATTTTGAGATAGAGAGAAATGGTAAAATGGTAAGGGTGATGTGTTTTGATTCGTGCATAAAATAGATTTGAATAAGGCGGAATGGCAAAGTTCTCTTTTCCATTCTCTCTTCCAGAATCATCACAGTCTGATGATGTCAAAACAACTGGTGAGGATTTGAGATTCAGTGGATGACTTTGTCATCTTCAATGTCTAAGTTCTAAGCACTCTACCTATTCAGTTGCCTTCATGATCATTGGAACTAATTGTTCCCATTCCCCCAGGGAAAGTTTTCACATGGTTAGAGTACACACCCTCTTAATTTACCAAAAGGTCTGAAACCCCTGGGTTACCTTCAACCTAGTTTAACCCTTCTGTCAAAACAGTTTCCTTAGATGGAGCCCCCAGGTGAGAGTTAGGTGGGTCAAGTGGACACCAAAAGTGGAAAGCAGCCCTGGAAAGAGTTTGGCAATCCTCACAACAGAGGCACTAGTCTTTCCTGAACACACCCTATACCCCATATTTTTCATTTATGAACCACTGAAGTACACAGTCCTTCATTAGCTTAAGTATTCAATAACCTGTTATATTCAAAGTAAGCAACATCTGTAAGCAACTCTGAATCAGAGTAACTATTTCTCTTAGAACTCTGAGTGAATTCAGCCACAAATTACTTCATATGAAAAGGTAGTACCTTAAAGGTGTAATATCTTCTAAAAGACACATCAATTAAAACTCTTGAGTGACAGTGCTCCTGAGGTACATACAGCAGCCAGGACCACACAAAATTACTGAAGAGACTAGATAGGAAAAACTCAAGCCATTTTAGATTATTCACTGTCATCTTCTAGGGGCCTTGCCTGCAGGTCACATTCCCCCTTTCCCTCTTCACATATCCCCCTTCCAGTTCCACCCCCCCCCCCAAATAACTAACACAAAGATAGAGTTGGTCTCCTGGGTAATTTGGACTAAAATAAATGCAAAGACAGCTTAAATACCTGCAAATGCTGACCAAGATATGGGTGGAGCTCGCAATGTTCATTCCAAAGAATTCCTCAATCTCTGTGTTTATCAGAAGAATTTGGATCAGAGCCCAAACTAGAAAAGTCTTTTATATTCCAGGCCAGTATTACACTAAGTCACTTCAATTTCCTTAGTTAATAGCGTCTCTTCCAGCAGAAGCCAATGCAGAGTGAATCTGGGACATCTCCAGTTGTCCTGATCTTATCTTGCCACTGGTCCCAGATGGCTCCAGAAGAGAGAGTGAGGATGGTGGCTTGACACTACCCAGCCTCATTTAAAGCCAATTCAAGTCCTCTTCAAGAAAAAAGGACAAACAACAATTAACTATCTGTGAGGAGGAGGAGCTGGCCACTGGGACCCAACTAATCATTTCCAGTTGGGCAATACAGCTCTTCCCTCCTTCCCTCCCTCCCGTCCTTCATTCCTTTCTTTCCTTCCTCCTTTCCCTCTTTCCACACAAAGATTGTCATCATAAGGATATATTTTATAGAGGAAATATAATCTTGGAGGTTTCTCAAAGGAGGAGGGGAAATAAAGATGAGAACAAGAACGTATATTGAGATGTTGAAGATACTACTAAAGATAGTTTAGGAAAGCCTGGATTCCCATCATAGGTATCTTAAAGATACTAATCAAGGCAGTCTGGGCACATCATGGTTGCCTTAACTATGGCAATAAGCCATTTTGGGAAACTAAGTTCCCAGAATAAGTATTTTAGCACTTCCTGAGAAAGAGAGAAAATAAGCTGTTTTCAGGATTCACTTCAGGAAGATGTCTTTTTGACTCTGATCCAGCTGAACTGAAGGTGAAGAGCTGCTCAGTAGTTCCATTAAATGTTCCATATCTTAATGTTTTAAGTATCAACCTCCTAGAAGAGTATAATATAAGTTAAAGATTATTGTATCATGTTTTTAAGTTTTGATCAATGCCTATTTTTTTATTATTTATTTTGTGGTTTTTGCATTTATTTTGAGTGGGAAAAATAAATAGCTACCCTTTACACTTAATTCATAAGTAAAACCTAAACATTGAGTTCCCGCTTTTATTTTAGACCACAGGTTGTCGCGCCATCCCTGACTTTTCAGGGAGGTGAGAACCCCAAAAAGGAGGTGATCACCCCCCCCTGACTTCTCAGGAGCCTCTCTCCAGGAAGATGCAAAATAAAATTATAAAGACTGACTTCCCTGTAACCTCTAAGTTGATCAAGGAACTCTTCTTAATTAAATCTTTACATTAATAAAAATTCTATTAATTAATTAATTTATTTATTTATTTATTTAAAAAATTTTTTTAAGGATCAGGAGCACAAGGTTGAGGATTCTAAATGGGTCTTTTTTGTGGCCCTTGAAATAAAGGAGCAGGCATGCTAACCTGAAGGTGCTACCCAATTACTCCTCCCTTCTCTTATCACTTTATCAGTCATTCTGGGAAGGAGAGAATAAAGGACTTCCAGCAGAGGTTCAGATTCCCCAGAGAAATACATTCAAATGGTTCAACCCAGTTGTGATCCTGCCTTCATTTTTTCATTTCTAGAAGAAAATTCTTTTGCTTTTATTCTGTAAAATTACCAAGTGCAGTTGTTTCCTGACAAATATTCCCACTGCATGGGAAAAATTAAAATCCCAACACAAATGTTATTGAATCATCAGACATTGACATTTGCTTCGGCATTATTTCATCTTCAGCACTTCCTTCCCACCCCCATATCAAAACCTTTAGTGTTGTCTACTTGATTTTCAAAATGCTATTTTGAGCTTGTCCAACTCTATCATATAGAATCAACTTTTGATCCTGGCTAGTGACATTGTGATGTCAGGCAATGATTCTGTATCCATTTTTCTTCTTAATGAACTTTCTAGAAAGCTTTTTTTGTTTTGTTTTGTTTTTGTTTTTGTTTTTTTTTCCCCAATTAGGAAAGCCTGAAACACTTATCATTTTTGAAACTTCCAAGAGAGGTATATGGTATCAATATTTAATTAGATGGATTCTGGTGCCTCATAAACTCTGATCACCACTCAACAGTATGACCCCAGATTTGCATCAATGACTAAATTTCAGTTTTTCAAGTCTTCTCACTCTTACAAACCAGTAAAAAGTGATTTTGTTAGAGCATTTTCCATTTTGGGAGCTCTAGTCAGAGATGACAGTTGATTTTTCATTTCTGAAGAAAAAACCTCAAAAAAGACCATGCTGCTGGTATTTATCTACCTAGATTTGTAGAAATACTCTACAATTCTGTTCTAGTAGAGTAGAAGTTTTTCAATATGCTTTTCTATTAAACTCAGCTGTAACCTTTCCTAATATTAGAAATCCTGACTTTTCAGAACCAGAGTGATATTTAATCCTCAGGATTGCCTTTGCATATCTCCTGACCTTACCTTCCATCGCTTAGGACAATGTTCTTCATCTATTGGGTGCTTAGGAAATAGTGTTGAGTGGCTGAAGTATAGGGACAAATTAGGAGAATAGAGAGTGAATAAGAACTCAGGCAGTGAATGTGTGCTCCATTCTTATGTGTGCAAATAGAAGAGGACCAAAGACACCCCCCCATTTTTGATTTGTGTTTTCTTGGTTGTTTTTAATGATGGCCCATGACAATGACAAAAGACTATTGTTTATGAAAATTCTTACTGGACTGTTGGAAGATAGCATTTGAAGGGAAGTAGCCATCTCTAGCAAAGCCAAAAATAAAGCAAAAGAACCAAGACTGAGATGGAAAAAGAGCACAGATAAACTAGTTCATTATGGTATCATAGATTTAAAGCCAGAAGGAACCAAATAACTTGTGTAGGCCCAGATCTTCTTTTTTTCAAACAGAGAAAGAGACAAGTAGGATCTGCCTATCTGACAGACAGAAAATCTAGTATTCTTTTCATTGTATCACATGGAAGTGATTTGCCCACTTTCACTCCATTAATAAATAACAGAGCCAGGTTGAGAACCCATGAAAGTGAATGGTGGCAATAAATACAGAAGAACTTTGTTTTTCAAAAAATCTCTTCTGGAGAGATCAGAAAATGGGTAGGGAAAATTCTATCTTTCAAAGGGGCTGCCAGAGAAGCAGCGTAGAATGGTAGATACAATACTGAGTCAGGAATATTTGAGTTCAAATCTTCTGATGGTTAGTAGCTGTATGACCCTGGTGAGTCACTTAAATTTTACTCTGAGCCTCAGTTTCCTTTTCTGTCAGATGGAAATGGTGATAATAATAGAATTACTCTCAAAAGGTTATCAAGAGGTTTCAAATGAAGCTTTGAAAACTATAAAGCACTGTGTAAATTCCAAGCAGGTGTTTCAGTGAATAAAGTGCTGTGTCTGGAGTCAGGAGGATTCATCTTCTTGAGTTCAAATCTGGCCTCAGACACTTCCTCACTGTGTGATCCTGGGCAAAATCACTTAATTCTGTTTGCTTCAGCTTACTCATCTGTAAAATGAGCTGGAGAAGGGAATGGCAAACTGTTCTAGTATTTTTGCCAAGAAAACCTCGAATGGGATACAAAGAATTAGACATGATTGAAACAACTGAACAGCCATAACAAAATTTCAATTGATTTAGACAACTCACTTGTAAACATGTCTACTCTAAAAGTAATAGTGATGCTCACAAAGATTTTAGGGGCACTCAGGGAAGAATTTTAGGGGCATTGCAGGTAGGTGACATAGAGGTTAAAGTGCTGGATCTGAGTCAGAAAGAAAGACTTAAAATCTACCCTAAGAAACTTATTGTGTTACAGTAGGCAAATCACTCAATCTCTATCTACCTCAGTTTCCTCAACTGTAAAATGGAAATAATAATACTATCTACCTCCCAGAGTTATGAAGATCAAATCAAAAATTTGTAAAGGGCATAGAATAGTGTGTGGCAATAATGTGTTTTACACATGCTTATTTACTTCATTCCATTTTGTGATTGTGCTTCTGAAAGCTCAGCCCTTAAGAGGCTGGTATTTGCCCCCTTAATTCCTTTCTCTGTTTTCATATGAGTCAGGGAGCTGGAGAAATGTCCAAGTTTGGCGTAAGAGAGGGAGGGAAACATTATGTAAATACTTTTTGAGTCATAATCTCAGGCTATTTAAAAGTAGGTTTCAGCTGATGAAGTCTGCTGGTGATATAAAAATGACAATAAACAAATTTATATAGTGATTTAAAATTTGAAAAGTGCTTTACAGATACAAGACAAGTAAAAAAGGCCGTCACTGTCTTCATGGAACTTATATTCTAATGGGAAAGATAACACCTAATATATAGAGTCCACAATCTTTATTATTATTTTTTTATCTTTTTTTAAGGACCTTAAAATTACACTAATTTAGGAGAGCAATTCCTAGTTCCAAATGATGTGTTTGGTGTTTAGCACAAAATGATGAGATCATAGGTACCAAATGTTGGAGTTTGGTCATGTGAAGAAGTCACAATGGCCGTTCTCTTTGGCAAAATATAGGTTTATGTAGAAACATTACAGACAAAATGAAGAGATATAATAGACACCTGAAGTGGTAAATATGATTGAGAATTGGGAAGCATATGGTTAGCAAGAAAAGGGGTTTAACATTTAATAATGGAAAAGACAAGTTCCTTAGGGAAATTCACAATTAACCAGAGAAAGGGAATACCCCATGAGGTTGGAGTATGCCCTCATCTGGTAGCTAAATCCTAAAAGGGATTTAGCACCCTAATAGAGCTAAGTAGCTATAGGAAGGAGAGAGACCCATGAGGTATGGGAGAGGGGGAAAGGAGAATTTCACCAAAAGGCAGAGTGCCTTGGTGGGCTATAACCCCAAAAGGGATTCAGCAAATATGGTGTGAGCCATGCTAAATTTTTAGGGGAACTTTAATTTCAGGGGCTTGACATAACTTGGATTTCTAACTGTATGACCTCCACAGAGGATGGGACTCTAAGGTTAAACTGATCCCCATCAATGCCCTTCCCTGATTGCCTTAGGGAATAATTTCATCAATACTTCAGTCTTTCTCAGTTAAATCTACCTAGTTACTCAGAACCTCAGCACTTGATCATTATAATTACAAAGTGTTCAAATTCATTTGAGAAGTTTACTTTGTTATAATTAGTTATCTAGTACTTTAAAGTTTACAAATATTACCTCACTTATATTTCCTGAGTATAATGATGACTGCTGCTAAATAAAGTCACAAAAATATTCCCATGCATTTCTGAATTCCTCAAATTCATAATTTCCTATTTTAATGTAATATTTTATTACATTTATGCACCACAATTTATTTACCTATTCCCCAATGGATGGGTATCTGCCTTCAGTTTTTTGATATTACAAAAAATGCTGCTGTAAATATTTTGCATTGCATGGAATCTTTTTGTCTTTGTCTTCCTTAGAGTCTATGTGTTCGAATGAAATCTCTGGGTCAAAGAATATGAACATTTTAATCGCTTTCTTAGCATAATTCTGGATTGGTTAAAAAAAAACACTTTGAAAAGAAACTAACTCCTAAAACACAAATGTGTATCATTTTTTACTAACCCTTTCCTGTTTCCTTAGCAACTTATTCTAACCCTAATCTTTTCCAGTACCTCAAATATAATGCTAATCTTAACATCCTTCTCTGTTTTAATTTGGTGGCAAGACCTCCCAGCAACTTTGTTTACCACTTGTTGGCTTCCCAGATTTTAAATTGCTTTTCTCTATTGAGAGCCCAATTGACTGTTTCCAAGTTAATTGAAGGGACATTAGTTTGTCTTTCTAGTACTCCAGTTAAGCTAAAAAGCTCTGTTTTCCCTTTGGATCTTGGCTCTAAGAACTCTTCTTTATTTCTTTTTCTTCATAAGAAAAGCAGTCTATCGCTGTCTGCCTGGGAACTTGAAACTCTGCTGCCCCTGTGAGACTAGCTGGGAACCTTATGTATCACACCCCAGTAAGCCTAACCCTCCCACCAGCACCACCACTACCATTACCACCTCTCACTTTGAGAAAACATAACTTAAATTAGTTCTCTTTTTTTCTTTTCCCAAAATTTATACAAATGGTCAATAGTGAAGAATCAGCTTTAAGAATTCCCAATTTTTTCCAGATCACTGGGACTGACATCTTGAGACTTGCCTTTGCCCTACCCTAGATGATGCTACTGGGTTCCGGGCAACTTGAAAAGAAAAAGGATATTTTGTCCTCCATCCAAATCAACTGAACTACTTTATTTAGGAAATTATTATATAGTATTTATAGTCAGTTAACAAGAACACAAGTGACTAACTAGAATATGATTAGAATTTGAAATATAAAATGTTAAAGTTAGAAAGTCATTCTATATCTGAGTGGTTGTAAGCAGACCAAGCTCTTCTAGAGAACAAAAGCCTGGTACAATGAAAGAACTTTGCCTCTGGGGTCCCTGGCTCTTCACCTTACTACCTTTGCAGGGCTAAGAAAGGGATGGAGAAAATATTCATACTGCAAACTAAATTTGAATGTGTTGTGAGCATAGAAGGTTTGACTAGATGGCTTCTGAGATTGCTTTCAGCTCTAGATGAAAAAAAAAAATAACATTAGAGTGAAGATCAAAGCAAAGAAACTTCATCTATTATATCTCTTGGCAAAGTGTATAGAGACCTTAGCTTGAAATCAGTAAAACTCACCTTCTTGAATTCAAAACTGTCCTCAGATACTTAGTAATGGTGTGATCCTGGGCAAGTCATTTAATCCCTATTTGCCTCAGTTTCCTCATCTGTAAAATGAGCTGGAAAAGGAAATGGCGAACTACTCTATTAACTCTGCCAAAAAAAACCCAAATGGGATCATAAAGAATTGGACACAACTGAAATGACTGAACAACAATTATTTTTCATAGAACACTGGAGTAGGAAAGAACTGGAAAGATCCTATTCCTCTGATAACAGGATTTAGAGGTTATCCAAGTTAAGCTCTTTTTCATTTAAGAGATGAGGAAGTTGGTGATTAAGTGGTTTGTTCAGGATAACACAGGTAATAGGGGAAAATTTGAATCCAGGTCCTTTGACTCCAAATTTTTCCCTCTTTCCACTTTACTTCTCTGCATCAGTGTCCTCCTCATTTTAGAATTGGAGAAACTTAGTCTGAGAGAAACAAGTCCATTGTAGAGCTTTAAATAGCTGCTTGCTTGATGCTCCCAGATTTAGAGAAAGAAGGTAAATCAGTCTGTGTCCCTGCATGCCTTTCTCTTAGCATTTACCATCCTTTCAAGGGTGATAGTAAGAGGAAGGTTCCCTCAGAGCCTCAAACAAAAGGAAATTTGGTGTATTATGTGGTTTTGGTATTTAGAAGGGGGCATGAATGGTAGGATATAGTATTAAGGAGGTCATGAAGTTCAAAATAACAATAGTGAATTACCACCTCAGGGCAACCAGAGAAGAAAATAAGACTGAAGGTATTTTATTTCTCAATTACATGCCTATTCTAATTGCTTCCAATTTTTCTTCTCTTGTTGCTATAGTTAGCATTTCTAATACAATATTAAAAATAGTGTTGATAATGGGCATCCTTGTTTCAAGCCTAATCTTATTGGGAAGACATTTAGTTTATTCCTATCACAGATAATGCTTTCTGCTGGTTTTAGATAAATACTACTTACCAGTTTAAAGGAAGTTCTATTTATTCCTATACTTTTTAGTGTTTTTAATAGGAATGAGTGCTATATTTTGTCAAAAGAAAATTTTTCTGCATTTATTAAGATAATCATAGGATTTAAAAAAAATTTTTTAAATTTTTATTTTATTTTATAATTATAACATTTTTTTGACAGTACATATGCCTGGGTAATTTTTTACAACATTATCCCTTGCACTTACTTCTATTCAGATTTTTTCCCTTCCTCCCCCAACCCCCTCCCCCAGATGGCAGGCAGTCTTATATATGTTAAATATATTACAGTATATTCTAGATACAATATATGTGTGTAGAACCGAATTTTTTGTTGCACAGGAAGAATTGGATTCAGAAGGTAAAAATAACAGTTTACATTCATTTCCCAGTGTTCCTTTTCTGGATGTAGCTGGTTCTGTCCATCATTAATCAATTGGAATTGGATTAGCTCTTCTCTATGTTGAAGAAATCCACTTCCATCAGCATACATCCTCGTACAGTATCATTGTTGAAGTGTATAATGATCTTCTGGTTCTGCTCGTTTCACTCAGCATCCGTTGATGTAAGTCTCTCCAAGGCTCTCTGTATTTCTCCTGTTGGTCATTTCTTATAGAACAATAACATTCCATAACATTCATATACCATAGTTTACCCAACCATTCTCCAATTGATGGACATCCATTCATCTTCCAGCTTCTAGCCACTATGAAAAGGGCTGCCACAAACATTTTGGCACATACAGGTCCCTTTCCCTTCTTTAGTAGTTCCTTGGGGTATAAGCCCAGTAGTAGTATGGATGGGTCAAAGGGTATGCACATTTTGATAACTTTTTGGGCATAATTCCAGATTGCTCTCCAGAATGGTTGGATTTTTTCACAACTCCACCAACAATGCATCAGTGTCCCAGTTTTCCCACAGCCCCTCCAACATTCATCATTATTTGTTCCTGTCATCTTAGCCAATCTGACAGGTGTGTAATGATACCTCAGAGTTGTCTTAATTTGCATTTTTCTGATCAATAGTGATTTGGAACACTCTTTCATATGAGTGGAAATAGTTTTAATTTCATCATCTGAAAATTGTCTGTTCATATCCTTTGACCATTTATCAATTGGAGAATGGCTTGATTTCTTATAAATTAAAGTCAATTCTCTGAATATTTTGGAGATGAGGCCTTTATCAGAACCTTTAACTGTAAAATTTTTTTCCCAATTTGTTACTTCCCTTCTAATCTTGTTTGCATTAGTTTTGTTTGTGCAGAAACTTTTTAATTTGGTGTAATCAAAATGTTCTATTTTGTGATCAATAATGGTCTCTAGTTCTCCCTTGGACACAAACTCCTTCCTCCTCCACAAGTCTGAGAGGTAAACCATCCCATGTTCCTCCAATTTATTTATGATTTTGTTCTTTATGCCTAAATCTTGGACCCATTTTGATCTAATCTTAGTATGTGGTGTTAAATGTGGGTCTATGCCTAGTTTCTGCCATACTAATTTCCAGTTTTCCCAGCAGTTTTTGTCAAATAATGAATTCTTATCCCAAAATTTGGGATCTTTGGGTTTGTCAAAGATTAGATTGCTATTTTTATTCACTATCTTGCCCTGTGAACCTAACCTATGCCACTGATCAACTAGTCTATTTCTTAGCCAATACCAAATGGTTTTGGTGACTGTTGCTTTATAATATAGCTTTAAATCAGGTACACTTAGACCACCTTCCTCTGACTTTTTTTTCATTAGTTCCCTTGCAATTCTCGACCTTTTATTCTTCCATATGAATTTTGTTGTTATTTTTTCTAGGTCATTAAAATAGTTTCTTGGGAGTCTGATTGGTATAGCACTAAATAAATAGATTAGTTTAGGGAGTATTGTCATCTTTATTATATTCGCTCGGCCTATCCAAGAACACTGAATGCCTTTCCAATTATTTAAATCTGACTTTATTTTTGTGGCAAGTGTTTTGTAATTTTGCTCATATAATTCCTGACTCTCCTTTGGTAGATATATTCCCAAATATTTTATACTATCGACTGTTATTTTGAATGGAATTTCTCTTTGTATCTCTTGCTGTTGGATTGTGTTCCTAATGTATAAAAATGCTGAGGATTTATGTGGATTTATTTTGTATCCTGTGACTTTGCTAAAATTCTGAATTATTTCTAATAGCTTTTTAGCAGAGTCTTTGGGGTTCTCTAAGTATACCATCATGTCATCTGCGAAAAGTGACAATTAGATTTCTTCATTTCCTACTCTAATTCCTTGAATCTCTTTCTCGGCTCTTATTGCCAAAGCTAGAGTTTCTAGTACTATATTGAATAGTAATGGTGATAGTGGGCAACCTTGTTTCACTCCTGATCTTACAGGGAAAGGTTCTAGTTTATCACCATTACATATGATGTTTACTGAAGGTTTTAAATATATGCTCCTTATTATTTTAAGGAATAGTCCATTTATTCCTATACTCTCAAGCGTTTTTAGTAGGAATGGATGTTGGATTTTATCAAATGCCTTTTCTGCATCTATTGAGATGATCATATGGTTTTTATTAATTTGATTATTAATATGGTCAATTATACTAATAGTTTTCCTAATATTAAACCAGCCCTGCATTCCTGGTATAAATCCCACTTGGTCATAGTGTATTATCCTGGGGATGATTTTCTGAAGTCTATTTGCTAATATCTTATTTAAGATTTTAGCATCAATATTCATTAAGGAAATTGGTCTATAGTTTTCTTTCTCAGTTTTCGATCTACCTGGTTTAGGTATCAGTACCATGTCTGTGTCATAGAAGGAATTTGGTAGGACTCCTTCAATCCCTATTTTTTCAAATAGTTTACATAGCATTGGAGTTAGTTGTTCTTTAAATGTTTGGTAGAATTCACCTGTAAATCCATCTGGTCCTGGGGACTTTTTCTTAGGAAGTTGGTTAATAGCTTGGTCTATTTCTTTTTCTGAGATGGGACTATTTAGACTACTTACTTCTTCCTCTGTTAATCTGGGCAAGCTATATTTGTGAAGGTATTCTTCCATTTCATTTAAGTTATCGAATTTATCGGCATAAAGTTGAGCAAAGTAGCTCCTAAGTATTGTTCTAATTTCCTCTTCATTAGTGGTGAGTTCACCCTTTTCATTTTCAAGACTATCAATTTGCTTTTTCTCTTTCCTTTTTTTAATCAGGTTTACTAAGGGTTTGTCTATTTTGTTGGTTTTTTCATAAAACCAACTCTTAGTTTTATTAATTAATTCAATAGTTTTTTTACTTTCAATTTTATTAATCTCACCTTTTATTTTTTGTATTTCAAGTTTTGTGTTTGTCTGGGGGTTTTTAATTTGTTCCTTTTCTAGCAATTTTAGTTGTAAGCCCAATTCGTTGGCCCTCTCTTTCTCTATTTTATGCAAGTAGGCCTGTAGAGATATAAAACTTCCCCTTATTACTGCTTTGGCTGTATCCCACACATTTTGGTATGATGTCTCATTATTGTCATTTTCTTGGGTGAAGTTATTAATTATGTCTATGATTTGCTGTTTTACCCAATCGTTCTTTAGTATAAGATTATTTAGTTTCCAATTATTTTTTGGTCTATTTTCCCCTGGCTTTTTATTAAATGTTATTTTGATTGCATTATGGTCTGAAAAGGATGCATTTACTATTTCTGCCTTACTGCATTTGATTTTGAGGTTTTTATGCCCTAGTATATGATCAATTTTTGTATAGGTTCCATGAACTGCTGAGAAGAAAGTATATTCCTTTCTGTCTCCATTTAGCTTTCGCCAAAGATTTATCATATCAAACTTTTCTAGTATTCTATTTACCTCTTTGACTTCTTTCTTATTTATTTTGTGGTTTGATTTATCTAATTCTGAGAGTGCAAGGTTGAGATCTCCCTCTATTATAGTTTTGCTATCTATTTCCTCTTGCAGCTCTCTTAATTTCTCTTTTAAGAATTTAGATGCTGCACCACTTGGTGCATATATGTTTAATATTGATACTGCTTCATTATTGATGCTGCCCTTTAGCAGGATATAATGCCCTTCCTTATCTCTTTTAATTAGATCAATTTTTGTTTTTGCTTGATCTGAGATGAGGATGGCTACTCCTGCTTTTTTGGTTTTGCCTGAAGCATAATAGATTCTGCTCCACCCTTTTACTTTTAGTTTGAATGTCTCATCCTGTTTCAGGTGTGTTTCCTGTAAACAACATATAGTAGGATTCTGACTTTTAATCCAGTCTGCTAACTGCTTCCTCTTTATGAGGCAGTTTGCCCCATTCACATTTATGGTTAGAAGGACTAATTCTATATTGCTTGCCATCCTATTAACCCCTGCTTATGCTTTTCCCCTTTCCTTCCCTTTTACCCTCCTATCGAGTATTAAACTGGTGAACACCACTTGCTTTTCACAGCCCTCCCTTTTTAGGATCCCTCCCCCACCTTAAAGATCCTCCCTTTATTTTACCCCTTTTCCTCGAAATTACTGTATTCCCTTCCCCTTAGCTTACTCCTTCCCTTTCACTTTTCAATGATGTGGAAGAAGTTTCACCATAAATCGAATATGTCTATTGATACACGCTATGTTCATCTCCCTCCTTTCTTTCTCTCAGATATAATAGGTTACCTTTGCCTCTTCATGAGATGTAGTACCACCACTTTACACTTTTTTATGATATAATCTCCTTTCCACCTCTAGTTTCTAAGACAAATTGTACATATGTTCTTTACATATTTTTTTGACAGAAGTATAGTTCTCAAGATTTCTTTTTACCTTTTTAGAAATCTCTTGAGTTCTGTATTTGAAGATCAAACCTTTTATGTAGGTCTGGTTTTTTCATCAAAAATAGATGGAATTCATTTATTTCGTTAAATGTCCATCTTCTTCCCTGGAAAACGATGCTCATTCTTGCTGGGTAAGTTATTTTTGGCTGCATACCAAGTTCCTTAGCCTTTCGGAATATCATGTTCCAGGCCCTGCGTTCTTTTAATGTGGATGCTGCTAGATCCTGGGTTATCCTTATTGTGGATCCTCCATATCTGAATTGCTTTTTTCTAGCAGCTTCCAATATCTTTTCCTTTGTCTGATGGTTCTTGAACTTGGCCACTATATTTCTTGGCGTTTTGATTTTAGGGTCCCTTTCAGTAGGTGATCGATGAATTTTTTCAATGTCCATTTTACCCTCTGTTTCCAGAATGTCTGGGCAGTTCTCTTTGATAATTTCCTTGAAAATGGTGTCCAAGCTCTTTTTTTCCTCCCATTTTTCAGGGAGTCCGATTATTCTCAAATTGTCTCTCCTGGATCTGTTTTCCAGGTCTGTTGTCTTTCTGGTAAGGTACTTGACATTCTTTTCAATTGTTTCATTTCTCTGGTTTTGCTTGACTTCCTCTTGGTTTCTCCTTGAGTCATTCATTTCTATTTGTTCCAGTCTAATTTTCAATGATGTATTTTCTTCACTCACTTTTTTTATATCTCTTTGTAATTGTCCAATTGAGTTTTTATCTTCTATGGAATTTTTTTCCATTTTATCCATTTTATTTTTTAGAGAGCTGATTTCTTTTTCCAGCTCACTAATCCTGTTTTCCTTGGAGTTGTTTACCTTTTCCACCTCACTAATCCTGTTTTCCTTGGAGTTGTTTACCTTTTCCAGCTCACTAATCTTGTTTCTCAATGATTTGATTTCTTTATCCACTCTGTCTTTGAATGCATGGGATGACTTCTCCAGGCTCTCTTGCCAAGCTTCCCTTTCCTTTTCCCATTTCTCTTCCAGCTCTCTTGTGAGAGCCTTTTTGATTTCCTCTATGAGGTTCTTTTGTATTGAGGAGCAGCTTATATCCCTCCCAGGGGATACATCGGGGGACAGTCTGTTCCTAGTCTCCTCAGCATTCGAAGTCTGCTCCCTCTCCACACAGAAGCTGTCAATGGTTAGAGCCCTTTTGAATTTTTTGTTCATTTTGTCAGAGCAGGAATCAAAGAAAACAAACTGACAAGAGAAACAATTGGTCTGTTTTTGGGGGGATGGGGCTGGATGGTATTAATGGGCTTCCTCTACAGACTGGGGGTAGGGCAGCAGAGAGCCACTAACAGAACAGCAATGACTGTACTGAGTCTGCGCTCTGAGGCTCCGAGAAAGCACCGAGTCAGTCCAGGTGGGGGTTGGGGGTGGCCGGGCTCTGAGAGATGCTGGCTTTCTGGGGTTTTAATCTTCACCTGCGGTGTTTACACCCTCTCTGCTGCTCCTGGCTTGCTGCCAAGACGGAGCATCCACACTAGTGCAAAAGCCCTTTCACAGAAACGGCAGAGATCACACCCCTCCCCCTCCGGTCTGAGCTGCCTGTCTTGCTCTGGCTGCCTGCCCTCAGTCTGTGCCCAGTCTGATTGACCCTCCCCCGAGCAAACACAGACCTTTTCCAGCGACTTTCAAGGATGTCTTCTCTTGGTGATTATTTGTGGATTTCTTTCTGGGTCAAGCATTAAGTCAGAGGCTTGTCATGAAGTAAGTTCTGAGAGAAAACGAGGAGCTCAAGCAGCTGTCTGCCTCCATGCCGCCATCTTGGCCGGAAGTCCCCGGATTTTAAAAATTGATATGGTCAATTAGGTTGACAGTTTTTCTAATATTGAACTAGCCCTGCATATCTGGTATAAATCTCACCTAGTCATAATATATGATTTTTTTGTGTTATATTGATGTAATCTCCTTGCTAGTGTTTTATTTAAAATTTTTCTATCAATATTCATTAAGGAAATTGGTGGATAGTTATCTTTCTTTGTTTTTCCCAGTTTAGGTATCAGCACCATATTAGTGTTGTAAGGAATTTTATAGGACACCTTCTTTAGCTATTTTCTCCAATAATTTATATAGTATTAGAATGAATTATACTTTAAATGTTGGTGGAATTCACTTGTAAATCCATTTGACCCTGGAGATATTTTCTTAGGGACCCTATTAGTAGTTCCATTTCTTCATTTCTTTTTCTAAGATAGAGCTATTTGTGAATTCTATGGAACAGAAAAGGAGTGAACAGCTTTCAGAGATTTGGGGCATAGCACTGCATTTGCTCATCTGGATCAGAACACTAACAAACATCAAGACTCATTTAAAGAAAATGATGGGAAAATTCAGAAACTGCTAAATGAAAAATGAGAACTCTATAAGGTGTACTATCAGGATAATTCATCCATCTCTAAAATGGCAGCATTTAATTCCATAAAAAATAAAGTACAATTGAAACTTAGAGAGATGTAGGATTTTTGGCTCAGTAAGAAAGCAGATGAAATTCACACCATTCACCATCAGTAACAGCTTTAATGCTGTGAATAAGTTCACTTATCTTGGCAATATACTCCCCAGGGATGTCCACATTGATAATGAGATTGATACACATATTGCCAGAGCTAGCTTAATATTTGGGAAATTCTGATGGAGAAGAGGGGTATTAGACTGACTACAAACTGAAGGACTATAGAGCCATGGTGCTGACCTTATTGTTGTATACCTCTGATATCTGGACAGGATACCAGTGGCCTACCAGGAAACTGAATCGCTCTCATTTGAATTATCTTAGGAAGATTCTGAAGATGACTTGGCAAGATAAGATACCAGAAACTGAGGTCCTTTCTCAAACTAAATTGGCAAACATTCCAACTCTACTGTATAGAACACAACTTCATTGGGCTGGCAGCATTGTACAAATGCCAAATGGATGCTTGCCAAAAAGATTATTTTATGGAGAATTCACACAGAGCAAGTGCTCACAAGGTGACCAGAAAAAGCAATATGAGGATACCTTTAAGATTTCTTTTAGCTTTGGAATTAATTGCATCACATGGGATGGCCCCATGTATGGCTGTCCTCATCAGAGAAGATGCTGTGCTCTAGGAGCAAAGCAGAATTGAATTAACTCAGAAGAAATATGATATACACAAAGTTAGAGAATCCACCCCAAATGTTCATGGGCACTATTTGTGTCCACTCTGTGGCAGAGCAATCTGAGCTAGTGTTGGTCTGATTAGTCACAGTTAGAATCACTGAAACTTGACTCTAACATAATGATGTCATTTTGGTCCTTTTTGAGAACAAAGGACAAAAATCAACTAATGTGGGCAATTTATATTTTTGTAAACATTCATTTCATATAACTTGCTAGATTTGTTGGTATAGAATTGGGTAAAATAGATTCTAATAATTACTCTCATTTTTTACAATGGTAACTTGGTTTTCTTTTCTTTTCTTTTCTTTTTTTTTTTTTTTTTTTTTTAGCCAAATTAACCACTGGTTTATCTGTTTTTTGTCTTTTTCATAGAACCATTTCATAGTTTTATTTAATGTTCAATGATTCAGTTAGTTCTTACTTTCAATTTTATTAATCTCTCCTTTGATTTTCAGGATTTTCAATTTGGTTTTAATTGGAAATTTTTAAAAAATTAATTCTTTTTTAAAAATTATATGCCCAGTACATTGATTTGCTTTTTTCTATCTTATTGATTTAAGTATTTAGAGATATACATTTTCTCCGAAGTATCATTTTGGTTTCATCCTATAAACTTTGTTATGTTGTCTCATTGTTATTCTCTTTAATGAAATTATTATTTCTATAATTCAGGAATTTTTTTTGCCTCATTTTTTTGGCAAGGCAGTTGGGATTAAGTGACTTGCTCAGGGTCACACACCTAGGAAGTGCTAAATATCTGAGGCTGTATTTGAATTCTGGACCTCCTGATTCTAGGACCAATGCTCTATCTACTTTGCCATCTAGCTGCCCCTACTCTTGCTTTCGGATTCATTTCCAGTAAACTTTTAATTTATGCTTCCACAGCCCTTTATTGAATATAATTTTTATTGCATTATGGTCTGAAAAGGAGGCATTTAGTTTTTTTTTTCTTCATTTGATTGTGAGACTGTTATACCTTAATAGTTAATTTTTGTAAAGCTGAGAAAAAAAGTGTGTCCTTTTCCATTCCCTTTCAGTTTTCTCCAATTCTATCATACCTAACTTATCTTGTAGAGGGCTGGAATTCTGGAGAAGTATACTTGAAACAAGGTGTTAACTCAGTAGAATTGATGAGATGATTGTTCTCTATTTCACATATATACTCACTATGCTATAATGATATAATTGTACTAAGGCACATAAGGGCTGAGAAGGACTGGGAGGGGAACATTCCATTTTTGACCATCTTTCTGATGGCTCTCTTGCCTTCTGCACTCCACCACTAAGATCAAGACTGGGCCAGAATAAAGACTCTAATCTCTGTTTCTGCCTATTTTCATGGTGTCTATCCTGCTGAGACCAAGACCCATGTGAAGGACCTCCAGAAAGCTAGCCTGGACATTATATTATCTAAAATTCTATTCATCTCTTTAATTTCTGTCTTGCTTATTTTATGACTGTTTTTATCTAGTTCTGAGAAGGGAAAATCGAGGTCCCTAACTAGTATAGTTTTATTGTCTATTTGCTCCTGTAATTCATTGAACTTTTCCTTTAAAAATGTGGGTATTATGCCATTTGGCTATACATGTTTATTATTAATAATACTAATCTATGTATCTAGTATTAATAATATTAATACTATTAGTATTAGTATAGTATTAATATAATTAGTATTAAGAATACTAATTATACTAATAATTTTCTATGGTACCTTTTATCAAAATGTAGTTTCCCTGGTTATCTTCTTTTGATTAGGTCTGTTTTTGCTTTTGCTTTATTCAAAATCATGATTTCTATTCCTGCTTTTAAAAAATCTTATCTGAAGCATAATAGGTTCTTCTCCATATCCTTATTTTAACTCTGTGTGTCTCTCCATTTAAAGTGTTTTTTTGTAAACAACAAATTGTTGGATTTTGGTTTTTAATCCATTCTATCTGTGATTTAATTCCATTCACATTCATAGTTATGATTACTGTTTTTCTTTTCATCCTATTTTTCTTGTTTATCCTTCTCTTCCTTTCCTTTTACTTTGTTTCTCCTCAAAAATCTCTTTTGCTTCTAACAACTGCCTCTCTTAATCTACTTTCCTGCCTATCAGCCTCCTCTTATCTTTTTCTTCTTCTATTTTGTTGTAGGATAGGATAGATTTCTATACCAAACTGAGTGTGTATGTTATTCCCTTTGTGAGTCAATTCCAAGGAAAGTACTTTCAACTATAGCCTACCATCTCTACCATCTGCCCCTCTCCTGTAAAACCTCTTTGGGTGGTCACTAGGTAACACCGTGGATAGAGTGCTGCTCCTGCAGTCAGGAGGACTTGAGTTCAAATTTGAACTCATACACTTGATACTAATTGTTTGACTTCAGGCAAAATCACTTAACTTCAACTGCATTGCAAAAAAGCTCTTTCTTTCTTGCCTCTTTTTTGTGAGATAAAATTTCCCATTCCAATTTTCTTTTCTTCTTTTTTTTCCAGTGCATTCTTCTTTCTTACCCATTAATTTTATTAAAATAAAAAACCAAAACACCCCATCATAGTTAACTTACATTCATGCCTTCTATCTATATATTCTCTTTTCAATTACCCTAAAAATGATAAAATTCTTATGGATTAGAAGTATAATCTCACATAGGAATATAAACAATGTAACATTACTGAATTCTTTATAATTTCTCTTTCATGTTTAACTTTCTATACTTTTCTTGAGTCTTGTATTTGAAAGTCAAATGTTCTATTCAGCTCTTTTCATCAGAAATGTTTGAAAGTTTTCTATTTCATTAAATATCTTTTTTTTTTCCACTGAAGGATTATAATCAGTTTTGCTAAGTAGGTTATTCTTGATTATAATCCTTGCTTCTTTGCCTTCCAAAATATTTTATTACAAGCCCTTTGAATCTTTATAGTGGAAGCTGTTAAGTTTTGTGTGATCCTAGCTATAGTTCCACAATATTTGAATTGTTTCTTTCTGCCTGCTTGCAATATTTTCTCCTTGACTTGGAAGCTCTGGAGTTTGACTATAATATTCCAGTAAGTTTTAGTTTTAATATCTCTCTCTTTCAAGAAGTGATTAGAGGGTTCTTTCAATTTCTATTTTATCCTGTGGTTCTATAATATCAGAGAAATTTTTCTTGATAATTTTTAAAAATATGATTTCTAGGCCATTTTTTAGTATAGTTTTCAGGAAGTTTAATTCTGAAATTATCTCCACTCAATCTCTCTTCCAGGCCAGATATTTCACATTTTCTTCTATTTTTTTCATTTTTTTGATTTTGTTTTATTGTTTCTTTGATTCACATAAAGTCATTAGATTTCATATCCTCAGCTCTATTTCTTTCTTTAAAAATTATTTTCTTCAGTGAATTTTTGTGCCTCTTTTTTTCATTTGGCCAGTTTTGTTTTTTAGAACTCACTAATGGAAAAAGAGGGTCAATAGACTGGTATGGTAGAGAAATGTTCAAGATGAGAAGGCTTCAGGAATTAAATGGAACTCCAGGCCAGAAGGCAGTTGAGTGATAGTGGCAATGTCCCAAAATTCAGAAGCACAATAAGGAAGGGAATAAGCTGGTTATGGCCCTTGTCATAACTCCAGTCTGTGTAAATCTAAATCTGCAGAGCCTTCAGTGATACTGTGCTCTATGAGACATGTTTATACTCTTGGTGACTCTATGGCTGAAACTCTAGGTCAAAAGGGTATTACCTTTAGGATTTAGGTTTCCCCCCTTATTTCAAATGGTTCTTGAGTTAGAACAAGGCTTATAAAACTTTTTCTGCTTATGACTCCTTTTTACCCAAGAGATTTTTTGGTGACCCCAGGTACATAGGTATATAAAATAAGTGTACAAATCAAACATTTATTGATAATGCATCAGAATTAATGACCTCCACATTCAGTTACAGGATTGCATAAGGTACCACAAACCACAGTCTAAGAAGCTGAGAATTAGAGTACAGAGAGCTTTCTTTATTTAAAATGTGTGATTCAAAGTCATGTTCCCGTTCAGACAATTTTTTCATGACTGGCAGGCAGTGTCTTTTGCTTACAGTCCCTTTAGGTAAGTGTCTGTCATCAGACTCTCCCTGCTCATTAGGGAATTCAGCCAACTTAGCTATGGGCACTAAGTAGTTGCAGTGTTTTTACAAGCCCCCTACCGGTCTCTAAGGGGGATGAATCAGCTTCCTGTAGACCTGCAACTTTGTGTGTTCCCTGGATATCAATATTTTTCAGCAAAATTCTTTCACTTTACCGAAGGACTTGGCAGTGAACTCAGGCATCATGCCATCTTTTGTTTCTCTAATTGAACTTCAGAGCTGAAGTTGTAGCTAGGTTGTAAGCTTCTTTCTCAGCTGAGAAATAAGCTGGTTGTGAGTGTCTGTGTTCTTTTTATTGTCAGAGACTGAAGGACATCAATAGATAGAAGTAACTAAAGGATCAAATGTAAAATATAAAACAAAAATATAAAATCCTCAATCCTTGACAACATGATCCCTGCTTATCTTTTCATACTCTCTTTGTTTTTCTCACATGAGACTCTTTATTTCCACACTGGGCATCTTTACTGGCTGCATCTCATGCCTGGAAGTCTTTTCCTCTTCATTTCTATTTCTTGGCTTCTCTGACTTCCTTCAAGTTCCAACTAGAATCATTCCTTCTACAAGAAGCCTTTACCATTTCCCCTTTAATACTAGTGCCCTCATGTACTTATGTATCTCCAACTGATCTTGTACATAGTTGTTTTCATGTTTTTTTTTTTTTTTTCATTAGACTGTGAGCTCCTTGAGAGTAGGGATTACTTTTTGCCTTTCTTTTTATCCTTAGCACTAAGAATAGTGTCTGACATATAATAGACACTTAATAAACACTAATTGACTGGCTGACGCAAAGATCAGAAGATTGTGTTGTGGTATGATTCCTAATGGAACTATATACATGCATTAGGAAAGCCATATGCTGACCCCACAGTGATTTTTGCTCTGGTCTAAATTTCCCTAAAATATTCAGTAGTATTTAGTTAAAATGTTTGGGCTTTGGGTTCCCTTACAGGTGGTAAGTTGTAGCTTTAGATTTCTTGATACTAGACAAAGCTAGCATCTCTTTGAGTAGTTTGCTTTCTAACAATAATTGATAGATTTATATAGAGGGTAGTTAGGTGACACATTTAGGAAGACCTGAGTTCAAGAAGCTATTTCCCCTTTAATACTAGTGCCTTTGTATTGTGTATCTTGTGTATCTCCAATTGTACTTGTACATAGTTATTTTCATGCCTTTCACTTAGCAGCTATGTGATCCTTGGAGAATCACTTGACCTTCTTTACTTCAGTTTTCTCATCTGTAAGATTAGTTGAAGAAGAAAATGGCAAACCACTCCAATATCTTTGTCAAGAAAATTCAAATGGGGCTGTGAAAAGTAAGATACAACTGAAACAATTGAACAACAATAAATTTATATAGTGCTTTAGGGTTTTAAAAGAGCTTTACAAATATTATGTCATCTATCATAAAACAATTATTAGACCTATTTTATTAAACCTATTTTATAGATGAGTAAGCTGAGTCAGAAAGGTTAAGTAATTTCTCAGGGCCACATAACTCATGTCTGAGGTAGGATTTGAACTTGTCTTGCAAAAACCAAGTCCAACATGTCTTTTATAGTGGGTAGCACAATGGTCACTTATCCTTTACTGTCCAGTTCAGCAATATAGTTGACATTCTTGATTTCTGAGATCACGTCTATCTTTTCCAGGTATGTGGTGGTCTTCTCCAGCTGTAGTCAAGTCAATATATATGAGAAACTTTCCCTCCTTTTACATTTATTCATTGATAGCACATGAGCTGGAAATTCTACCTGACCTCTCTCTTTTTCACTTTTTCAGTTTTTTATACAATAATTACAATGACTACTTGAATGCTCAAACATTAGTCTGATGTTCCCTCTATTAAATATAATTGTAGCCTCCACCAAATTAAAATCACTGATACACTTTTTGGCTCTATGACTACATCTGCTTCCCTCCTGCCTTCAAGGATTGTTACACACCTTCCTTGCAGTGCTAGCATATGGGGGTTTCTGTGAGAACTATTTGTTTCAAGGGTGTGATACAATTGGTTTATTTTCCCTATCCAACAATACTAGGACTTAATTGGGATACCATAGTGACCAGCACAATTCTTTGAATTAGAAGGAATTTTCCTCATGATAAAGACGATCAAGATTATTAGGTTTCAGATACTAGCATTGATAGTATTTATCTACAGAGAGCAAAACAAATCTGGAAAGTTTTTGTATAACTTGGCTCTTGAGGTCTTCCAGTTAATTCACTGAAATAAAACTATTTCCTGAACTTTATGGTTTACCGAAATCATTTGCCTACGAAATGACTAAAAAGTACTCATTAGCTATTAAGCACAAGATAAATTTTTTATAATTGTTTTCTTGAGCTATTACCTTATATCCATTTTTTGTTTGTTAAGCTTAAGAAGCAATTGCTGAGTCCATCTTCAGAGCTGTTAAGATAGAAGGAAGAAATATGCTCAACATCTTCTGCAAAGAGTGCTGCTAAATTGATACTGGTATTGCAAGATTGAAGGGTACAAAATAAATTAAAAAAAAGTTTTTAGGGGCAGCTAGGTGTTGTATTGGATAAAACAGTATTCTTGGAGATAGAAGGACCTGAGTTCAAATGAGGACTCAGACACTAGCTGTATGACCCTGGACAAATCCCTTTATTCTGATTGCCTTCCAAAAAAGCTTTGTAAGAGCTAAATACTTTCCTTTAATAGTCCAAGAAGGGGAAAGATAATTTTTTTTTAAAAACTAGTACTGTCATCTCAAAAGCATATATTATTTGGTATGTATGCTTCTCATAGTAAAAATTTATTAAGCCCTCACAGAGGCAAAGAATTTAGTTATATAAACATGGGAAAATCATTCAGCTTCTTTGATCATCAATTTTCTACATTTCTACATTTGAGCCAGGTTGGATAGTAAATCCTCTTCTCTTACCAATACAAACAAGAACATTGCTAAAGTGCCTCTGCAAAGCCTAAAGTGATATGTAAATAGTTGTGATTATGGCTATTGTTATGATTATTGTTATTACCATGCTGTGCGTATGGTGAATGCACTATCAGTATTTATTAATGAGAATTACATAGTAATAATGCCTTATATGTGTACCTTTTCTATACAGCACAAATTGTCTTGACCCCTAAAATGTGAAATCAATACCTTTATGTTTTTGGAGAAAGAAGCCCCATAATCAATTACATCTTTCCTCCTAAGCTTCCTTCCAGGGAAGTGATCAAATTAGGAAATTGTGAGCCCTAGGGCTACTATCCCATGGGACTACAGTTTTTTGGTTTCCTAATTTCTGTTCAAATGACCCAGAAATACCACTACTTATTCTTATGCCCAAATAGGCCAAAAAAAGAGAAGTAACCATATATACAAAAAAATTATAGCTGTTCTTGTCAGAGTAGCAAAGAATTAGAAACAAGGCATAACTGCTTCTTACCAATTACACTGCTTTTGAAATTCATCATTCTCCCTTCATACCCTGCTTACTGAATACCATCTTTACCTGCATTCTCCCTGTCTCCTTTATAATTTTCTTTTGTGTGCTGTCTTTCTCCATTCATTTATAAGTTTCTTTATGGCAGGAACAGTATTTGTATATCAATTGCTTAGCACAGTGCTTCATTTTCCTTAATAAATATTTATTAAGAATTGGAAAGAGGAAGTGACTATATACTTTGGGGAATGGGTGACTGAATTATGATATATGAATGTGATGGAATACTATTGTGATGTATGAAATGATGAAGGGGATGGTTTCAGGGAAACTTGAAAACTGTTTTTAGGTCAGTTATTTTTGCTATGCAATATCTCACATTTTCTTCTATTTTTTCCCTTCAGTCTTTTGACCTTAAGATTTCTTGATGTTTCATGAAGATATTAGCTTCTATTTCATTAATTCTAACATCTCAGAAAGCTATTTTCTTAGATAAGGCTTTTTTAATTTTAAAAAAGTGAAATATCATCACTTGTAAGTGAATAAACACATAACTGGTTTGGAGAAAAATATCCATCAGAGCAGCAATAACTAACTTAAGGAAATAAGGTAGTTCAAGTAATATAAACACAGAAACAAAGTACAAAGTCTAAATTCAAAAGATGTGATTCATCTGTTCATCACTGGGATTCATAAGTACTGATTCCCTCAACTTTTAGATTTTGTCTCCTCAAATATTCTTAGATATCTTTGTCTCCCTCCTTTGTCTTCATTATTCCTTTTTTTGCATTAAACTCATCTATTTGTAAGAAATGAAATAACTAATGAAATAAAATGTAAAGCTCTTCACAAAGTGCAACATAAATGCTACCTATATGAAGTGAGTATCAAGATGTTAAGCCTTGATATATTAACAAGATGAGAAATCCTCCCTATTAAATCCATCAAGCATAGGCTTTAGACTACATGTGAACAAGTACTTAATCTACTGGAGGGACATTGCTCTGGAAATGTTTGGCTTGGCTGAGAAAACTTGGTTACACCTTCTGCATAGTCTCTAGGTCATTTGGACCTGAGAATTCACACGTTTGGCAGGGAAAGGGAAGAGAACATTCCAGATAAAGGCCCTGAGAAGGAACTGATTGAGCTAGGAATGAAGTTGTATAGAACAGGAAGGGGAAAAGAGAGAAGGGGACGAGGACATAATTAAGAAGATCAGAGTCTCAGTTTTGGTCTTTTCTTCCTTTTCCCTTGGCTGTAAGAGTTTCATGAACTTTGAAGGGACCAGAGGATTTTGATTTTTTTTCTTGGTATCCTAGCAACATCTCTAGAACAGCTAGTGGAAATGTTTGCTTTGGGTAGCCAGGGACAGACTAGACAAAGTGAACAAAGCAGATTCAATGTTTTACAAAAAGCTAAGTCATCCTTAAGGGTAACATCCTGAGGACTCCAGAAAGGATTTCTAGGAGCTGTATGTTACCCCTTGGCCAAATATGCTCTCCAAACTTGAGCTCACCTTTCCCTGGACTCTATGTATTGTGGGTGAATAACCTTTTTGGGAGAATATCAACTCTGCTACTGTAGTAAATATTTCTCTCTAAAAACTAAATCTGGCTGAATACTTGATATCAACTGAAAAACATAATGGGAATCACACCAGTGCGGACTTGTGAGTTACAGAAATAGAAATCTGCTGCAACTTTCCCTGCCACAAGGATCCAAACTTTCAGACTTATCTTCCTTTTTCAGAAGTATCTTCCTTATTTATGTGACTATTTTGCTCAAAATCCTGCAATGATTTGTAGAATAAAGTTTGAACTCCTGCATAGGGTGACTACAGAATAGTTTCTCTTTCCAGCCTTTTCTTATTCTACTTTCCTAAATGTTCTAGCTAAATCTAACTCTTTATGCCTCATTTTCCTGCCTTTATCGCTATGCTCCTCATTGTTAGGTTACCACAAAGCTGCAGATATGGAAGAATCATTCCATGAATGGAAGTTGGAGCAAATTCAGCTGATATGCAGATAAATAGTACTAGACTGAATATATTACAACATATGCAAGGCAAATGAACTATTTTTTTAGAATTAATACATATTTATGGACAGCAGCTGCTCCAGACTTCTTATTTCTTCAAGCCTCCCCATCACCCCTTTCACCTCCCTCTCAGAAGAGGAAATAGAAACCAATCACAGAGAGCTCCTTCTTTCATACTCTAGATCTTAAAATTCCTTTTCATCCTTTCCCCCAATATCTCTTTTATTTCTGTCTCTGATAAAGAGCCCATCTTTTCACCAAAGTCAAACCATCTACTTATATTCTTGATAACATTACCTCACATCTTCTCTGGCCAGATGTCCTCTGCAATCTTCCTCTTTGTAATTCTTAATTTTCCCCTTTCTCCTAGCTCCTTCTCTGCTGTCTTCAAACATGACCAGGTCTCCAATAGCCTCCAAAAGACACAACATATTTGAAAGATTATCCTCTGTGACCTAGTGAATTAATAACAGAAATATAGCATCAGTTCAATACTAGCTTATAGCTAGAAATTATTTAATATTTTACAATTCGCAAAGCATTTTAAATATATTCTCTCATTTGAGAGATAGTACTATTATTAACACTATTTTATAGAGAAAAAGAGGATGACTAAGAACAAGATTAAGTGACTTGCTCAGGGTCATACAGCTAGTAAATGTGAGGCAGAATTTGAACTCATGTCTTCTTGATTCCAAACTCCACCATCTGTCCTCCACACCATTTCTTCAAGTCATAAATATCACACATTAATAGCATGTTGCCCTTTTCCCAGGGATATTGTTCTGAAGACTTGATGGAATAGAAATGATAGTAGAGAGTTATTGTTCACAGTTCCTTATTTTTGAAGATTTTGGCCTTGAAAAAACTTATAGACCTAAAAATCCATGTGGCTTAAATTGAGAGAAGCCATGAAGAGAGAGAGAAAAGAGATAGAAAGTTGGAAGGGCATTGATCCTTCCTATATGCTTCTCTTACTGAGATGATAAGAGACTGAAGGATTGTGTGGACTGCCTCTGTGACAGGGAACAGAAAAAGCAAATAAAGATGGTAGGGAATGTGCACAGGGAAGGCAGAGAGTTGATTGGATGAGCCATTGAGGACAAACAGGTGTAGAGAGCTGACCTGCTGTAGAAAAGCTATCGCAGCTGGTGAGAAGACCAGAACCCAGGTCCCACCATGGTCTTCTGCCTACCATTTGGAATGCTTTCTGGATGATCTCCAGTTCCACTTTACCCACTGTTAGTATCACTTGGTGAGAGAAAAGATGGGGAGTTTGGGGAGTGGGGTGGGTAGAAAAGAGATTCAAACTCCTGGTTATATGTAGCCTTTGCCTCCTCCACAAAATAAGTTTTTTCTTTAAATTCTGTGTGTGTGTGTGTGTGTGTGTGTGTGTGTGTGTGTGTGTGTGTGTGTGTGTGTTTATGTCCCTTGAAGTTGCTATTATTTTTGAGGATTTAAAAATTATTTTTAACTTATGGAAAAGCATTTCCATAACAGTACAATAAAACAGATGATTGTACATGAAACTGCAAATCTGCTCTGCACAACTTGCTATTCCTTTCAAATACAAAAGATTTTCACATAATTTTCTTTTTTTTCCCCTTCCCTTCCTTTCCACTTCCACCCCCATCCTGCCTACAGATGGATACTATTAAACACAATAGGTATATATAGATGTAAAATTTTTCTACACATTCTTTTATATAGCAATTTCAGCTCAAAATTAAATACAAACAGTTTGCAATTGAAAGAGGGAATTCCAAACCAAAGTGGAGAGATCAGCTCAGGCTGATGGGGCATGGACAAAGGAAGGAGCAAATTAGAGAAAAAATTTCTTTATTATTAGTAATACCCTTTGAGCTAAACTTTGAAATTTAATAAGAAAAAGAGCCAGTTGTAGAAAGAAGTGTAAATTTGTTGCCTTTGTTTAGAGTAAATATTCTTATAGTATCCAGCCTATATCCTAGCTATTGCTTAAAACAGTAGAAACCACAATTATATCAATAAGTGCAAAAAATGCTTGACAAAATAAGTACTTCTTTTAAAAACACAAAAAATCTTAGAAATAAATGGACTTTTCTTTAATATGGCAAATAGTGTCTATCTAAAACCAAAAGACAGCACTTCTTTAATGGAGAAAACTTTTTAATAAGATTGAGATAATAGATAGCATTTCAAGAACTCTATCAAATAATAGTGAAGATAAAAAAATATGTATTCATTTTGTGCTGACCTTTCTGAGGACTATTTTGCTAATTTTCTTTTTTCTTCATGCATTTCACTATTAATTTATCTGCTTGAAAGCTAGGCTTATATCTAGGTTTTTCCTTCTTGTCTTTTGGTTGTTTTGTTCTATTTCTCATAATTTGCTTCAAATTTCCCTCCCCTTATTTTCTGTCCCCTCCTTAGATTATCATGTGCATAGTTTCCCTTGCACAGAAACCCAAATTTGGATAGCGTCAATATTCTCAAATTGGTGGGATAGGGGATGTAATTAAGCTTTAACCAGGGTAACCTGGTTAAAGTGGTTTTAGCTAAGTACTCTCTCTAGAAGTTCATTTCACTCTAGTCCACTCTGTATTGCCAGCTCTTTCCCCCACTGCTATAAATTTGGCCTCAGACATTTCCTAGCCCTGTGACGCTGGCCAAGTCACTTAACCTTGTTTGCTCAGTTTCTTCATCTGCAAATGGAAATAACAAAACATGTAACCCAGTGCCTGGTACATAGTAAGCAATTAATAAATGCTGGTTTTCCTCTATCTTTCCTTTCTCTACAATTGTACCCACTTTCCATTCAGGATCTTGTCTTCTACTAGCATGTCTTCTACTTGTTATGAGATTGGAGGTTCAGACTGAGCCACTATCATGAATGGGACAGAATAGAGACCACCACAGATAGAATTTGAAATACAGATCTTTTCAGGTTTATCTGAGGGTAGTTGGCATGAGTGGGAGTTTTCAGTAGTTCCAACATTGCCTGATATTTCATAAAAAAAAAATTTAACATGAATAAATACTTCCATTTTTTTTGCTGTAATTTTACTTACTAGAGATTTGGTCCAATTTTTGTTATTTTGAAGTTGTAGGATGGCATTTATTTTGAAAATACCTACGCCACCATCTTGTTTAGTTGCCTGAGATTTTCCCACAGTGAATAGAATGGTACAGTTGGGGTCAGGAAGACCTGAATTCAAATCCTACCTCAGACATGTACTAGCTGTGTGATTCTGAGGAAGTTATCTCATATCTCTTTACCTCACTTTCGTTATCTGTAAAATAGGGATAGCCTACTTCCCAGAGTTGTAGTAAGGTTCAGATGAGATGATTGTGCTCAGCACATAACCTGGCACAAAATAAGTATGATACAATATTAGCTGCTAATATTCCTCTTTCATTTAGAAACTTTGATTCATTTGTAGCTGAGGCTATTTCTAAAGAGAAGTAGATTTTAGCTGGCAGGTGGTCCAATATATATATTAAATATGTTAAATACTTGTTAAATCCAATATATGTATACATATTTATATAGTTATCTTGCTGCACAAGAAAAATCAGATAAAGAAGAAAAAAAAAAGAAAAACTGAGAAAGAAAAACAAAATATAAGCAAATAACAACAGAGAGAGTGAGAATGCTATGCTGTGGTCCACACTCTGTTTATACAGTTCTCTCTCTAGGTGTAGATGGCTCTCTACATCACTGTATAAATGGAACTGGTTTGAATCATCTCATTGTTGAAGAGAGCCACGTCCATCAGAATTGATTGTTGTATAGTCTTGTTGTTGCCATGTATAATAATATCCTGGTTATACTCATTTCACTTAGCTTCAGTTCATGTAGGTCTCTCTAGGCCTTCCTGAAATCATCCTGGTGGTCATTTCTTACAGAACAATGATATTCCATAGCGTTCATATACCCTAATTTATTCAGCTGTTCTCCAATTGATGGGCATCCACTCAGTTTCCAGTTTCTTGCCAATACAAAAAGGGCTACCACAAACATTTTTGCATATACATGTCCCTTTAAGATCTCTTTGGGATATAGGCCCAGAAGAAATACTGCTGGATCAATTGGGCTGTATGCACAGTTTGATAACTTTTTTTAAAATTATAACTTTTTATTTACAAGATATATGCATGGGTAATTTTTCATCATTGACAATTGCAACACCTTTTGTTCCAACTTTTCTCCTCTTTCCCTCCACCCCTTCCCCCTGATGGCAGGTTGACCAATACATATTAAATATGTTAAAGTATAAGTTAAATACAATATATGTATACTTGTCCATATAGTTATTTTACTGTACAAAAAGAATTGGACTTTGAAATAGTGTTCAATTAGTCTGTGAAGGAAATCAGAAATGCAGGAAGACAAAAATAGAGGGATTGGGAATTATATGTAGTGGTTCATAGTCATCTCCCAGAGTTCTTTCACTGGGTGTAGCTGGTTCAGTTCATTACTGCTCTATTGGAACTGATTTGGTTCATCTCATTGTTGAAGATGGCTACCTCCATCAGAATTGATTATCATATAGTATTGTTGTTGAAGTATATAATGATCTCCTGGTCCTGCTCATTTCACTCAGCATCAGTTCATGTAAGTCTCTCCAGGCCTTTCTGAGATCATCCTGCTGGTCATTTCTTACAGAACAATAATATTCCATAATATGCATATACCACAATTTATTCAGTCATTCTCTAATTGATGGGCACCCACTTAGTTTCCAGTTTCTGGCCACTACAAAGAGCGCTGCCACAAACATTCTTGCATATACATATCCCTTTCCCTTCTTTAAAATCTATTTGGAATATAAGCCCAGTAGTAACACTGCTGGATCAAAGGGTATGCGCAGCTTGATAACTTTTTGAGCATAGTTACAAATCATTCTCCAGAATGGCTGGATGTATTCACAATTCCACCAGCAATGCATCAATGTCCCAGTTTTCCCACATCCCCTCCAACATTCATCATTATTTTTTCCTGTTATCTTAGCCAATCTGACAGGTGTGTAGTGATATCTCAGAGTTGTCTTAATTTGCATTTCTCTGATCAATAGTGATTTGGAACACTCTTTCATATGAGTGGAAACAGTTTTAATTTCATCATCTGAAAATTGTCTGTTCATATCCTTTGATCATTTAAGTTTGATAACTTTTTGTGCATAGTTCCAAATTGCTCTCCAGAATGGTTGGATCCGTTCACAGTTCCACCAACAATGTATCAGTATCCCAGTTTTCCCACATCCCCTCAACATTTGTCTTTATTGTTTCCTGTCATCTTATCCAATCTGACAGGTGTGTAGTGGTATCTCAGAGTTGTCTTACTTTGAATTTTTCTGATCAGTAGTGATTTGGAGCACCTTTTCATGTGGCTACAAATAGTTATAATTTCTTCATCTGGAAATTGTTCATATTCTTTGACTATTTATCAATTGGAGAATGGTTTGAATCATTATAAATTTGAGTCAATTCTCCATATATTTTAGAAATGAGGCCTTTATCAGGACCTGTGGATATAAAGATGTTTTCCCAATTTATTGCTTCCTTTCTAATCTTGTCTGTATTAGTTTTGTTTGTACAAAAACTTTTAAACTTAATATAATCAAAATTATCTATTTTATGACCAATAATGATCTCTAATTCTCTTTGGTCACAAATTCCTCCCTCCTCCGCAGATCTGAGAGGTAAATTATCCTATGTTCTTCTAATTTGTTTATAATATCATTTTTTATGTCTAGATCATGAACCATTTTGACCTTATCTTGGTATATGGTGTTAGGTGTGGGTATAGCCTACTTTATACCATACTGGTTTCCAGTTTTCCCAGAAGTTTTTGTCAAATAGTGAATTTTTATCCCGAAAAATGGGGTCTTTGGGTTTGTCAAATACTAGATTGTTATAGTCATTGACTATTTTGTTCTGTGAACTTTCATCTGCTTTTCTCGTCATTAATTCCTTTGAAATTCTTAACCTTTTGTTCTTCCAGAAGAATTTTGTTATTTTTTCTAGGTCAGTAAAATGATTTTTTGGGAGTTTGATTGGTGTAGCACTAAATAAATAGATTAGTTTAGATATCTTTATTATATTTGCTTGACTTATCCAAGAGCACTTGATACTTTTTCAATTGTTTAGAACTGACTTTATTTGTGTGGAAAGTGTTTTGTAGTTTTGCTCACATAGTTCCTTGACAGATAGATTCCCAAAATTTTATACTATAGGCAGTTATTTTAAATGGAATTTCTCTTTGTATCTCTTGCTGTTGGATTTTGTTAGTGATGTATAAGAATGCTGATGATTTATGTGGATTTATTTTGTATCCTAACAATTTGCTAAAGTTGTGGATTACTTCTAATAGTTTTTTAGTTGATTCTCTAGGGTTCTCTAAGTATATCATCATATCATCTGCAAAAAGTGATAATTTGGTTTCCTTATTACCTACTCTAATTCCTTTCATCTCTTTTTCTTCTCATTGCTGAAGCTAGCATTTCTAATAAAATATCGAATAGTAACAGTGATAGTGGGCAACCTTGTTTCACCCCTGATCTTATAGGGAATGGTTCCAGTTTATCCCCATTACATATGATGCTTGATGATGGCTTTACATAGATGCTACTGACTTTTTAAGAAAAATTTATTACTATACTCTCTAGTGTTTTTAATAGGAATAGATGTTGGATTTTATCAGATTTTATCAAATGCCTTTTTTGCATCTGCATCTATTGAGATAATCATATGATTGCTGTTAATTTGGTTATTGATATAGTCAATTAAACCAATAGTTTTTCTAATATTGAACCAGCCCTGCATTCCTGTGGTGTATTATCCTGGGGATGATTTTCTGTAATCTCTTTGCTAATATTTTACTTAAGATTTTTGCATCAATATTCATTAGGGAGATAGGTCTACAAGTTTTTTTCCTATGTTTTTGTCCTACCTGGTTTAGGTATCAGTACCATGTCTGTGTCATAAAAGGAATTTGGTGGAGTCCTTCATTCCCTATTTGAGATTATCTACTTCTTGGGGATTTGAATGTATGTTTGCAGATTCCCTCCCCACCCTTTCTCTAGCCTAAATTTTAGTCTTTCTGGAGAAAGATCAGGTTCATTGTATTTTATTTCTATAGCATAAATGAAGCGAATTAACTGTTAATCCAAGTAGAATCATCAGCTTTATCATCCTGACAGAGTACAGGAGAAAAGGGAATGAAAGCAACAGCTGTTATGACTAAACTAGTAGAAGTGACTCTCAAAGAAGGCACCTTTGATGCCCAGGTCAGATTCTCAATATTCATTGAATGAATGAAATATTTAATATAATAGAATTTAGAGAATTTTCATTTTATTGGCTGTAGAAACATGGACACAGATACATAAACACAAGGTATGGACTGAATATTTTAAGGGAAGCAGGGGAACACTATCATTTAAGAAGATTCATAAAAGTCTCCTTGTAGAAGGTATGCAATAGTGATTAATTGGACCCCTATTTTATTGGACTACTATTTTATTCCAATTGGTATTAATCAATTTGATATGAATCCATAGAGGTGGTAACTTTAAATCTTTATAGTGGGTATCAGATCTGTGAATGGTAGATTGTGAATTCACTTGCTTAATCATAGCTAACTAGAGGATCTTCATCTTTAATTTCTGCCTTATTATGACTGAACCCATCAAAGTATCTGTGATTCAATTACATGGAAAGCCTCCCAGGTATTTTTGTTGTGCATGTCCCTCATTATCCCTCTACTGTCCAACATGGGGAGATAACCATGAGCACTTGATCAGTGAGTAACCCCAGTTGCTGGCCTGTGGCTCATTGTGAAGGATTATAAAGGGTTTGGAATACAAGACAAAGAAGTTTGTATTTAATCCTAAAGACTATAGAGAGCTATTGAAGTTTCTTGAGCAAGGGAATGACATCATCAGCCCTGTGCTTTTAGAATATCAATTTAGCAGCTGTGTGGAGAATGGATTGGAGGAGAGATAGGATACAAAGACTAGTTGGGAGGATATCATAACAGTCCTGAGTTTCGTATTGCTATCTGACACATAAAATTCTAACCTTGTCTAAATTCTTAGACTTTTAGTGAGAATTTTGCTGTGGAATATAAAGCTATTGCCCTATCAGTGTTGTATGGATCTGTTGCTATCAGTTCTGTTTCCTGGCACTCCTTCTTTAAAGCTAAGTTGTTTGGCTTGCATTGACTTCCTACTTAAATTTTACTTCCAACTTAGTGGTAGGTAAATGTATAAAAATCACACCACAATTTGCCTAGTGGATTTAAAAAGCACTTTACAATATACAAAACAGTGCCCACATGACCAACATGAATGAATTATGACCTGACACTTTTATTGGAATAGCATCCATTAAGTAGCAGTCTAGCCTTCTGTGCAACTCTAATGGAGACATATCTACTTAATAAAAGAACTACTCTATTTAAAAGGAGAGAATAAGAAAAATTCAAAATCAAAATAAAGCCAGGTAAAAGGGAAAACATCAATAGCAATTTTCTTAAAGATTTTTGATCCGTATGTGACAGTTGCTCATTTTTAAATAATTTTCCTATTCTTTTGGTTTATCATATTTCCTTTTATATTTTCTCCTATTTCAAATTTCGTTATTTCTATAGAAGGGACCAGCAGCCTGTCAGTCATTCTATTTTATAAACATGAAGTCATCTTTGACTCTTCCCTTTTTCTTAGCTCCCATAGCCAATTATTTCATCAATTTCTCACTGCCCAACAGTTCTCATATTCATCCCCTTCTTTCCACTCCTGCCACCCTTGCCATGCCCTTATTACCTTTTATTTGAATGATTGCAACAGCCTCCCAATTATCTTCATGCTTCCCTTTCCTTTATAATCTATACCCTCCAGACAAGTGACAAAATAATCTTTATAAGCCAAATTTTCTCTGTGTCAGGCTCAAAAACATAAGGGGGTCCCTGCCTTCCTCTAGAAAAAAAAAACTATAAATTCCCCAATCCTCTACTATCTCTTTCTAGAGTATCCTTCCATGCTGTCCAGTATTTTCCTTTATACAAATTATGTTCAGTTTATCAAGAAACATTTATTAAGCATGTACCCTGTTCCATTTATTGTTTTAGACATTGAAGACACAAAGATAGTTCCAGATCTCAAAGAGGTTATGTTCTCTTGGTGGAAAGAGCATGTACATAGGTAGAAAAATTTTAAAATAGACGACATACTCTTTAGGGAGGCAGTAGGTAAGGCTAAGAGAGCAGTCAAACTAAGTCTACTGGCTTACCTAACATTTCTAGACTCTGGATTCAGTCCAGATTTCACCTCAGAAGAAAGTCTTTTCCCCTCAGAGCTAGTGTTACCTCTGAGATTTTCTTCCTTTAACACTGTATATATCTTGTATGTACATTGTTATTTTAATATGAGCTCCTTGGGGTCAGGCACAGTGCTTTTGCCTTTCTTGGTAACCTTAGCATTTAGCATAGTGCCTGGCATGAAGCAAGAGCTTAATAAATGCTTGTTGACTGACTAAATTTGGAAGGACTGGAGCTCTAACCTTAACTTGTCTTCAGAAGCAAGATTTTCTTAGTAGAGATTATGTCATGAATGTGAGAAAGACGGTGGCCAGATTTAGCCTTAATTCTAATGCCTTGAGAGGCATTAAAAAAATTAAGCTTTCTCTCTCAGATGGAAGCTTAGTTTTTTATAGAGTTCCCTGAACATATAGGGATCTTCCCACAGGTGTTAAGGACCTTGGGTTGACTGGAAGTCATCCCTTTACCTTTCTTACCAATTTCTTACCAAACTGATTTGCCTTAACTGCAGTATTCTGGAAGTCAGCCCCTCACTTTCTACTGAAAAATAAACTTTCTTGGGTGAAAAATGTCTATAATTTCCTTAGCATTTAAAACCATCTAAGAAGGGTCTGAACATTTTTGGGGTATCCTATAGGTAGACCAAAATTTTCATGGGGATCCCTGAATCATTAGTAATCCCTTTTTGAGGTCTAGGCAAATCTCCTCTAGTTCCCTGAAATTTCAAAGGGCACTTGAAATTTCCTCCACTGGAAGTCTCCCACTCCAAGGTCATTCCACTGGAATTCCAAACTCAACCAATCAGTAGTCGGTAACCAAGTACATTCAATAGACAATTGAGTCACCACACTTGAATACTAACAAAACAGCTTTATATTCGTTCTTAGGGAAGGTAAAAATTGTACCACAGAAAATGAAGTCAGGAAGAGGCAACCAGATTAGACTAAGTGTGTGTGTGTGTGTGTGTGTGTGTGTGTGTGTGTGTGTGTGTATGTGTGTAAGAGATCCATGCTAGGAAGTGACAAAATTGTGAGGGTACTGAAGAATTGGTACTCAAAGTACCTGCAGGAGAGGGAAATACTTAACTCTAATCTTATTAATTAATCTTATTAATACTAGAAAAAAGTGAACCAATCTAAAAGCTACCAACCTATACACTGACTTTCCTATTCATCGAAGGTGTAGGTATCACAAACCAAACCAATGTTTATTAAACACTTACTTTGTGCAATGTCCTAGACACAAATCAAGGATGTCTTTGATGAGGGTTTTTAACAGGGAACAAGCAGGCTTTTGCAATATTCAATGGATCTCATAGTTGCCATTTGCAATAGATTGATGATACAAGGTTCTTAAGTACTTTTAATTTGATTTTGAAAAAAACATTTGATTCAGTTGAATAGAATGCTGCCTTAAAGGCTCTCTTCAATAATTATATCCTATTTATACATTAAAATCATTTAGGATTCCTTGAAAAATAGAATGACAAAAATTAACCTGCTCTGACCCATTGATCATCATACACTAGTCAAAAAAACAAAGATTTATTTTCTTCATTATGATAGAGAAGTTGATGGGAATACAAAGGTAAAAATGAAATAATCTCTAACTTCAAAGAACTTCAAGTTCTATGAGGGGAATACAACTTGTGGACAGAAGATAATTTGAAGAGTGAAAGATTTCCTATAAAAAAGTGGTATCAGAATTGAATGCTTAGCATAGTGTCTTAGCACAGTGCTAGGACTATAGTAGATATTTATCCAATGTTTATTAATGGATCAATTTGATAGGTGAGAGCAAAGGATTCTAAGATGCAGAGGTGAGGAGCATCTGGGTTCTAGGCATGGAATATACAACTTGTGTAAAGGTAGAAAACAGAAGGTGAAATTCAGGGAACCACCAATAGTTTCACCCTGTAAAAGAATAGGTGGTCGTTCATGTTTCATTCTCTCTATTTTACGAACTTGAGCCTAGAGAAATAAAATGGCTTGCTAAAATTATCTGATACTAGATTGTCATTAGTGGAGCACTGGGACACCCAACTAGACCTCTGACTTCCAGTTCAGAATCTCAATTACCCACAAAATAAGCATTAAACCTAAGGCTGGCTGCAGTATTGAACTTTCCTTGCTTCATTTATTTTGGTATTGATATTAGTTAAATTACTTAGATTTGAGAAAGATGAAAATCAATAGAATTAACTTATAAAATTAAATTCCCTGTATGCTGCTTTCCCTAAAAATAAGGATTTTAATATCACAAAATATATTTGCTAAGGCGATCCAAATTAATGGATCAAACTGAACATTGTTTGAATATAAGAAAGTGCCTCCTTCATCCATGAATGTTAGAATATGTTGGTAAATCTACCCCTAAAAAATCCATTCCACAAGCTTCAACTGAATTTGATGTCTCTACTTAACCATTTTTATAGATTAAGGAACTGGGTTATGAATGTTATAAAACTTTTCTTAGTTCATGGCCTTCAAGTATGTAAAGGGTTAGGAACCAAAGGATGGTAAACAGCCATTTTCCATCTACTACAACCGCAGTCAGGAAACCCAGGCTGATGTCCCACCTCTGCCACTAACTGGGCATGTAGCTCTGTGTTGGGTTTCCTATGTATAAAATAAGAGACTTGTATCAAATAATTTCTAAAATCCTTCCTAGCTCTAATGATCCATGAACATAATAGGCCCTCATCTGCCATAATCAAATCAAGCAAACATTTATTAAAACACTTGGTATGTTCAAGGTTCTCTACAAAGACAAATCAAAATTGATTGGAGGATTTAGCAAAGTACTTCTCCACATCATTTAAAGAGAGTTCTGGTCCAATCATCTCTTTCAATTTCTCTTATAATATAGAATTCCTGTCCTGAAGGGGGTTACTTCTAATTGTGTGTATGTGAGGGAGGACTGGTTTTTTTTCTTACTTTCTACCCTCCATTGAAATTTACTTAGAAGTGATTAGTCCTAACTGAGAGAAAGTGGGAAGGGGCAGTATAGATCATTTCTCTTCTTAGGTAAAAAACCAAACTAAAATAAATCAGTAACTTTACCTTTTAAACTTCCATAAACACTTCTTAAATTTTACATTATATGCATATTTTTCTACAATATTATCAAAGTGAACTTAAAAAAAACACTGAATTTCTAGCTCTTCATCTCATTAATCTGGATGACTGAAGGATAGTGGTATCTTTGATAGAAGAGAGATGAGTGTGGGGAAGAAGACAACTACTCATCTTACATAAATCACCATATCCCACACACCCACAAGGTGGGGAAATGGAATGGGGGAACGATGTTGGGAGGAGGAGGATTTTCTCAGTGGCACTTAAACAGCTGCTGTCATATGGAGCAGTAAGGTTATAATTGTCCTAAGAGACTATCAGTAGTCTCAGAATGGGGAGATGGGAAGCTTTCATTGTGGGGGGAAAAGGCAGTGGAAGTTTAGAAGGTTAAGGAAAGGTGAGGTTGTATTGAAGACATAGTCCTGTGTCTTCCCACCTTCTGATTGTTACCATAATGCTTACAGTTATGCTCCGGTGTTTACTCTGGAAATCATTGTATCAGAGTGGAATTTGTAATGAGAGAAACTCCATTTGACTCCTCATACCTTGGAGCCAAGTCATGTTAACTTTGCAGGTCAGTCTCCTTGACAAGATCCCAAATGGTGAGCAGAGAGACACTGAAGAATTTATAAAATTATTCCTAGGGGCAGGCAGGAAAAAGGCTCTGATAACTGAGATCAGTTTAGTTCTGTAGTTCCACCCTGTGGAGGAAATCCAGTTAGAAATCCATGTTATATCAAGACCCCAAAGGCTAAATTTTCCTTTTAAAATAACTTTTGGTCCATGGCTTTGATATTGCCTTCCTTTGGGTCAGTCTGCCTAGGAAACAGGTACTCTGCCTTGTGATGTCTTTTCCCATACCCCTCTCCCATGGCATGTGGTATTTCTTCTGACCCCATTATACTTCTGATCCTATTTCTCCTCACGCTAACTAACTCTTTTAGGGGACTAAGTCCCTTTCAGGATTTAGCCTGTCAGCTAAATGTTGCCTCAACCTCAAGGAATGCTCCCTTTCTGCTGGATAATTGTGAGTTCCACTGAGAAACTTGTCTTTCATAAGACCCCAATATTTAGTGCCTGTCATCATCCGGATCTCTACATCAGCACATCATACTCATATAGAAAGTAAGAGGTTCCTTTTAGTTCTAAATATTACCTCTTCATTAGGAAACTCAGCAGTGATTACATCAATTCATGAGCATTTTAAGATGGACAAATGGCATGAGAGACGTCATTTATTTAAGGTTTAAGCAAATAGACAAACAGATGGATAGATGAATAGATAGATAGATAGACAGAGATAGATAGATAAAGCATTTATTAAGTGTTTACAATGTGTCCAGCACTGTGCTAAGTATTGAAAATGCAAATACAAATACAAAAAAAAGATAGTTCACACTCTCAAGTAACTTACATTCTAATTCTAATGGAGGGTTGGGGAGACAATATAAAAGTGAGCTGGAAAGTGTTGAGGAGGGATAAGGTATATGATTGGCAACAGGGGTAAAAAAATATATGAAGAGCAGAGTAGAGCCAATTATGTTAGCTAATGTTAATTATCTTTTCCCATGTATAATATTGGAGGTTACAACTCATTCCTCTCCAGGATTCTCTGATACTTATTTCCCCCTGAAGCAATTGGGTTAAGTGACTTACTCAGGATCACACAGCTAGGGAGTGTTAACTCCAGTCTTTCTGACTTCAAGGCTGGTGCTCTATCCACTGTGCTACCTAGCTGTCCCTGGTTCTCTGGTTCTTTTAAGGGAGTTGGGGGTATCTGGGCCAGAAAAGACTATGGCTCCATTGAAAGTGTGTATGTAGGGATCTGATGCTCTCCTGTTCCAATTAGCCATCAACAATCAGCTTTGCTTTCACAAGAAAATATTTATTCAAAGGTATAATCACAAATATGTAAAATAATCCCCCCCAACATGTAGGAGGCATAATATTTCCTCCCTCCTTTCCTTCCCTTCCCCCAAGTCACTTCAATTTTTATGAAAGGGAGGAGGATTAGGCTCATAGTTAAGCTCATTCCCTAGAGAGCCCAATTCAGTTTTGATCCCCAACTACTCCTTTGGTCCCAGGTACTTTGGTTTCTCTAGGTTTCTTTGCTGAGTTGATTAGTTGAAATCTCCCACCTTGAATCCCAATTCAAAAGTCACCATGGCCCAAACCCTGGATACTGAGATGGAAATATGAAGCAGAACACAGATCTTAGGATCATTTTTCTGAGTCTTGGGGGGAGGGAGGGCGAAGACATAGGGGAAAGGTATCTTCCATATATTATGATGTTGATACTGTTAATGAATTGTAATATTTACCTCTAGAAGCAGAAGGAAAGAACTTGAAGGGAAATGTATAATGCAAAATGAATGACCATCTTAGTTTCATTAGTTTTAAAAACACCACCTGTCTCAGTTACACAGTCAATCAAAAGAGGTTGGTCCCACCCATGTGAGAAGGGGAAAAGAGTACTTCACTTTAACAGATATGGGAATGCTCAGGTAAGCTCCTTTAGGGGTCTCCATGTTGGGTGAATTGGTCATGTTCCAAAGATCCCATTACATTTGTGCAAGTATTTTATCTTCTTAATGCAATCTCTTTAAGAGCTGATTTTCTCTTATACTATTATCACTGGAAGGATTGGTGCAAGGAGTCTTTGTAAATTTGATTCAATCTAGTCTGAGCTCCAGAGACCAGGTCTATGAGGTAAGAAATCTGTATTCACCCTAGGTTTTTGATCATGAGATGGACCCTCATCACTTCAGAGTAGGTCTTTGTGTTAAAGAATTACATCATAGTAATTTCCTAATATGTCCCTTGTGAAATCTGGGCTAGCTCCTCTGAAGGGCTCAGAATCAGTCGTAGTTAGGATAAGCAAAAGTCTTTGCCCCACGTTGTGGGTGCCAAAATGTCCTTGTCGTCTCTCAGTTGTAATCCTTCTCTGGGAGGAGGTTTCTTTTCTGTATAATCTTTTCCTCTGTGAGCAGGTTTCTTGGGAGGCTTCTGGAGCCTTCCCCTCCAAAAGTGTGGGATTGCTGGACTTGTGAATCCATAGGAAGTCTTCTCTTTGACTCAATCCAGACTGTTCTCCAGAATCAATGTTGCCTCTTTTTATCCTCCCAGATAATGAGCTTGTGGGTATTCCAAAGGTGTCAACTCCTTTAAAGGTGTCAACTCCTTTCAGAAGACTAAATGTGTAAACTCCTTTTGAAGGTGTGAACTCTGAGCTAGAGAATTGTTTAGACAACCTGAGTTAGCACCTTGTAATGCTAACATCTCCCCCTTACTTTTGATTTAGAACATGGGGTGGTCATGTCCTTGAAACATAAATCCATCAATATGGGAGGTACTACACATAATAACATAAATTACATAAACACATAGTAACATAACACATGCTAGAAGTAATGTAACAAATAACATGATCAAATAATCATAAGTTGAGAATTTATACATGTCTATAAGTCCATTATCTATTAGTTCATGTGCCAGAAATCCAATAATTCCCGCAAGTTTTAAAGTCCTACAATAGTCTCATTTTGTATTAGGGAATCTTTAACAGTCTTCTCAGCCATGCTCTTTCAGTGTCATGTTTCTTAGATCTTCTCCTTTGTTTTGAGGTTTTTCTCTTTTTCTGTCTCTTCTCCAGGTGCTTGTTGCCATCCATCTGTTTCCTTCTCTGTCTATAAAAATACAAGCAAACCCTCTCTCCCAGGCAGTTAACCTATCTAATTTCCTTCTATTTACCACTTTCTAAATCTCTTCTCATCATCTGGCAATTATTACATTGGAGCTGTTTGCACTGGACACTGCCCTGTTGGTTTAAAAGACCTGTATTCTCCCCAAGTGTAATCCCTTTCTTTTATGTGATTGCTTTTTGGCTGATAGATCCGATCACATCAGAGTCCTGACCTTCTAAAGGTTCCTTGGGTGTAACCTCAGCTGCCATTATGCCCCACCTATCTTTTGATTGAGTTCTTGGAGTTTCTTCTTTCCTTTTTTTTCCTCTCTCCTCCTAATACACACTTTTGGTATTTTTTTTGTGTGTGTTTTTTTGTATTTTGTATTTTTTTTTTTGTATTCTTTTTGTATTTTTTTGTATTTTTTTTGAATTTTTTTATATTTTGTATTTTGTATTTTTAAATTTTTTTTTTTTTTTTTTTTTTTTAGTAAGGGGGAATACCATGACGTCACTCTAGCCCGGCCCCTATAGACTGGGCCCAGAGGTCTGCTGTTGAAGCCATTATAGAATCGAGAGTGTAAACTACTGTAGTTAGTAGCCCCGGCACGATATCGAGCACATGGAAAACCCTGATTTGTGGTGCTGATCCTGGGCCGATTGGTCCATTTTGGTATCACTTTGATCTGTCTTCCTCTGAAAAGAGACTCATCCAAGGCCAGCGATGTCCTCATGGAATCTTTATCTGAAAATTCTATGTATGCAAACCCCTTAGGATAGCCACTGAATTTGTCACAAAGGATGGTAACTCGAATAACTGAACCACGACCATGGAAGTGTGCCTCCAGCTCTTCTGCTGTTGCACCATAGTCCACTTGCCCACATAGATGGATTGAGCATCAGTGTCCATCTTTCTATTCAGTGGACATGATCACTGGGCCAGCATTGCCTGGGGGGAGGCTCATGTGCATCTGTTTCACCACCTCATTCTGAAGCTCCTTCAATTTCTCAGTCTCTTCTTCCATCTCCCTTACTCGGGCTTTGATAGCCTCCAGCTCCAGGTCCTTAAGAGTGCCGTCCCCTGGGTCACCCTTGACCAGGCTGGCTCTTCCTCCTCCTGACTGCCAGGGGCTCCTGAGCTGGGTGAGGCTGGGGGGGGCATGGTGCTGGGGCAGCTTCTCCTTGGGCTTGGGTTCTGGCTTGGGCTCTAGCAGCAATTTCTCTGGCCTCATGTTGGGCCCCAAAATGTGAAGTCTGAGCTAGCTCCCTGAAGGGTTCAGAATCAGCCAGTCAGGATAAGCAAAAGTCCTTGCCCCTCATTAGTTTTAGTTCCAGTACCAGTAATCCCCAAAATGCAGCCAGGAATTAAAGTCCTTTACTGTCTCTTTCCTTGGTTCCTCAGTGAACTCTTGTCAGAATGTTTCCAGCCAGCTTCAGTCTATACCTCCCTCTGAATTCAAAGCCTCCAGCCAGCACAAAGGTAGAAGTGGGAAGGAAATCTTGACTATCCAGACTCTCTTCTTCCAGACTGATTTCTTCCAGACTTAATGTTGCCTCTTTTTATCCTCCCAGATAATGAGCTTGTGGGTATTCCAAAGGTGTCAACTCCTTTAAAGGTGTCAACTCCTTTCAGAAGACTAAATGTGTAAACTCCTTTTGAAGGTGTGAACTAAAGGTGTGAACTCTGAGCTAGAGAATTGCTTAGACAACCTGAGTTAGCAGCTTGTAATCCTAACACTCCTCCTCCCCTTTGAACTCTCTCTTGAAACAAAGATAACCAATTAAGAAAAAACAACCAATGCAGTGGCCAATTTAGTACCCTCAGTGCTAAACTGCATGCCCAGTCTTTCATGTCTCTACTGAGAGAAGGTCAGTATATTTATTTCATCATCTAGTCTCTGGTATCAAGACTGGTGATTTTAATTTACCTAAATTCAGTTGCCTTTTAGTGTTGCTGAAAAATCTTTTCTTCACTCATCCTCGTTAGGATTTACTTTTTTTATATATACTTAGCAGTGTCTGTTGTTTCCTTCAGAATTCAAGAACATCAATCAGGAATTTGGAAGAACAGGCACTGGTGACTTTGAAATTTAATTCATTGGATCAAGTGTTGGCTGTAGTGCCCCCTGAGTGAGGAGGGCTCTGCCCTAGAGGCAGAAAAAGATCTTATGGATTCTGCCATTTGGTCCCTATAACTTCAGGAAGATATTTTAAAATCTATTCTTGTATAGTATCTTGTCTCCCAGCATTTATGTTTTTGAGGTGTGGCAAGGAGAGAGGACTCACAGTGACAGAAACCTTTGGGGAAAGTTCAAAGCTACTCAAACCTCTGTTGGAACTCATTGAGTCTCTTTGGTGATTTCTTTCTCAACCAGAAAAATAGCAGCCATACTGTCTGCCTGCAGTCTTGTTCATTTTTACCTCTTCCCCTGAGTTCCCAGTAGGGAAGTCCTGACTTTGAAAAAAAGGACAAAGACTGCACTGGAGGACTAAAAGCATTCTCAAATCCATAATGGTATGTTTAAAAACCAGGATGTTCCACTGTCCATTAAGAGGCTCCTCCTTGCTTATGATTGGTTGACACCATGGATTAAACATGAATAGTTTGTGGGCTTTTTTTCACTTCTGTTTTTTATGGACAAGCTGCAAGACATGAAGAGTAAGCAGATAAAAATACAGAGGAGACTGACAAGGAAGTCACTTGGAGAAAGAAAGTCATGAGTAGGTAAAAAAAAAAAATCCGTTTTGGTCATTGCCTTGCTAGCTATTTCAATTCTAAAATCCTTTATATTTTTAAGCTTTTTTTTAATACAGTTCTTTTATTTTCACATCACAGTAATTTCTTGATATGTTCCCCCTCTGAGCTCTCTTTTGCAACAAAGACAACCAGTTAAGAAGAAACAATCAACGAAGTGGCTAATTTAGTGCCCTCAGTACTTCACTGCATGCCCAGTTCTTCATGTCTCTACTGAGACAGGGTAAGTATATTTCATCATCTGGTCTCTGGTATCAAGACTGATGATTTTAGTTTATCTAAATTCATCTGCCTTTTTGTGTTGTTGAAAATCCTTTCTTCACTCATCCTTATTAGGATTTACATATATATATATATATATATGTGTGTGTGTGTGTGTGTGTGTGTGTGTGTGTGTGTGTGTATGTGTGTGTGTGTATTTAGACAACACAGTCTATTCTTTTCCTTCAGAATTTAATTTAAGAATTGATTTAATCAATCATTCAGAAATTTGGAAGAATAAGCACTGGTGACTGGTGACTTTGAAATTTAATTTATTGGATCAAAAGATCATAGATTTAGAGCTGGAAGGGACCTCAAGGTCATCTATTTCAATCTCCTCATTTTGCACATGAAGAAATTGAGGCTCAGAGAAATTAAGTAATTGTCCAAAGTCACACAACTAATAAGTAGCAGAGCTTGGATTTCAGTCCAGTCCTCCAGAGAAACATTTTTCTCACTGTTCTATGCCATCAGTGGGATTGTCAAAGCAAAGGCAGAGAAGGGGAAAAAAAGGAAGAATAACTTTCTTTTCCTTTGCTCTTCACTCATTTTCTCCTTCAATATGGAGGTAAATGTTTGCGGGCTGCTGGTCACATATATGTGATTTGAAGCAAATGTTCAAAATGGGACTTTGATAAAGGGAGTCCCCCAAGTTCATAGGATTTGGCACTGGAAAGGATCTTAGAAAATACATAGTTCAGTCCTCATCCTTTATAGAGGAAGCAACTGAGGTTTTGAAAATTTAAGTATTTTGTTTAAGTTATAAAGGCAACCTTGGCAGACTCAGAATTTGAATTCAAGTCTTCAGACTTTAGATCTTAGTGTTCTTGACACTGCGCTCTGAACTTCCAACACAAAGAAGGGGTATCTGGAGTTGGAGAGTTTTCAGATAGTTTCAGATTGGAGTCTACCTGAAAACAATTTATTAATAACTTAAATGAAAGATTTCTATTTCTTTTTTGAAATTAGAAAGGTTCTATCTTCAGAATGGTTTGAATGATGATATGAGTAAACAACATATTTTTAAATATTCACTGAAAAAAGGAATGTCAGCAGTCTCACCCACAGTGAAGCTCTAGTCTCACTCATACATGAAAAGTAGACCTCACTATGGCATACCAAACAAACAGTCATCGGCCTCCTCTGGAAGTCTTTCAATGACAAAGAGATAGATAAGATATCCTGTTCCCCAATTAGATTACTCTCATTGCAAAACTGGCTATGTGCCAGTCACTGTATGAGGTAATGGGGATATAGAATAAAAGTTGTAAGAACACTAATTCATGTTCTTACATTATTTGGGGGGTAAATTTTTAGATCTGTTTTTATTATATACATGTATATATATGTGTGTATATATAGTTTTCAACATTCACTTCTATAGGATTTTTATTTCCATTTTTTCTCCTTCCCTTTCACTTTTTGCCAAGATGGCAAATGATCTGATATAGGTTATATATGTACAATCGTATTTACTGTATTTCCAATTTAATCATGTTGTAAAAGAAGAATCAGAACAAAAGGGAAAAACCATGAGAAAGGAAAAACAAACAAAAAAAATGAAAATAGTATGTTTCAATTTACATTCAGACTCCATAGTTCTTTTTCTGGATGTGGATAGTATTTTCTAGTCGTTTGAATTTGTCTTGGATCATAATATTGCTTAGAAGTAGTAAATCTGTCCAAGTTGATCATTTGCTGTTACTATGTACAATAGTCTCTTGATTCTGCTCACTTCACTTTGCATCAGTTTATGTAAGACTTTCCAGGTTTTTCTGAAATTTGCCTGCTCATAATTTCTTATAGAACAATAAGATTCCATCACATTCACATACCACAATTTTTCAACGACCCCCAAAGTGATGCTGCTCTTATATTCCATTGGAAGACAAAATAGTAAAAGGGAGATGAAATGGAGAAGATCCCTTGCATGGGGAAGCCTGATAGCCAAATCTAGAGTGAAACTTGTCTGGCCCATAGGCCCTTCTGCAAAATGGAGGGAAAGAAAGGCCAAAGGGTTGAAGCAGCTGGAGTATAGTGGCAAATCTGGAGAAAGTCCTAATTGTTAAGCAGTTCTTCCTAACATCTAGCCTAAGTCTACCTCTTTCCTACTTCCACCCATTGCTCCTAGTTCTGCCTTCTGTGGGCAAATACAACTTTAATACACCTTTCACATGACAGCCCTTCAAACAACTATTATCTTTCCTTTACGTTTTCTTCTCCAGGTTAAATGTTCTCAGTTCCTGGCAGCTAATTCAATAAATCCAATAAACATTTATTAAATCCCTCTTATATGCCAAACACTGTGCTAAATGCTGAGGATACAATTAATAAAAAGAAAGCAGTCCCTACTCTCAAAGAGCTTATAATTTAAAAGACATATGATACAGGCTTATTGCTTTTCACTATTCTGGCTGCTCAACTCTGGACACTCTTCAGTTTATCAGTATCCCTCCTGAACGGTGATATCCAGAACTGAATATAATTTTCAGATTTGGTCTTTGAAGGGAGCCTGATTTCTCTCCATGAAATCCAGAAATGTAATTGCTTTTATATCTACCACATTCATTTATTCATTTAACATTTAACATATTTCATTTAACATTTCCTCCATGCAATTTATTCTATGACAAGATGAGAGAATTACTGAAAATAAAAATAAAGACCCTGTCCCTGTTCTCAAAGCTCTTCCACCCTAGCAATGCCAAGTAAAGACCATATAATAAAAATACAAATGAGAAAACTTAAGTGCATAATTAATTGAAGGTGATATGAAATCAGATGCAAGAGAAAACATTTGCAGCTAGAGGAATCAGGGAATGCTAGTTGGGGAAGGATAGCAATAGACAAAGAGGCAGGAGGATTCCAGAAATATGAAGAAGATGAGCAAGGACAGCAGGCAGGAAATTGTGGGATATATTTAGGGAACAATGAGTAATCAGAGTTTGGTGAAGTAGAGAGTCCATGAGGGGAAGTGCTTGGAAGTATAACTGGACAAAGTAAGCTGGAGCCAGATGAAGAAAGCCACAAGTGCTGGGTTAAGGCCTTTGACTGTTCTCTAATAATAGGAAGCCATTACAATAGGATTCTCAGTTGTATCTCAAACTTGACTTTTGTAGAGAAGCTATTTCTTTTTTCTACTTTTTTCTGCAACTCGTGTATGTGTGCTATTTTTGCTGACTTTTTGAATTTAGTTGTTGGGGAAGGTCTAATCAGAATTGGGTCCAGGAGCAGGCAAGGTAGGTTCAGATACAACTCATGGAGGAATAATGAAGTAAATGCAACAAGAGGCATTTTAAAATGTATTTTTTAATCTTAAAAAAAAACCCATTTTAATGCCAGAAAATTATTTGAGATCACCAGAGGATGAAGAGAGGATGTTGACACTTGTCATTCAGATGTTGTTGATTTATCTAAGAGTTGCCCAAAAGTGTGTGCCCATAACCTCCTTTCCACCCATGTCCTCTCAATGATGGAAATGCCCACAAGGCAGGGGAATAAAGATATACTCTATTGGTCTGTATATAGACTACTTGCTCTTCATACTCCACTTCTAAATCTGGCTTTTACCAATCTTTTGGGAAATGGAATGAAATAGCATTTATTGTTTACTATGCCAAATAGTTATTTTGGGATAAAAACAAAAACAAAAACAAAAACAAAACAAAAAACAAACCCAAATCATTATTTTCAAAAGGTCCTCATTCTAGTTGGTGAGGGTCAGGACGGGGAAGGAAAGCATATATACAAGAGTTCAGCTATAGGACTTGAGGCATCATCTTGTCCATTTCCTTTATTTTACAGAGAAACCGAGGACCAGAGAGATTGAGTGACTTGTAGAAGTCCACATAGCAAGTTAGTGGAAGAGTAAAAAAAGTAGAACCTAGTGTCCTGCCTCCCACTACAGTGTATTTTTTTTCACAAGAGCAAATTAAAAGATAGTAAAAATAAACAAAAGAATCGCATCCTTTATGTAACTATAATACCTGCTACTGGTGTGGCTGAGGCTATGGCAGATTTTCTGAATTCAGGAGTTTTGAACTGAAATAAGATGATAAAATACAATGGATGTCTATACTAAAGTTGGCACTAATCTGATGAGCCCCTGGGCTTCTGGGACTGTCTAAGGCTGTCTAAGGAGAGACAAAGACTGGAAACAAAGAAAGTTTAAAAAGTAGAGGGGGGGGGAGGTACCCAACTCAGGAGCATAGTGGAGAAGTCAGAGAAGAAAAAAAAAGAAAAGAAAACTGATATCATTGACTAAAATTTTCCAAAACTCTGAGAAGATCTATTTTTAAAAATAGGGCACTTTTAATCAAGAAAAAATTTGTCCGGAGATCTTCTATTTCCACTTTATTTAAAGAACATTTTACTTTTTTTAGTGCAAAATGGAAGTACTGTCCACTTTCTTAGGATTTGGACTTACACTTTTTTTTTTCTGCTTCAGTAAATACCTCCTTCCCAAAAAGATATGACAGGGTTTCACTGTACAGAAGTATGATAGGCTCTTAATAAAATATTCATATTGAACTTGAAAAATCCCTTAAGAACTTTTTAAAAGTACTACTTATAACAGGATACAATGCATGTTGTCAATTTACTATCTTATGACCACAAATTTAGAGTGGAAGGGATCTTAGAGATGCAACCATCGAATATTACAAATGAGGAAACTGAGAAGTTAAGTGATTTTTTTCAAGGTCACATGGATAATGTCAGAGGCAACATTTGTAACTGTCATATACTCAGAAAGTAAGAAAACTTTTCACTACATCTCAGAAGTATAAGGAAGGAGGATTCCTCATCCCTCACTTCAATTGATATAGTCACACTTGATGAGGCTTTTATGTATAAACAAGATGTGTTTAAGATGTCTCTGACTAATCCTATTATTAGGTGTAAATACCTCTCAAACTGAGTCAAGCAGGGAACAATTTTATTGACTGAAAAAATAAATTAACCATGCTTCTGGGGGAGATAAACAACTAAGCCCCAAGGAGCTTGGGACAGTCACACTTTGGAGCCAGAGACAGACGACCTCTATTCCTGTACTAAAGACACAGGGAGGAAGCAGATAATTTTATCTTCCTCCTCCTTTTTTATACCTAACATGGAACTTTGAAGGAGAGCTATTGAACCAGTAGGAGATATTACATCTATTGGAGAAGAGAGAGATACACTACATTTAGAGATACTGAGAGACAGTCATTAGAAAGAAGCAGATTCAAGGAATGGGACTTTTGGCAGTCATGAATAAGTAAAATGTTTATAGATAAACATTTATGACACAACAGAGATGTTTCACTAACCAGATAAGACTAAGGATTCTACAAAGAAAGAGCCTGTTTTGATTTGTCTTTGCCATACATGTTTCCTTAAGATCATTTAAATAAGGTCACTCAAAATATGTTGGGACAGAGAACAAGAATCTAGTTCCTACAAAACCTTTGTCACCCACTTCTCTGACTCTTTCTTGAATGCTTTTTTCTTCCCTAAAAGCCTTTGCTTTTTAGATCTAATAGGGACAATTTTCTTAACTTGCACTATTTTCCCCTTCTCATAGATATTTTTCTCCCTTCATGCTCCTCTCCCACATTTTCATTTCCATTGTAATTTAATTTTGTTTCCATTCTCATCACCTCAATGGTACGCATTTTTGAGAGTGTGTCCCAGGTTCATAGGAGGAATGTTTTATTACTATAGTTATAATTCCATTTTAATAAGTACTTTGTTAAGAGCTAATTGTATCTACTGGCAGTTGCTAATTAGAAGCACACAGATGGGGACTTGTGAGGAGGAATAATCACACTCAGAGTTCCATAGAGTCTGATGTGTCAGCTACTCTCTGGGACTCTTTCCACAAGTACACTGAGGGACTAACCCAGAGAGGATCTTACAGTAGCACAAAACTGGACCTCAGAGCTCATCTTTTCCAATTCCTAGTCACTCCTGAGGAATACGAAGATGCACATCACCTAGGGAAGACTTTGATGGAGTCACCATCTTGGTGGGGGATGTTGTTGAGTGATGGGGTGGGCAAATGGTGAGTAGACATAATTACCTTGGTCAGGGCAAAATGGTGATGGCAAATTGTGTTAACTTTTTTTTTTAAATTTTTGACCTCAGAGCTCTTCAAATGTGTGTTCCCCTTAAACACATGCATCCTAAGTGATACCTTATGCCCTGTACTTTTCCTATAACACATGATTTCTGCCGGTCAAAGCTCAACTGATCTCTGTCTCTTCAGAAGCTTTCACTTGGATTTTCTAACTTATAAATGAGTCTATGCTGAAGTATCAGTGTTAACAAACTAATGAGTTTCTCTTCTAGATAACATATTTGCATCTTAATAAGTGAGTACACTAATTATTGCCTTTCCAAAGGATTCTCTAATGATGGGAATTTCAGAGATGGAGGCAGTCTGGGGAAGGATGGAATGGGCAGGCATATTTGTGGGTGTATTGCAGGCAGCTGGAGATGCTATGAGAGCTAATTATTAAATTTTCAGTGTGAGCTTCATTTATTGTTCTGTTGATTGTCTAGACTTATGAAATTGATGGGGAAAGTATTAGTAATGTAGATTAAACTTAAAAGTGTGTAATGATAGGGTTTTTTTTTTTTTGTTTTTGTTTTTTTTAGCTCATGGTTAAATACTTTCCAGCATACTCCTAGATACATTGTGTATTTTTTTAGTAAGTTGGCTTTTTGGTGGCCCTAAAATCGTAACCTATGCGGCCAGATCTGACCCTTATATAATCTTGAAAGAGTAGGACCAGTGGGGTGATAAACGACATGGCAGTCCTTGGGAGTCATCAGCTATTCAGCCTCTATCATGTGGCCATCCCTGGTCTAGTAACTAGAACAGTGAATTGGATGGATAGAGATAAGAGAATGTCTATGGAACCTTAAATTAGTCATTGTCAATGTTAGATTGATTTCTTTAACTAATATAATGAAGTAAACTAAGATATGTAAATGTCATTCAGTAGTTTTTTAATTGTATCCAACTGTGAGTCTACTTAGCATTTTCTTGGCTAAGATACTGGAATGATGTGTCCTTCCCTTTTCTGGCCCATTTTATAGATGAGGAAACGGAGGCAAACAGGGTTAAGTGATTTCTCAGGGTTACATAGCTAAGAAATGTCTGAGGTTAGATTTGTATTTAGGATGATGAATCTTAACTCCAGGCTCAGCACTCTATCCACCTAGCTGCCAAGACATGCAAATACATTGTAAATATTTCTCTTCTAACAGAGAGATAGGGAACTATGGGTGTAGAATGTTGTAAACACTCAGAGAGTCTATGTTTATAGTTTTTGCTTAACTTTTCATTTGTTAGATTAGAAGATTCCAAAGGGGAGAAAACAGAGTGCATCTCAAGAAATTACTGAAATGTGAAAAATAAAAAGAATTAATATGTTTCTTTAAAATGGATATAAGTAGTCCAGATATATATATATATATATATATATATTATATATATATGTATATATATGGAACACCATAAGCAAAGATACACAGACATAAAGGAGGTGTATGGATAGGTGGGTAGGGTGTATGAGGAATGGAGAAGAGTACAGCTTGGCCATAGTATGGGGTGTGAGATAAAGCAGAAAAGGCAATGTTAGCAGGGTACCTGTGCCAGGGTAAAGGAAGCTGCATGCCAGAAATCACTTTAAGGGTGTTTCCTCATACATTCCAAGAAAAAAAGGATTCTAGCAGGGTCCAGATTATGTGTAAGCCAGAATAAGATTGTAAGATTCACACTAGTAAGAATATTTAAAGTTTGCAAAGCATTTATATATGTTCTCATTTTAATATCACAACAACCCTGTAAGTTTGATTCTATTAACATTCCCATTTTACAGATGAGTAAACAGCTTGAAAGAGTTTGACTTGCCCAGGGCCATACAGCTAGTAAGTGTCTGAAGCTGGATTTGAACTCAGATATACTCAGCTGTTAGTCTGGTGCTCTATGTACTCTTTGTAAAAGGGAGAGAATGACCAGATACGGCAGCTTAGTAGCAGTTCCTCCATGATGGGTGGTTTGATGCTCCCTCCCACTTCCCTCTAGGTTATTTTTGTATGTCCCTGGCTGCTGGCCTTCGGGGAAAGCCAGTCAGGAGTTTGTGTGGCTTATCTGTGTCCTGTCATGTGTCTGGGTGTGGGTCCATGGTTGGATCCTCAATTGCTCGATGGCCAGGACAGGGAATCCAGGACTGGAATGACAAGGATAAGCAGATGAGAGCAGGATAGCTGACTTGCTAAAACTGAACTAGAGACCTTGTCACTTGGAGAGAACAGGGGGAGGGGGCAAATAGGGTAACAAATTGTTGAGAGCATCATTGTTTGTCCTTCATTCTTGAATGACATCAAATGACATCAAAAAGGTGATGTTTTGACCTGCAAGTGAATTGAATCTAAGTGATGGAGGACTATGTAAAGTCACTTTACTATGTACAGTTATTTTATCCTTTGGAGCCATCTGGGTCCAGTGGACAGATATACATCAGGATGTCTGGCTCTGGAGGCAGTAGGGAGACCTTGCCCTTTTAAACTAAGGTCTTTTAATAAGTCTCAGGCAACTGAGGCAACATCCAAACACTGATTAAAATATATGTCAAAAATATAGGCAAAAAAAATCCAAACCAGTCAGCAGGCATTAAGGAAGCAATGAATAGTTTTGCAAAGAATTAAGGAAAGGGTTGACAGTGAGGAAGTGAAGGCATTGAGTATAGATAACTCCTTAAAAAATCATCTTTGACCACCTGTCATGTGGAAAAGGGATTAGACTTGTTAGAAGTAAGGAAAACCTTTTTAACAATTAGAGCTGTCCTTCAGGTCTCAAGCAGAGGCTGAATGACCCCTTGTTCTGCATGATGTAGAGAGGGGATTCTTGGCCAATTTACAAGTTAGACAAGATGACAGCTGAACTGCCTTTCCTGCTTTGAGGTTCTGTGAATAGATATCCTCATATAGCCTTCCCTTGGGGCTATGGGGAAGGAGCTGATGTTTACTAGCAAGCAGGAAGAGTAGACTGAAGAGCTGAACAAGTAGGAAGAAGGGAATCATTATAGATTTAGAGCTGGGAAGAATCTTGAAGGTCTTTAAAGCAATTAAGTGGTACTGTAGATATAGTGTTGGGTCTGGAATCAGGAAAATATGAGTGGAAATCTGACCTCAGATATTTACTAGCTAGCTAGCTAAGCAAGTTACTCAACTTCCATCTGACTCAGTTTCCTCAACTACAAAATAGGAATAATAAAAACATCTAATTTTCAGAATTATTGTGAGGCTTAAATGACTCCTGTCAGATGGCAGCACTTTTTGGTTTCAGGCCTCCTAATAAGCACCCTTAAAAATTGTGGACCCCCAAAGAACTTTTGTTTATTGTGAATTATATCTACTGATATTTATAATATTTGAAATTTAAAATAAGATTATACAATACCTATGAATTTACTTAAAATAATAATAGTAAACCATTACATATAGTATAAATAACACTTCTAATGAAAAATAATTATTTTCCAAAACAAAAAAAGAATAATAGAATTATTTTGCATATCTTTGCAAATCTTTTTAATGTCTGGTTTAATAGAAATCAACTGGATTCTCCTTCTTGCTTTTGCATTCAATCTATTGCTATATGTTGTTTTAGTTGAAGTATGTTAAGAAAATTTGGACTCATACAGATATGCTTGGAAAGGGGAGAATTATTTTAATAGACAAATAATATCTTAGCTTTATTATAAAAATTGTTTTGATCCAGGAAAGGCTCTTGGGGACTCCTAGGGGACCACACTTTGAGAAACACTGGTCCAGATTTTTTTTTTTGCTCAGGGTTTCTCTTCCTGCTTGGGAGTCAAGCAAGTTTAATTCCTCCCAACTCTCTAGAAAGAAAGGCTACTTTCATCTTTTACAGACAAGAGCTAGGCTTCATTCTAGAGAATGATTTGTACGTTGATGTTTCTAATGCCCACCCCTCCACACAGTTCACAAACCTATAGTACCTTCATACCTATACTTTGGCCTCTCTGAAAATAAAAAGCATATATATCCATACTCCTAAAATAATATAGGAAGGGATGTTTTTAAAAGACTCCAATACCAAGAGCAATATATCACAAAATACATTTGTAATTGCACTGGCACACTTTGTACTAGAAGTGTGTTCTAATTGCAAAGTAGAAAATAGAATAAAGTGAAGTAGTTGATTTTTCAGCAAAGAAGACAAGAAAGATAAATATTGTTAATATCTGTAAAATATCTGTGTTGAAAGAATGCAGTCTTTGGGAAATTAAAAAACTTTCCAAATTACCTGTGTCAACTTCTCATAAGAATGCTCCCATTGATACCATGTTATTTGGGAACTTTCTCTGTTTTGTGCATATCAGATGTCATCGTGATGGGTCATACATCAATCATTATGCTCTATGTAATTATCAAAGTTCCTTCTTCAAAAGAATAAACAAAAATTATAGTGTGTAAACAAAAAAGCAATTTAGCCTAGGAGATTGAGCAGTTCAATCAATGATTACTACCCCTCCATTTTTTCTAACAAATTCTATTCTTGATCATTAAACAAGAAAAGAAACTAGTCAGTATGAGATCACCATACATAAGTGTTCTTTAGAGAAAAACAAAGTCCAGCTACACATTTCTCTTTCCCTAGAGTTCTTTTAAATTCCCATAGGAATAAGGGATTATGGAGTGGGTGGAGAACCTTCAAAAATCTCAGAGTAATTTTTGGGAAAAATTGTCTCATATAGTTTCTTACAGCAGAGAAATAGCAGAGAACTATTAGATTATGAACTCTTTGAGGACAGGAACTGTCTTTTGCCTTTCTTTATATGCTCAGCTCTTAATATAAGACCTGACAAATGTTGTTGTTGTTATATTATTTTTAGTCGGACACAGCTCTTCCTGACTCTATTTGTCAGGGGTTTTCTTGGCAGAGTGGTTTGTCACATTCTTCTCCAGGCTATTTTACAGATGAGGAACTGAGGCAAAAAAAAAAAAAAAAAAAAAAAAAAAAGGTTTTAAGTGTTCTGCCCAGGGTAGCACAGCTTGCATTTGAACTCAGGAGGATGAGTTTTCTTGATTTCAAGCTCAGTGCTCTATCCCCTGTGTCATCTCACTGCCCTTCTCCCCCAAACTTGTAGGTGCTTAATGAATGTTAATTAATTGATTGACTATGAAGTGTCAAAATGTCCTAGTTAATCAGGGTGGGTTCACTGCTTATATATATCCACCAAACTAAATACTAAAAAAAATAGGTCTGAGGTAGGAAGAAGAATAGCAAGAGACACCCAGACATTCAAAAAGAGAAAAAATCTAGGAAAGGTGCCAACAACAAAACAGATGATCTCAATATCTAATCATAAATGCACAAGATTTTAACTACATTTAATGTCATAAATATCATGAACACTTAGATGATACTCAAGACTAGGAAAAAAATAAGGATCTCAATGCTTACACCTTTTCCAAAAGGAACAAGATAAGTTTTTTTAAAAGATAGGGATATAAGTAACATGTTGCTTAGGAATATATTTTCTTTTTTATTAAAGCTTTTTATTTACAAAAATATGCATGAGTAATTTTTCAACATTGACCCTTGCAAAATCTTGAGTTCTAGTTTTTCTTCTCCTTCCCCCACCCCCTCCCCTAGATTGAAGGTAATCCAATATATGTTAAATATGTTAAAATATGTTAAATCTAATATATGTTTACATAATTTACAATTATCTTGCTGCACAAGAAAAATCAGATCAAGAAGGGAAAAAGAAACTGAGAAAGAAAACAAAATGAAAGCAAACAACAACAGAAAGAGTGAAAATGCTATGTTGTGGTCCACATTCAATTCCCACACTCCTTTCTCTGGGTGTAGATGGCTCTCTTTATCACAAGATTACTACTATACTATACTACTACCTTCTAAGTTGTCTTTTGCCAAGAGCAGAACAGCTAATAATTTCTTGGTCTGGTTTAATTTCATCCTGCAAAAGAAGGAAGGATTTTATTTTGGATCTGATTCTTACAAGCAAGAAGGAACTAGTTGCTAGAGTGGAAAGGCTGGATCTCTTTGGAAGAAGTGACAATTCCATTCTAGAATTTATGTCTGTGAAAAGAACACAAGAGGAAAGCTAGACACGATGTGAGATTGAAGGAAACAGATTTTAAAGAAAAAAATCCCATTGAATAAATTTCTACAGAATGAGTCAACCTAGAAGGAATGGGAAGCTCTGGAGACTGACAATTTGCATAACACAAGATGAAAGAATACTGAGGGAAAATGATGCTTTATGGCTTCAAATCATGGAATGACAGTCCCCAAGAGCTAAAGCTGAAGGTCATCCCTTGGTCAGTGGAGAGGTACAGAGTATTACTACTGCTGAGGGTACCACCATCCTCCTGGTCACCTAGGCTTGCAATCTTGTGTTATCCTAAACTCTCCCTCACTCTCTCATTTTCATCTCTGCCATATTCAATCAGTTGTTAAGTCCAATAATAACATCTTTCTGTAATATGCCTTCTGTTATCCTCTGACCATGACAGTAGTCTGGTGTAGACGCTCACCACCTGAACTCTGATAATAACCAGCTCAGGGGTCTACCTGCCTCAAGTCTCTCCCCTCTTCAGCTCATGCTCCATTTATCTTCCAAAGCCATTTTCCTAAAGCACAAATCTGACCATGTCACTCTACTATTCAATAAAATCCACTGGTTTCCTGTTAGCTCAAAGAATAATTAAGTCCCTGGATTGACTTTTGAAGCTTTTTAGAATCTGGTCCCAACCTATCTTTCCAATGTAAAATTTCACTCCTCTTAACATATTCTGTAATCTGTCAGCATTAGCTCACTTAGTATTCTTTGAATATAATATCCCTCCCAACTCGGTATCTTTGCAGTTTTCTCTGCCTCCCCCCATTTGTTTCCTGGTTTCTCTCAAGTCTCAATTTAAATCTTGCCTTGTGCAGGAAGCCTTTCCTGGTCTCTTCCTTACTTCCTACCTTGGCTCTCCCTTTGAAATTACTTTTGATATACTCTGTATATATTTTTACATATGTGATTGTTTTGATTTTACTTATTATTTTGCACATTAGAATAATAGGGCAGGGGCTATTTTCACCCTTCTTTGTATCCCTTGTTCTTAGCACAATGCCTGGCACACAGTAAATGCTTAATAAATGCTTGGAGGCTGACCACTGTTTTTTAAAATAGATTTTAAAATGTATTCTCATTTTGTTCCTAAAATATAGGCTCACAGTATTACTCTAAGGACTAGGGGGAAGGACTATGATACAGATATGAGTAAAGAGCTCATGGAAAAATGAATTATGATTAATCTAGACAATAAGAAGACTAAAGGGAATGCTTGCAGATTGACTCATTTGACCCTAGTTATCAAAGCTTTTACACTGCAGATACTTGGAGGCACAATTCTGCATATTTGTTTTATTCATGATTTGTATTGTTCTGGGATACCAAAGCAATTCTAAAGATAATAAATTAACAAAAGTTTTGAATCTTATCTCCAAACACCCACTATTCCATTTTTTCAAGCACTTAATTCTATAGGTAGAAAGTGTCACAAAACAGGAATTAAACCCAGAACTCATAACTTCAATTCAGTGCCCTTTCTATTATACTGAACTACTTCTCAGTATTTATGTTGTTTGGCAGCATTGGTACAGGTATATCAAGATGACACAGTGGATAGTGTACTGGGCTTGCCTGGAGTTATGAAAAAATGAATTCAAATCCAGCCGCAGACACTTAAGCGAGTTTACTCTCTGTCATTTACTTTCTGTCTACCTCAATTTCTTTTAATATGGATAAAATGGAGTTAATAATAGCACCTTCCCCCCAAGCTTCTTGTGAATATCAAATGAGATAATATCTGCAAAGTGCTTAGCACAGTGCCTGGAACTTAGCAGATACTGAATAAATGCTTGTTTCTCTTCCTTTCTTCCATTTAATAGCAATACCAAATTTTTAAAGGAACATTAAAAAAGTTTCCACAATTGCAGTTTTCATAAAAGAATAGTTTGCCATTGGGTAGGTAGTGCATTAAGAGTTTTGTGCTTTTAAATAACCTAAATTATACTTCTGGTGCATTGTTAATTAGACAAATAACCCATTTAACCAGAAACCAGCCAACTAACAAGCAACTGTTTAAATATGTAAAATACAGCCCTGATTTGGATCATCTCAGAGTTTAAAGCAGAGCTGGCAAATTGTAGGCACTTAAAAAGTGCTTGATTGTCTGATTAGAGTAGTCCCTTGATTCTATTTTGAAAGAAAAGAAGAATTTCAACAACTATAGATGAGAAGTTTTCTTCAGACATGGGAGGAATCTGCATAAAAGTAGTAGAAGACAGAGACAGATCAGAGTAGATAGTCTTTTTTTTCCATTCTAGAACATATAGTTTGTAAAGAAAAGAAATATGGAATTAGACTGAAAAATATAAGTTGTAGCGAGATTGTGGAAGATTTCAAATAACACACAAAGAAGTTTGAAGTTTTTCCCATAACTATTGAGGAGCTAAGAAAAATGACGTGATCAGACTACATGTCAGGAAAATGACTTTGTTTTGTTTTGTTTTGTTTCCAATAGTGTTTCCCCCCAATTACATGTAAAGATAGTTTTCAACATTGATTATGAAATTTTTAATTCTAAATTTTTTCTCCCTTCCTCTCCTCTTTCCTCCTCAGAACAATAAGCAATCTGATGTGAGTTATAAATGTGTAATTATATTAGATATATTTTCACATTAGTTATGTTGTGAAAAAAGATTCAGAATAAAAGGAAACAATCACCCACAAAAAAATGAAAATAGTATGCTTCAATCTGTGTTCAGACTCCATAAATTTTTCTCCGGATGTGGATAAATTTTCCATCATGAATCTTTTGGAAGTGACTTCATTGTATTGCTGAAAAGAGCTGTCTATCATAGTTGATCATCTACTGCTGTTACTGTGTATAGTGTTCAAATTTTCTCACTTCACTCAGAATCAGTCATACAAGTCTTTGCAGGTTTTTCTGAAATGATCCTGCTTTTCATTTTTTTTCTAGCACAACAGTATTCTATTAGATCCACATATCACAGCTTACTCAACTACTCCCCAAGTGATGACATTCCTTCAATTTCCATTTCTTTACCACTATAAAAAGAGCTGCTATAAATATATTTGTATATGTAGGTCTTTTCCTCTTTTTTATTTTCTCTTTGGGATATAGACCAAGTAGTGGTATTGCTGGATCAAAAAGTATGTACAATTTGGTTGCTCTTTGGCCATAGTTCCAAATTGCTCTCCAGAATTGTTGGATCAATTCACAATTTCACCAATAATACATTAGTGTCCCAGTTTTCCCACATCTTCTCCAACATTTATCGTAGAAAATGATTTTAGAAGTGGTATGAGACATAGATTGAAAAGTAGAGAACTGTCAGTCCAAATTAGAGGAAATAAGAGTATGAAGTAGGATGGTGACAAAAGAAATATAAAGAAGAATGTAAAGGAGAAAGCTATTTCAGAATTAGAATGAACTGCATTTGGCAGTTGATTGTTTTTGCAGAGTGAAGCAGTTGGAAAGAGTCAAAAATGATGCCCAGACTTTGATTCTGGGAGATTGGGAAGAAGTTGTTTTCAAGAACTGAAATGGGAAAGCTGGAAGAAGGAATATGTTTTGGGGGTTGAGAGTCCATTTTGTACAAGTGGAACATAAGGTGACTACAATCAGGACATCCAGATAGGTAGCTAGAAAGGTAGGCTTAAGAGTTCAGGAGATTAATTGAGGCTAGAAATAAAAGATTTGATTGTCATCTACATAAAGACAGCACTTGAAGGTATGGGAGTAGATTGAATTGATAAGAGAATTTTTTTTAAAAAGTCAATAATGGTGTTTAGGAAGGTGATCCAATTTTTAGGGGTTGAAAGGAAGGAGAGAAATCAGAGTACAAGATCAAAAAGAAATAGAAAGGATAGAAGAGAGTCAGGATAGAGTAGGAGCATGGAAACCAGTTAGTCATCCTCCCCCAGAAACTTTAAAATATCCAAGTCTAATGAGGGTGGTTTAAGCAGTTAGGTCTAAGTAGAAATGAGAGTGAGATAGGAAAAAGAAGAACACTTTGCAAAACTTAGAATATCATGTTGTTGTCATGAAGTCATGTCTGACCCTTTGTGACCCTATTTGGGGTTTTCTTGGCAAATATCCTGTAATGATTTGCTATTTTCTTCTCTTTTTTTTTTTTTCCACAGATGAGTAAACTGAAGCAAAATGAATTAGGTGACTTGACCAGGATCATACAGTAAGTGTCTGAGGCTGTATTTGAACTCAAGTCCTTCTGACTCCAGGCTCTCCACTTCATCCACTGCACCACCTAGTTGCTTCAAAGCACTATGGAAGGTCAGTACTCATATTATTGTTGAATTCATAGGAGGAGATAAAATCTAAGAAGAGGCTCAGAGAAAAATGAGTAGTGGACTAAAGAATGAGTTGGGGGTAATATCCTAAGTTAGTGGGCAAACGAAGATAAGAAGCTAATGAAAAAGAAAGAGAGAATGATCAGAGGTAAAAGGAGAGTACAAAGTAATAGAAGCCAAAAATCTGAGGAGAAAGTTTCCAGGAGAGATGAAGAAAAATTTTAAATCCAAGAGATAAAAATAATAGAATGAGAACTGAAAAGTTAACCAGTTTTAATGTTTATTATCTTCTATTATCTTCCTTATTGTCTAGCTCTAACTCTAGTTCTATCTATTCATTTATTCTTCCTCTATTCATAGTTGTAAAAGTATTTTCTTCCTTATTCTTCTAACTTGTTTATGATAGGACCTTTAATATCTAATTCTACTTCATGTATCCATTTGCACCTTGTTAACAGTGTATTGTATGAAGTGTCGGTTCAAACCTAATAACTACTTTCCAGTTTCCCCAGTTTTTGTCAGTGTATCTTTCATCAAATAAATGGCATCTTTGAACCTAGCTTACTAAATTCATTTACTTCTGTATATTGTGCAATTATGTTCCACTGTTCTAACTTTCTAATTTTTAGTCAGTATCAATTAATTTTTGTAATTAATATTTTGCAGCATAGTTTGAGATCTGATTCTTTTCTATTTTTTTTTCAATATTCCCATTGAGAATTTCCACTCTCAGTTCCTGTAAACTAATTTTATGGTTATTGTTTTTATTATCATTATAGCTTTTAATTTTTATTTATTTTAATATTTTTGTAGCTTTACTGAAATAGCATTGAATAAGTAAATTATATTGTATAGTATTGTTATTTTTGTTATATTGGCACAGAAAATTATCAGTAATTAATATTTACCCACGTATTTAATTCTTTATTTTGGGAAAATGGTTTTTGCAGTTATATTCATATAGTCCCTGTATATAGCTTGATAGATAGAATCATAAATTTTTACATATTCTGTAATTATTTTTCCTTCTATCTCTTCCTGTTAGCTTTTGTTGGTAATATATGGGAAGGCTGTTGATTGCTTTGGGTTTGTTTTATATCCTACTATTTTGCTGAAGTTAGTGATTATTTTAATTAATTTTTAGTTGACTTGCTAGCAATGTTTATATAGACCATCTTGTCACTTGAAAAATACAATGATTTTGTTTCTTCTTTGCTGTTGTTTATTGCTTCAATTACTTTTTCTTTTCTTATTGTTATTGCTGGCATTCCTAGCATCATGCCAAAAAACAATGGTGATAATGGATATCCTATTTTACCCCTGATCTTAAAAGAAAGGCTTTTACTTTGTCTTCATTACACAGAATGCTGACTCTTGATTCTAGATATATCCTATTTAATATATTAAGGAAAAATTCATTTATTTCTATACTTTTAAAAAACATTAATGAGTTTTGTATCTTGTCAAAAGCTTATTTTTACATTTGTTATTAATGTGATGTATTATATTTATAGTTTCCTCAATTCTTTTATATTTGTATCATTTCATTATATATCTTAAATATTTGATTATTATTACAGGGACTTGCTATAAAGATTTTTTCTTTAATTAATTGGTTCTTATCTGATTCTGTCTGCGTTTATTTTTTTTGTACAAAAACTTTTCAATTTTATACCATTGAAATAATTTTTTCTGTTATTAACATTTCCATTCCATATTTTAGTCAAAATTCTCTGCCTAGCCATAGATAAACAATTTTTTCTTTTCTTCTTTTCTTTAAATGCTATGAATTTTTATATTTGGGTTATGAATTTAGAATTTATTGTGATCTATATCACAAGATGTTAGACTAAACTAGTTTCTTTTAGATTGCTTTTCAATTATCCCAGCAGTTTTTGAGAAAGTCATTATAATAATTGATATCATTGATCTTTTCAATCACTATGCAACTATATTTGACTTATTTACCTAATCTATTCCATTAATCAATTTTTCTATTTTTAACCAGTATGAATTAGATATGGTGATTTGTGCTTTATATTTTGAAATCTTATAATGCCAAATAATCTTCATTACCAATTTTTTCATGATTTCTCTTGAAATTATTGACCTTTTATTCCTTTAGATGAATTTTGTTACAATTTTGCCTCATTATACAAAGCAACTCTTTGATAATTTAATTTCCAAGCAGGGAATCTATAAATTAATTAATGTATATTGCCAGGTATTAAAGTTGGTAATTAAAGTTAATTTTTAAATGTTTAATAAAATTCTTTCATAAATCTTTCTAGTTTTTGTGGTATTTTTTCTTTGGGAATTCATTTGTGTGTTATACAACCTATTTTTCTAAGATTGGGCTACTTAAAACCTCTATTTTTGTTATGATAATCTGGGTATTTTGTATTTTATAAATACTTATGATTTCATTTGTTCTCATTTTTTTTTGATGGCATTGGTCAAAAATAGTTTCTAAGAATCTTCTTTTCATTTGCTAAGAATGTTTTCTACTTTTTGATGTTGGCAATTTGTTTTTTCTCTAGTAGATAAGCTAATCATTTGTTTTATTTTTTTAACTACGTAATAGCTATATGTTTTACATTCTGTTTATCACTTCTTTGTTTTTAGAATTTTAATTTTTGTTTTGGTTAAGTTTAATTGATGGTACTTTTAATTTTTTTTTTTAAGTTTTGTATCCAATATACTGATCAATTCTTCCTCTTTTGTTAAAAAAAGTGTTTGGAGATATAAATTTTCCTCAAACGCAGGAGTTTTTAAACTTTTTGTGTGTCATGGATCCCTTCAACAATCTAGTAAAAGCTATGAACTTTTCAGATGTCAGTCAGTCGACTCCCATTTGTTAAAGCCTACTAATGGGCACTGTGATAAGTACTGAGCCTTCTTTATCTTCATTAATGATTAAAGAAATTGCTAAGTAAAAATAAAGATTTGCATTTTCCCCCTCCATCTAAGTTCACAAACACTTTGAACTTATGAACCCAATTTAAGAACTCCTGCCTTAAGGACTATTTTGGCTAAATCCCTAAAGTTTTGCTATGCTATCTTATTGTTAACATGTTCAGATGAAATTATCTATTGTTTTTATGTTTTTTGATATGCCAATTCTTTAGGAATAAATTATTTACTCTATACTTAAGTTTAAATGCTTCACTGATAATAACTCACATTACATTGGTTAGTAAAAGGTGTGTTTATTATTTCTGTTTTTTTTTTAATTTATTGGTAAAATTTCTTTGTATTGGCACAGGACAATTATTTTTTCCTGAGGCAATTGGGGTAGTGACTTGCCAGGATCACACAGCTAAGAAGTGTTAAGTGTATAATTGAATTTGAACTCAGAGGTCCTCCAGACTCCAGGGCTGGTGCTCTACCCACTGTGCCATCCAGCTATTTCACAAAGACATTTAAAAAAACATGCTTCATAGTTGAGAAATATAAATGCTTCTTTCTATTTTCATTTAGTAATTGCCAGATACCTATTATGACAAAGTGACTTTCTTTCACCACATCTGATAATATTACTTTTCTACTCAAATGTGTATAGTTTCCCATTTCCTCTAAAATAAAACATAAATTCATCTGCTTTGCTTTTAAAGCTCTTGACAACATTATCCCAAATCCTTTTTTCCAGTTTCACTGGACAACGCCCATCCCTTCATTCTGCAAAGCAGAAAAATTATTCTTTTTGTTCCTGTTATTGAGATAATTCTCCATCTACCATCTATCATGCTTTTTTAAAAATTAGTCATCTCCCATTTTGGAATGCACTTTCTCCTCACCTTCATTTCAGGATGCCAATATTTCTTCAGGATACAAACTAAACACTAACTTCTATATAAAACTTTTCTTGATTCCTCCATCTGATGATCTCATTCCTACATTATCTTGTATTTAGCCACTTTATATTTATTCTTTTTTTAAACTGTATATACTAATGAATGTATTTGTTATCTCTCTTGTTAGGATATAAGCTCCTTTAGAATATTGATTATTTCATTATACATATATTTGTGTTCTTAATGCCTAGACGTGTACTTGTTAACATAGTCATCACTTAATAAATATTTGCTGATTAAGTGGACATTGAGATCCTGCAAGTATTACAATTTTGTGGGCTATTTCTCTCTACAATTTGATCAGCTAGAATTTAGGTGCTACACCATTCAGTAATAACATTAAATTATTTCTATAAATATAATGTAATATCATTTCTTGTTTCTTTTAGTCATATCTATTGGTTAACTTTGTCAGAGATCATGATTAATACACCTGCTTTTAAAAATTCACTTGAAGAATAATAAATTATACTCTAGGTCTTCACTATTAACTCTGTATGACTATCTTTCTAGGTGTTTCTTATAAACAACATATTATTAGAGTCTACTTTATATTCCATTTCCAGCATTTCTCCATTATAGAAGTGATTTCATCCCAATTACATTTACTATCATTTTATTTTTCATTTTGTATTTCTCTTTATTGTAACCTATTATATGTTGTCTCCCTTTTCTACCACTCTATCTTAACAAAGAAGAAAAGCAAGAAGAAAACCTGATCAATATTAGCAAGCTCTAAATGAAGTATTTAGTTCCTATTCCTCCGCCCACCCTTTCTTCACCATGACATATATCTTATACTTTATTTCTCCTTTTTTTAAATCCTCCCCTTATGGTCAGTCACCTAAAATAGAAACTTATTTTGCTTATGACTTTTACCTTCCTGACTCTGTTTTCCCTTTCTTATAGCTTCCTCTCTCCTTCCTTTTTCCCTGCCTATTTTCCTATTGAATTTAATATATTTCTGTCACCAAAGCATGTATGTGAATGTGTGATGAACCTTCCTTAATTACAGTAATAATAATTATGATAATAATAGCTAGCATTTATATATGACTTTAAGTGTTTGCAAAACACTTCACATATATTAACTTGGTTAAACTTTTATCTGATGTCAAAATAAGGGAGGCCATGAGATGCTTATAGTGTTTTTTTCCCTTGACTTGGAAGTGCTAGATTTTTATTATGATATACCTGGATATTTTCCACTTGGGTTTTCCTTCTTTGATTGTTATTGGTAGATTGTTTCTATTTTAACTTTCTTCTTTGATTCTAATAGATATAAGCAGTTTTTCTTTTATGATTTCTTGAACTATGGTATCCAGGTGTATTTTTTTTTTGGTCATGGTTTTTGGTTAATTTTAAAATTATATTTCTTTAATCTGTTTTCCAGACCAATTAAGAAATAACCACCTAACATTTTCCTCTCATTAATATTTCTCCCTTTTAACTTAGTTATTTCTCATCATCTCATGAGACATTCAGTTCTCATTCTCATTGTTCTATTCTGGTTTTCATGGAGTCCACTATATGTAGGGTTTTTGATCATTTATACAATACTATTAATTGACCTTTAATTTTTTTTCTAAATTCTCATTTCATTTTTGTTTGTTTTGGTTTTTGGTATCTAATTTCATTTTTACCTCTTCCTTCATATTTATTTTTCCCTCTGATAGTTCTTATAGACAGCCAGACTTTTTCTTAGAGTATAGTTTAATTGAGATTTTGTCTTAGGATTTTCTTACCCTATAATATTTCTTCATTGGATTTACTGTTATCTTTTGTTTACTCATATTTTTCAGCTTTAGATTTTGAATTGAGATTTTGTGTTTGAAACACATCTCTTTGGCACTCTTTAATGAAATGGGTAGACTGTTTGGCTTTAAGAAGTCAGCAGATGGGCCTTGTCTTTTCATTCAATGACCTATAATATCCCGTTCTATCCCTTCTTCTTATCTTGGCAGGCCAAAACTATAACCTGGCTTCAGGTACTCACTTATTGAAGCTGATACTGGCTTTTGATTTAGACAGTGGTTGCCTTCAGGTCCATTTATAGGAATTCCAGCTGGTTTTCCTCCCATCTCCAACTTTGCCAGTTTCTGATAACTAGAGTTTCTATTGATTTCCCTGGCTTGATCTTCTGATTTTTTTCCTCCTCTCTTTTGATCTGAGCTATCATTAGCTTTCCTGGTTGGACCTCTTTACCAGCTTCCATCTTTTGTGTAGTTTTTGATAGGAAGGAGAAACATATTTCTGCTTTTCTGCTTTTTTGGTTATTGGTCTACCTAAGACTCTTTTTAGTTATCTGTTAGGGTTTCAGTGGGAAATTGATCTTTCATTTGCCCTCTTTATTGAAAGTTTTGGAGTTCTAGTTTTTAATCTTTGTCTCCCTTTCCCCCCTCTCTAATCTCAGTCTTTTTTTCTGAATTATTTGCTACAACTACAAGTCACCTCTTTATTCACCAACTATAGGATAGTAAAGTTTATGTTTTACTTGCTTATCTAGGAGAAGGTCATATAGAATGGAATTTAAATTCTCATTATAACAAAGAATATTGAGCACTTTCTCCCTTGTATCTCTGAAACTCAATAGGTCTAGCATTATTTACTCTTTATAATCTATGTTGATCACTTTCTGCTTTTCATGCTATGGCATATTTTTAAACAGTTTTTGATTCATGCAAGGCTAAGTGTTATAGAGGAAGTAGTCAATCTAAGATGCAGACTAAGATTATAATTTCTGTCTGTAAATATCTTATAGCCCATGTGGGGAGATAAGACATAAATACATAGGTTGATCATAAAACTTAGATCTTAAAATGACCTTGGAGATAATATAGTTCAGCCCCTTCACAGATGAAATATTAATAAAAATACAAAAAAGGAGATAGCCCTCAGTGATAGTATCCTTGATGAACTAAAAATATAAGCAATGGAAGAACTCATTATAAGTTAGAATGGAATAAAATTTTAATGGAGAAAGGGAAACCTGAATTGAGTAGAGTAGACTTTGTACAAGCAGGGTGAAAGTAGAATGATTCCAAGATAGGGGAATGAGTTTAGTAAAGACATGACAGTGAGAAAGTATATAATTTTTTCAGGTTATTAAGAGTAGGACAGTTTTATGGAATAAAATATAATATTTTTATTTTATTTATTTGGTTGAATTTATATGACCATTTCACAAGTCCACAACAATGCATTAGTGTCCTGGTTTTCCCACATTTAAGGGAATATGTTTTGATGGTAAGTCATTGAATTAATTATTATACATGATGAATTTGAAATGGCATCAGGAATATTGAAAATCAATGTTTAGCAAGTAGTTGGAGATGTAGACTAAGCTTGGAAAAAATTCAAGATCAAAAAGATAGATTTGGGAGTCATTTGCATGGAAGTCATGACTGAAATTGGGTAAGTAGATGTGACTTAGTTTCTTATATATTTGAGAAAAGAGGCCTTCATCAAAGAAATTTCCTCTCCCACTTTTTTCTTTTTCTTTTACTTCTGGCTACATTAGCTTTATTTGTGCAAAAACTAATTTCACATAATCAAAATTATGTATTTTCCTTTCCATGATCTTATATCTTTTTTGAATATCAAGTCTTTCCTTATCTATAGATTTTACAAATATGTTTTTCAATGCTCCCCTAATTTACTTATGATGACACCTTTTATTTCTAACTCATTTTTCTGTTTTGACCTTACCTTGATATATAGGGTGAGATGTTAGTTTATGCCTAATTTCTGCTAAATTGCTTTTTAGTTTTCTGAGCAATTTTTGTTAAATATTGATTTCTGACCCCAAAAATTTATTCAACACTAAATTACTGTGTTAACTATTAACTGTGCATCTAATCTATTCTATTGACCTACCACTTTATTTCTTAGTCACTACCAGATTGTTTTCATGGTTGTTGCTTTGTAATATAGTTTAAAATCTGTAACTATTGGCTGCCTTCCTTCACATTTTTGTCATTGATTTCCTTGATATTCTTGACCTTTTGTTCTTCCAGATTAATTTTGTTATTTTTTCCTAACTCTATAAAATAATTCTTTGATAGTTTGGTATGGTAATCAATAAGTAAATTAATTTAGGTGGAATTGTCATTTTTATTATTTTGACTTGACCTATCCATAAGTAATATAATTTTATAATTATTTAAATCTATCTTTATTTGAATGAAAAATGTTTATAATTGTGTTCACATAATCCCTAAGTTTTTCTTGACAGATAGATTCCCAGGTGTTATGTATAGTCTGCAATTATTTTGAATGAAATTTCTCTTTCAATCTTTTGCTGCTAGGTTTTGGCTTGCAGTTTGATTTGGGTTTTAGTAATATACAAATGATTTATTTAGATTAATTTTATATTGAACAAGTTGCTTTTATTAATGGTTTCAACTACTTTTTTAGCTTATTTCCTTCATCATATCATCTGCAAAGAGTGATAGTTTTATTTCCTCATTGCCTATTTTTATTCTTTCATTTTCTTTTGTTTATTTTATTGCTCTAGTTAGCATTTCTAGTGTAATGCTGAATAACTGATAATAATGGACATTCTTGATCCTATATCTATCTCTATTATAGGTAATGGCTAGTTAACTATCATTTTAAGCAAGGCTCCATTGATTGCTATGCTTTCCAGTATTTTTTAATAGGAAAAAGACATTGCATTTCGTCAGAATCTTTTTTTTTTTTTGCATCTATTAATATAATTGTTTGATTTTTGTTGTTTTGTTGTTGATATAGTCAGTCATGCTGGTAGTTTTCCTAGTATTGAACCAATCCTGCACTCCTGGTATAAATTATACCTGATCATGGCATATGATCTTTTTGATATACTGCTATAATCTTCTTTGTTGTATTTTATTTAAAATTTTTGCATTTTTGCAACAATATTCATTAAGGAAATTAGTCTATAGTTTTCTTTCTCAGTTTCTATTCTCCCTGGTTTGGGTATCAAGACCATATTTGTGTCATAAAAGTTATTTGATAGAACTCCTTTTTTTCTTCAAATAATTTATATAATATTGGGAATATTGTTCCTTATATATTTGGTAAAATTCAGTTGTAAAGCCAACTGGTCCTGAAGACTTATTCTTAGAAAGTTTCTTGTTGATAGATTCAATTTCTTTTTCTAAGACAGATTTATTTAATATTCTGTTCCCTCTTCTGTTAGTTTGAGCAGTTTATATTTTTATAAATAGTCATCCATTTCACACAAATTGTCAGTTTTGCTTGCATATAATTTGGTAATATAAACCCTAATACTTGTTTTCATTTCATCTTCATTGGTGGTATATTCAACTTTTTTCATTTTTCATACTAGTAGTTTGATTTTCTTTTTTTTTAAATCAAATTAACTAATGGTCTATTTCATTGTTTTTTAAAAATAAGATTAGTTACTGTTTATTACTTCAATGGTTTTCTTACTTTCAATTTTATTAATATCTTGATTTTTCAGGATTTCCATTTTGGTGTTTAATTGGATATTTTGACTTTTTTCTTTTTGAATTTTTTTAGTTGCATGCCCAATTCATAAATCTGCTCTTTTTCTCTTTTACTGGTGTATACTTTTAGATATATTTGATGTCTCATATTATTTCTATAATTTGACTTTTGACCCACTAACTTTTAGGACTTAATTATTTAGTTTCCAATTAATTTTAATATATTTTCATAACTCTTTATTAAATGTAATTTTCATTTTATTATTGGTTGAAGAGAAGGCATTTAATATTTCTGCTTTACTGTTTTTGGTAGTGAGATTTTTATGCCCTAAAATATGGTCAATTTTACTGAAGGTACAATTTACAGTTGAGAAAAAGATATATCCAGAGTTCTGTCATATCTAACTTTCTAAGGTTCTATTCCATCTCTTCGAGTTCTTTTTAATTTATTTTATGATTATATTTATTTAGCTTTGAGAGGGGGAAGTTGAGGTTCCCACTAGTATAATTTTCATGTTTGTTTCCTCTTGTAATTCACTTAACTTTTAAGAATTGGAATGCTATGCCATTTGGTGTACATAGATTTAGTATTGATATTATTCCATCATCTAGGATTTCTTATAGCAAGATGTAATTTCCCTGATTACCTCTTTAAATTAGGTCTATTTTTGCTTTTGCTTTATCTATAATCATGATTGCCATGCTTGGCTTTTTTATGTCAGCTGAAGCTAAATAGATTCTGCCCCAAACCTTTGTTTTAATTCTGAGTGTGTCTCTATTTCAAGTGTGTTTCTTGAAAACAACATATTGTTGAATTTTAAATTCCAACACATTCTGATATCAACTCACCAATAAAATGGAAATGGGTATATATATATATGGGTATATATATATATATATATATATATATATATATATATATATATATATATATATATACCCATATATATATATGTGTGTGTGTGTGTGTGTGTGTGTGTGTGTGTGTGTGTGTGTGTGTGTGTGTGTATTACATTATTGATCTAATTTAGACATGACTGAGTTTTAGGCATTATTTGCTTTCTCCTTCCCATTTTTCCTTTCAGTATATAAACTATTTCTTATATGCCTCTTTCAAAATTTCATCTTCTTGTTCTTGTTCTTATTCTCCCTTCCCCCTTCTCCTAGAGCTTCCCTCTTTCTCACTAATCTGTTTTTTAAACATCATCTCACCTAATTGACTAACTCCCACATTCTAAAAATGGCAAAGTTCTTAGAAATTACAGAGAAAGATAAACTGTTTAACCTTATTGATTCCCTGATGCTTCCTTTTTTATAGTTACCTTTTTATGCTTCTCTTGAGTATTGAATTTGAAATTCAGATTTTCTATTTGCCTCTGGTATTTCCATCAGAAATGTTTGAAAGTCCTTCATTTCTTTAAATATATATTTTTTTCCTTTGAAGGATTTTACTTAGTTTTTCTGGATAGTATATTCTTAGTTGCTAGCCTAGTTCTTTCCTATTCTGTTCCCTTATATTTTATATTTTAGCCCCTTCATTCCTTTAATGTTATAGCTGCTAAATTTTGTGTATACTGACTATGACTCCACACTATTTGAATGATTTCTTTCTGGATGATTGAAAGATTTTCTTTTTGACCCAGGATCTTTAGAATTTGACTGCAATATTCTTGGGAGTTTTCTCTTAGGGATAGTGATTGATAGTTTCTTTTAAATTATATTTTATCCCCTGATTCAACAATATTAGGGCAGTTTTCCTGGATAATTTCTTGATATATAATGTCTAGCACTTTTGATTTTGTTTTATTTTTCTTAATGTCTCTTAGAGTCATTAATTTTCATTGTCCAATTCTAATATTCAAGGAATTATTTTCTTCAAAAACCTTTTGCATCTCTTTTTTATATTTGGCCAAATTCTCTTTTTAAAAAGGTGTTATTTTTCAGTACTTTTTATGTATCTCTTTTGCTTGTTTGCCATTTTATAATTTTATTCCTCTGCTTACATTTTTAACCTACTTTCCCTTCTACTGCTCTTAAGTGAGTTTGAAAATAATTTTTTTTAGCTCTTCCAGGAATTCTTGTTCAGTTTGTGTCCAATTCACAACTTATTTGTTTGTTTTTTCCTTTGAGATTTTATTTATAGCTGTTTTGAGTTAATTGTCTTCTTTTGAGTTTGTGTCTTGATTTTCCCAGTCACCTCAAATAGCTTTTTGTAGCCAGGTTCTTTTGACATTTAAATTTTTCACAATTGACTCAAACTAAGCTTTCAAGTCTTACCATATATTACTATATATCATTCTTTTTTCATATCTGCATTCCAGTCAAACTGGCCTTTTTGCAGTTCTTCACCTCCTATCTCTGTGCCTTTATATTAGTAGTCTCCTTTCTTGGAATGTTCTCCCTCTTTATATTGTTTCCTTTGAAGGGAAACTCAAACACTACATAATAATGCTTTTACTACTACAGTTGCTACTTTTGTTGCTGCTACTCTTCCTATTACTACAGCTACAGCTGCAGCAGCAGCTGCTGCTGCTGCTGCTACTACTACTACTACTACTACTACTACTACTACTACTACTACTACTACTACTACTACTCTATAAGTTTGCATGTACATTGGGCTTTAAAATTTGTAAAGTAATTTACACAAATTATCTCATTTATTTCATCTCCATGAAGCATTTTTTTTTATTCTATCCACACTCATACATCTCTCTCCTGCAAAACTACATTTATTTTTATAATAGGATGGAGAGAAATTGGTTAATAGATAGATAGATGGACAGATAAATAGTTTCTCCCAGTAGGATATCAACTTTTTTAAGAGCAGAAATTGTTCGACTTTTATCTTTGCATCTCTAACACTTAGCAGGATACCAGAACTAAAGTCAGCAATTAATAAATGCTTATTGGTTGATTGAAAACTGTCGATTCCCTTTCTATTTTGGACATCAAAAACTTTTATTGGTGATATTTTATAACTGGTTTTTAAAATGTATTTATTTAAAACTTAAAATGAAAAAACAAACTAGAAAAAGAAAACAAAAACCAAAATAAAAAACGATTGTCATATGTCCAGCAGAACATTAGGGAGGATTCAAAATATATGATGATAAGTTTCCATTTCAAGAAAACCTATGTAATAATGGAAGAAATTGTATTCAAACCTGTGCATCTTTTCTTTAATTCCTTGTTATATACTTTTTACTTGGGGAACTGGAAGAATGGTGGTACCTTAGATAGAAATAAGACAGTTAGGAAGAGGGATAGGCTTGAGGAGAGGAGAAAGGAAATTAGTTCTCAATTGGATATTTTATTGGGATAATTTACTCATAGTCCTTACATTTCTTTTTAAAATATTTTTTATTAATTTTATAATTATAATTTTTGACAGTATTTATGCATGGATAATTTTTTACAACATTATCCCTTGCACTCCCTTCTGTTCTGAATTTCCCCCTCCTTCCCTCCACCCCCTCCCCTAGATGACAGGTAGTCCCATACATATTAAACGTATTATAGTATATCCTAGATACAATATATATGTGCAGAACTGAATTTCTTGTTGCACAGGAAGAGTTGGATTCAGAAGGTAAAAATAATCTGGGAAGAAAGACAAAAATGCAAACAGTTTACACTCATTTCCCAGTGTTCCTTCTCTGGTTGTAGCTTATTCTGTCAATCATTGATCAATTGGAATTGGATTAACTCTTCTCCATGTTGAAGATATCTACTTCCAGCAGAATACATCCTCATACTGTATCGTTGTTGAAGTGTATAATGATCTCCTGGTTCTTCTCATTTCACTCAGCATCAGTTCATGTAAGTCTCTCCAAGCCTCTCTGTATTCATCCTGCTGGTCATTTCTTACAGAACAATAATATTCCATAACATTCATATACCATAATTTATCCAACCATTCTCCAATTGATGGACATCCATTCATTTTCCAGTTTCTAGACACTACAAAAAGGGCTGCCACAAACATTTTGGCACAGACAGGTCCCTTTCCCTTCTTTAGTATTTCCTTGGGATATAAGCCCAGTAGTAGCACTGCTGGATCAAAGGGTATACACAGTTTGATAACTTTTTGGGCATAGTTCCAAATTGCTCTCCAGAATGGTTGGATTCTTTCACAACTCCACCAACAATGCATCAGTGTCCCAGTTTTCCCACATCCCCTCCAACATTCATCATTATTTGTTCCTGTCATCTTAGCCAATCTGACAGGTGTGTAGTGGTATCTCAGAGTTGTCTTAATTTGCATTTCTCTGATCAATAGTGATTTGGAACACTCATATGAATGGAAATAGTTTCAATTTCATCATCTGAAAATTGTCTGTTCATATCCTTTGACCATTTTTCAATTGGAGAATGGCTTGATTTCTTATAAATTAAAGTCAATTCTCTGTATATTTTGGAAATGAGGCCTTTATCAGAACCTTTAACTGTAAAAATATTTTCCCAATTCATAGTCCTTACATTTCTATTGACTTAAGTAGAGAACAATCAGCTCTAAACTTGCTCAAGTTACCTGCTTGTTCTGTGAGGAACTTAAGTCACATATAAAACAGGTACAGGCAATTCTAATAGCAGCAAGCAAAGACTGAGCAGCCGAGGCTGTGCATTCAGAAATGGGAATCAAGAACTGTACTTTGAACCAGGAAATATTTACATTATCTAACTTGTTTTTAATACTGTTGTACTCTGAACAGGCTAGTTCAACTCTAGAAAGAATTGTTGTGTAGCATGGGAGATAGTAAGCAAAACCAAAGGGAAGGCTGGGGCTTAATTGGGATGATCTGGAATATATACCTTTTTTTATCTTTTAGGAATCAGGTGTCATGTATGACCCTGGCTGTTGTTTCTCCATGGAGACAGAATGCCAGGATTTTATGTGGCATTTGTATGTGTTATGTATTATGTGTGTGGGGTGTGGGGGGGCAGAGTGACACAATCCATCTCTGAGTATTGTAACAATCAGAGCATAAGATATATGTATTTATGTGCAAGCAGCAGAAATAAGATTTTTAACCCAGGTCTTCGGAGTTGAGATTCAGTTCTCTTTAGGCTGTGCTATGATGCTTGTCAGATCTGGCTAGTAAAGACACCCACATTCTCATAAAGTCTTATTAAAGAGCCCAAATCCATTTTCCCAGGAGATGTCCCAATGGGGAGCCATTTTTATGGCAAAGGCTGATAAATTCTTTGTTGATTAATAAATGCTATATTGTTTTCTTTTTAAAACTATATCAGTTACAATTCAGAAAGGGAGAATATGTCACTCTTCAAAGAACTTAATTTTTTTTCAAATCTGGTTGTTGAAAATGTTCCTAATATATAATCACTTCACTTTTTTGTTTTAGTAGGAACACTTTAGGGAACACATTTAGTAGGAACACGTTAGGGAATTTTACTTGGATGATTCTGGGTCATCTTTGTTTGTGTTTTATCTCTAGGCCCTCCACCATAGGACCCAGTCACAAAATAGTTGCTGTAAAAAATGCTTTTTCCCCTTTCTCTCCCCTTTACAGTTGCTTTTACTTCCTTAACACCCACTTATTGTCAGCTTAAAATCTGGCATCCATCCCTCCTTCCACCTATTCCAGCTCAACAATATCTTTGAAACCTTCTCTATCCACCCTACTAACATCCTCATTTTGGTATTTGTGATCTCTCACCTGGACTATATTAATAGACTCTTAATGGTCATTCCTGCTACCAATATCCCTAATCTCTACTCTATCCTTCCTATAACTGGCAGAATAATTCTCCTAAAGAAAATGACTGATCATCTAAATCCCATGTTTTAAAAAACAAACAAAATCAACTTTCTATGATTACTCATTGTATAGGAGAAAAAGCAAATTAATTTGTCTGGCATTCAATGGCTCCAACCCATTTTTCAGACTTGTTTCATTCAACTTGCTCTCCTTTTGACTTTGTAATATTTCACAGATTTGTCCTGTTTTCTTCTTTTCTCATAAAGTCTTCCTACTAAAACAAACAAGAGTTGTGGTGAAGAAACCTCATCCCAAGAATGCACTCCTACTTTTCCACCTATTGATTATCCTTCAACCCCTATTTTCTCCATGAAGCTGCCATGATTATGCTTCCCACTCCCACTTGTCCAATCTTCTACACTTTATTTCCCTCCATGCGTTCTACAATCCAGTTGTCCCAGCCCACTTTGTTCTTCCTCATATCATATATTCCATCTGTCAATCCTGTGCATTTGTACTAGCTGGTCCCATGCTTGGAATGCTCTCTCTTCTCAATTATTACTGCTAGCTTTCTTGATTTCCCATAAGACTCAATTCTCCCTCCTTCTGCAGATCTTTACTTATTATCTAGACTAGATAGTAGTTGGGACCACAAATCTGGTCTATCAGTAGACACATCTTTAAACAAATATTATCAATGGAGATCTGACTTGGACTAAAGAATGAATAGAAGCGGGGGTTGGATTGTCTTTGGAAAGTAGTTTTTTATTTTTAAAGTTTATTAGTTTTCAACATTTACTTTTATAATATTTTGATTTTGATTTTTTTTCTTTGTATCTCTCTCAGCACCTCACTCCCTGAAATGGAAATTAATCTGATAAAAGTTACACAAGTAAAAGTATATTTAACAGGGCAGCTAGGTGGTGTAGAGGATAGAGCATCAGTCCTGAAGTCAGGAGGACATGAGTTCAAATCTAGTCTCAGACAAATACTTCCTATCAAGTCGCTTAATCCCAATTGCCTCAGTAATAAATATATATATATATATATATATATATATATATATATATATGTATTGTGTTTTCTAAAACATTTAAACATTAGTTATGCTGTGGAAAAAGAAGCAGAACAAAATAGAAAAGCCAGAAGAAAGAAAAAAAATAGCAAAAAAGGAAAACTAGTATGCTTTGGTCTGCACTCAGATCCCATAGTTCTTTCTCTGAATGTAGATAGAATTTTCCATCATGAGTCTTTTGGAATTATCTTATAAGAGCAAAGTCTATCAATTACAATAATATACCACAATTTTTTCAACCATTCCATAATTGATGGATATTCCCTCAATTTTCAGTTCTTTGCTATCACAAAGAGTGCTGCTACAAAGATTTTCATACATGTGAATTTTTCATTTTTTTATGATCTCCTTGGAATAGAGATCTAGCAGTGGTATAGCTGAGTCAAAGGGCATGAACAATTTCATAGTCCTTTGGGCATAGTTCCAAATTATTGTTCAGAATGGTTGGAGCATTACAACTATACCTACAGTGCATTAATGTTCCAATTTACCCACATCCTCTCCAATTGTCTGTTCATGTCCTTTTAACCATTTGTCAATTGGGGAATGATTTGTATAGTTCTCTATATATTTTAGAAATGAGGCCTTTATCGGAAACACTCGCTATAAAAATTGTTTCCCAGCTTTCTACTTCCCTTCTAATCTTGTTTTCATTAGCTTTATTTGTGTAAAACCTTTTTAATTTAACATAATCAAAATTCTCCGGCTTATATTTCAAAATATTCTCTATCTCTGGTTATCAGTTCTTCCCATTTTCATAGATCTGATAGGTAAAACTATTCCTTTCTCTCCTAATTTGTTTATGGCATTACCCTTTATTTCTAATTCATGTCCTCATTTTGGTATATGCTATGAGATATTGTTATATGGTGTGAGATATTGGTCAATGCTTAGTTTCTGCTATATTATTTTCCAGCAGTTTTTGTTAGTGAGTTCTTATCCCAGAAGTCGGTTTAATCAAATACTAGATGACTATAATCATTGACTATTATGTCTTGGTATCTAATCTATTCCACTGATCTACCACTTCTTAGCCAGTGTCAATTAGTTCTAATGATTGATGTTTTATAATATAGTTTTAGATCTGCTATATTAGGCTTCCTTTCTTTGCATTTTTTTTACTTCCTTTGATATTCTTGACTCTTTGTTCTTCCAGATGAATTTTGTTATTATTTTTTCTAGATCTATAAAATAATTTTTGGCAGTTTGATTGGTATGGCACTAATAAGTAAATCAATAGAAATGTTGATGACTTAAGTGGATTTTTTAATATCCTGCAACTTTGATAAATTTGGTAATTATTTCAAGTAGGTTTTTAGTTGATTTTCTAGGATATTCTAAGATACTTAAATTTGTAGAGTTTTCAGAATCCCAAGCCATCTTCTTTTTTAACCAATATTCTTCCAATGATGCTCTAAGAGTGTGAATCATAGAACACTATACATATCCAAGGAACTAAATCTATAGGTCACTCAAAGAGCAATGGAGAAGAAATTCATAGGAAGCATGAGTAATCAGCAAAGCATTGTAAGTAGAGAACTATGCAAGAATGACTCAGTGGATGTCAGCAGGACTGTATAATCTAAAATAAAGATAGATATAATGTGAGTAAAAAGTATAACAACATCTAGAAAAAGGTACATGGAACATTGGGTCAAACCTCTCTATCCAACCTCTCTCCACCTGCTAGAGGCTTATATGAGATTATGGAGAAGATTCTCATAGGAAGTTAAGTCATGGATGGATTGTAATCTGTATCTCTGAAGGAAGTATTTACAGATTCACATACTCTTGGAAGTATAAAAATATCAAATTAGTTTCATGCTATTTTTTCTTTTTCCTTGCCTAGTTTTACCAAAATTTAAGTGAGCATATATTTTTGCACATAATGACATATGCATACTTTTCCTAAAGCCAAATATTATTATACACATACTTCAGCAACACCAGAGGCAAAGGAAAATCTCAAAAGCTTTTCCAGTCTTATTAACTAATTAGAAGGCAGAGAGATGGTTGAAAAGGAAAAATTGTTGCAAAGCATTTGTTCTTTCTCTTTGAACTCAATTAATTGATGGAGAAATTTTTACTTAATTTTGGAGCCAAATTACTTTATATAATATTACTAAAGATTCAGTTGAAAAATGTTTTTCCTTTTCCTTAGCATGAGGTCATTCTGATGTATTTTTAAAAAGCCAGTCATCATCTAAAAGATAGCAGGTACTTAGGCTGGGGTGCATTTGAAATGACCACTAAAAGCAGAGGTGCTTTTAAAAAGCATGTTATGGGTTTGAGTTTCATCTTCTCACTTTGGGAATCTATGGAATTTGCAGCATTATAGGAGTTTTGAATTATCCTTTTTTTCAGGGCCCTTGTTACTTCCTCCTCTATGCAGTATTCTTTGACTGTCACCACCAGCCAACAATGCACTCTCTCTCTCTCTCTCTCTCTCTCTCTCTCTCTCTCTCTCTCTCTCTCTCTCTTCTCCCCCCCTTCTTATTTCCTTCCTTCCTTTCTTCTTTCCTTTCCTCCCTCCTTCTCTTTTCTCTCTTCCCTCCTTTCCTTCCTCTCTCCATTTTTCCTTTCCTCCTACTCCCTTTCCCTCTTTGTACCACCACACCTGAGAAATAGTGGTCTTGAGCTATTTTGTTTGTATGTCTTTTTTTGCACATTCATAATCAATTTTAGATTTAATTTTATACAAGTTTTATACTTTCTATCAGACCAAAAGGTTCTTGAGGACAAGTCCCAGACTTTTTAAAACAGATTTCTTGCTTAGCATATTGATTGGTACTCCTGTAGAATGAAGCCTTTTACAAAAAATTTGTTGAATGGAATTGAACTGAGACCACAAAACTTGTTTTTGTCTCTCACAGGCACCTCACACATTCTGATGAGCTTTTCTCAGCAACAGAAGTTATAGACATTCACTTGGAAAATTGGACAATAATCAGAGGATTAATTTTGCCTTATGCTCTTGTTATGACTTCTCATGAAAATTTCCAGACAAGATCCAGGATGGTGAGTGTATTTTTAGAAACTGGGGTGTTTCTATCTAGTTTCACTTGAAAAACCATATGGTGTTAGAAGCACAAGGTGAGAGCCAGCTCAGATGTCCAGCCAAAGAGAAGAGAGAGTATCTATATGATTACCATAATGGTACTAAGGATGTTTGGGTTAGGGATTAAAAGTATGATTTTATTGATAGAAAGAAAGGACTTCCTGGTCAGGAAAATCTCTTTTCCAATGCAGGTTGGCACCTTCTCTGTAATTTATCATCTTAAGAGTATTGCTTACAGCCCTGAGTGAATAAATAAATTTGAGATCACCCAGCCAGTATATGTCAGAGACTGGTATTGAACCGAAAGCTTCCTGGATCTGGGGCCAGCTTCTATTCTTTTGCCATGGTGCTTCTTAATAATGACAACAGCAGTAACAGTTTTAATGTAGCTCTTTAAGTTTTCTAAACAATATTTGATCCTCACAGCTACCTATGAGATAGATGCAATTTTTATCCTCATTTTACAGATGATGAAACTGAGGCTGAAAGAGATGAAAGATTTGCTCAGCATCATACATCTAATAGGTGTCTAAGGCAGGAGCAGAAGCCATTTCTTCTCTAGTTCAAGTCCATTACCCTATTCTTGGCCTCTATTATTGGCCTCCTACCTGTCTCATGGTTCATATTTACAGAAGTTTAAAGGTTTAGCAAAAGTTCTTTTCCTTACAATAAACCTGGGACAGCAAGATGGTGCAATGGATAAGTACCACTCTTGGAATCAGGAGTTCAAATTAAGCCTCAAACACTTGATACTTACCAGTTATGTGATGATGAAGAAGTCACTTAACCTGGATTGCCCCACACAAACAAACAACTAACATAAAATACACTCTAACAGTGGGCAATCATGGTTTACTTTCAGTGGGCCAGTGGATAGAATTCTGGGCTTGGAATCTTGAAGATCTGAGTTCAAGTCCTATCTCAGTCACATGCTTGGCTGTGTGATCCTGGGCAAATTGCCTAATCTCTACCTCAATTTCCTCACCTAAAAAATGGGGATAATAATAACATCAACTTCCTTGGGTTGCTGTTAGGATCAAATGAGATAATAGGCAATAAAGTTCATTGCAAACCTTACAGCTATATGAATGCTAGTTATAAATATAATAATTATCATCATTATTAATATGTATTGGTTGGCCAGAGGTGATCAGTCAGATGTAAGACAGCAATTACCAACAATGTACTTTTTGTGGGCTCCATCTGGCCAAGGTGACAGAAGTAGTAGGAGTCTGAGGTTATCCTAAGTCCAGCACTATCCACAATGCCATGCTGCTTTTTGTGCTTCTGTGAGAGATACCCTTCATTTTACAGAATAATTATGTACACAGTAGGTTTACACTTTATTTCTATAATTACTAAGTGGAGTAGCAGATAGAGCACTGGGCCTGGAGTTAGGAAGGTCTGAATTTAAATCTGCCCAAGTTGTGTCAGCAAGTCACTTAATCTTTGCTTACCTCATCTGTAAAGTGAGGATGATAATAATTAGAACCTTCCTCCTGGGATTGTGAGGATCAAATTGTAAAGCATTTAGCAAAGTGCCTGGCACACAGTAAATGCTGTTTAAATTCTTAGCTCTTGTTATTATTATTATTACCTTCCATTATTAAATTACAAACAGATTCACAGAGAGGAAAAAAAATCTCTCCTTCAAAATAAATTGAAAACTTTTGCCAACTATGCATTTTAAGATAGTGGCCAATTCCTTGGTATGTTGGAATTATAGTTCTGGAAAATTTTTTGTGTTTTTGGTTTTCCTACTTCAGCTTGAATCCCCTCTTCCTTACAGAGTGAAAGGTCAGAGTCATTATTATTTTTTCAGTATTCTATCTTCCTTTCAAAAAGCTCAAAGCTTTATTTTGAGAACTTTCAACTTTTAACACAAGCTTTAAATTTATAAGGAGAAAAGATGAAATGGTTAGAATTAGAAAAGAAGTAGAAGAAAGAATATGGAATAGATCATGATTAATTCATGTTCCTGTCAAATTGCAGATAATCTGGATTTCTGGGCCTACCTGCTTATTGTTAGAGATGGCTTCTTGAATTCTCATGTACCTACTGTGATCTGATCATCTTGAAAGTATTTCATTCAGTGGGAACTTTTTTTTTAACCATTGTAATGGTCAGAATTAATATTACTCAAACTACTTAAAAATTTTGCATTCTTGTTACTATTACAAGTTACTGAGTTTAGAGTTAGAAAGATCTAAATTCACATCTGGCCTCTTACCAGCTTTGTAATTCTGTATAAGTCATTTAACCTGATTTGGTTTCCTCAACTATAAAATGGAGATCACAATAGCACCTACCTCATAGGGTTTCTTTGGGGATAATATTTATAATTTGTTTAGTGTCTGGCACATAGTAGGCACTAAATAAATGCTAACTATTAGTATTAATATTGTAAATATCATTATTATAATCAAATGAGGGAATATTTTTAAAGTGCTTAACAATGCCTAGCGTGAAATAGGTGCTATATAAATTCCAGCTATTATTATTATTAGAATCAAATAAGAGAATGTTTGCAAAGTGCTTAGAATAGTGCCTGATATATAGGTACTATATAAATGCTAAATATCAGCCATATCAAACAAGAGAATATTTATAAAGTACTTTGTACAGTTCCTGATATATAACAGATGATATATAAATGCTAGCTATTATGATTATTATTATCACTAAGAGCAAATGAAAGAATATTGGTAAATTGCTTGGCACAGTTCCTGACAATTAGTAGGTGCCATATGAAGGCTAGGTTTCATCATTATTATTAATATTAAACCCAAATGAAAGACTATTTGTAAAGTGCTTAGCACAATTCCTGACATAATAGTTACTAGATGAATGCTAGCTATTTTCAATGACATGAGGCAGCAGTGTAGCACAGTGGGTAGAGCATGGGCCATAAAGACTCCTTTTCCTGAGTTCAAATCTAGTCTCAGATACTTACTAGCTGTGCAATCTTGGGTAAGTTACTCAACACTGCTTGTCTCAGTTTCCTTATATGTAAAATGGAGAAGGAAATGGGAGAGGACTCTAGTATCTTTAACAAGAAAACTCCAAATGGAGTCAGAGTCAGATACATCTGAACAACAATAATTAATATTATTATTATTATTATTGTTTTTAGGATCAAAAGACAGAATATTTGTGAAGTGCTTAGAATAGGGCCTAGCACATAGTAGGTGCTATATAAATACTAGTTACTATTATTATAATTTCCTTTTTGGTTTAAGTTTTATGAAGTGCTTAGAAAAGTGCCTAACACATAATAAGAACTATGTAAACTCTACTTATTATTATTAGGATCAAATAACAGAATATTTATAAAATGCCTCACACATAGTAGGTGCTTAATAAATGTTTGTTCCATTCCCACCTCTCTTCCTTTTTGGTTTAGGCTTTGAGAAATGCTTAGAAAAGTACCTAACATATAATAAGAACTACGTAAACTCTACTTATTATTATTAGGATCAAATAACAGAATATTTATAAAATGCCTCACACATAGTAGGTGCTTAATAAATGCTTGTTCCATTCCCACCTCTCTTCCTTTTTGGTTTAGGCTTTGAGAAGTGCTTAGAAAAGTACCTAACATATAATAAGAACTACGTAAACTCTACTTATTATTATTAGGATCAAATAACAGAATATTTATAAAATGCCTCACACATAGTAGGTGCTTAATAAATGCTTGTTCCATTCCCCTCCTCTCCTCCCTTTTGATTTAAGTATGGGTTAACAGCGTTGGGCAAAGTGCCTAGCGTTCAGTTTAGATTCAAAAAATACTTATTGACTTGACCTACCCTCCTGTCCAAAGTACCAAAATAATTTCTAAAGGGAAATGATTTGGGGGACTTCTGTAGTAGGATTACAGACGCTTGCCAACCCAACGATTGAGAGTCAGCAGTTCCCAATGGCCGCTGTGGTTTTTGCTTATCTACTTGAGTCTTGGGAAGATGATTGGGGTTATCTCCAGAGTAGATAATCTATAGAGACAAGTTGACCTCCATTTCTGTTTTTCAGCCCGGCAAACATCTCCTCTCCATACTGCCGGTCGCCACAGCAGAGATGGAACCAAATGGCAGCTTCAGGGGCGCCCGGGAGAACTGCACGGTGGATGACTTCAAGAGGAACTTTTATCCGGGAGTCTACTTGGTCATATTTGTCTTGGGGGCCTTGGGAAACGGCTTTTCCATATTCATTTTCCTGCAACCTTGTAAGAAGCCCAAGTCGGTGAACGTGTTCATGCTGAACCTGGCGGTTTCGGACTTGCTCTTCGTGTGCACGCTGCCCTTCAGGGCGGACTATTACCTGCGAGGCTCTCACTGGGTGTTTGGGGAAACAGCATGCAAGATCATGTCCTATTCCTTCTATGCCAACATGTACGTCAGCGTTTACTTCCTGACCGTCCTGAGCGTGGTCCGGTTCCTGGTTACCGTGTGTCCCTTCAGGCTCCTGCATGTGACCAGCCTCAGGACGGCCTGGGGCCTGTGTGCGGCCATCTGGGTCCTGGTCCTGGCCCCCTCCGCCCTGCTGCTGAGCAGCGGAGCCTCCAAGAGTGGAAAGCGGGACGTGTGCCTGGAGATGAACCCTGGCAAGATCACCAAGCTGCGGATCCTGAACCACGTGGTGATGGTGGTGGGCTTCGCCCTGCCCTTCTGCACTCTGACCATCTGCTACCTGCTGATGATCAACACCTTGCTCAAGCTCAAAGTTCCCAAGTCTAATGCCCGCATCTGTCACAAGAAGGCGCTGACCACGGTCACCATCGCCCTGATTCTCTTTATGCTGTGTTTCCTGCCCTATCACATCCTCAGGACTCTCTACCTAATACAGTGGAGGGAGGGCAGGTGCAACGAACAGCTGCACAAGGCTGTCATCATCACCATGGCCATGGCCGCCGCTAATAGTTGCCTTAACCCTCTGCTCTACTATTTTGCCGGAGAGAATTTTAAACAGAGGCTAAGAGCAGTATTCAAAAAGGGATGTATGCAGAAAAAAATGCACCAGTCCTGTTTGTACATGGCTAAACAAACGATGCATGAGTAAGAGATGTTTTTAGAGAGCATTTTCCCTATCTTTATCATTCTGTACACATTTCCCGTACTACCTTGCATTTATGCCATTACAATGACAACAAAAAAACATGCCTGTTAACTGTGATTTGTTTTTCATAGCATTTCAAAACATTTCCTACAGACACGCTTGAAGTGGTCAAGTCTGAAAGAGTAAATTGGCAGAAATAGTTCAGGGGAAAGATATGCTTACTTGAGGTAAAAATAGTCGGTGAAAGGTAATTTTTTTTTCTTTCCCCTTTGGTAAAAAGGAAACCTCACTGGAGAGGGAATAAGGAATAGTATACCTACAAATGACTCTGACATCAAAAAAATTGTTCTTAAAAAAATAGGGGACAGCTAGGTGGCGCAGTGGATAGAGCACCAGCCTTGAATTCAGGAGGATCTGAGTTCAAATCCAATCTCAGACACTTAACACTTCCTAGCTGTGTGACCCTAGGCAAGTCACTTAACTCCAGCCTCAGGGGGGAAAAAATAGTCGTAGGAGGAATGGGATACAATATTGATGTGGATACACTCTTGCTAGTAGAAATGGTTCAGTTCTCTTGAATGTAAGTCTTGGGAGAATGGCACCACAATAATGGAACTCTGAAGACCATGGCCACAGGATGACCTGCAGAGGATAGTTAGGTGAAATATTGGGAAAAAAGTGGATCTACCTCCTAAAAAATGGGGAAGATGATTGCTAACTTTTAGATGTAGTGCTCTGGGACTGTCTTATAGAAAGCTGTAGTTGAAATCAGGAAGAATTGAAATCTAATCTTGTTTCAGATCCTCAGTAGCTCTGTGACCCTGGACAAGAATCTCAACCCCTGTCAGTCTGAATTTCTCCATCTGTAAAATAGGGGATTAATAATAGCACTTACCTCATGGTCTATTTTAAGGATCAAACTAAGAAGTAATGAGTTCTGAGGACAGCTAGGTGACACAGTAGGTAGGGCTCTGGGCTTGCAGTCAGGAAAGCCTGAATTTAAATCCAGCCTCAAATTCTAGCTGTGTGATCTTGGGCAAGCCATTTAATCCTGTTTGCCTCAGTTTCTTCCTAACTGGTACTTGGTGACTTGATAGCTTCAGTGCTTGCAGGGAAGCTAAGGTCCCTTTTTTTTAGGGGGGGGGGAGAGAAAACCAAACCAGATACTGACATTCCTTGCTTTCCCAATGGGAGAAGCACAAGACAGAAAGATGTGAGAAGGGTTTGAAAAATGTGCCATGGTTTGGATTAAATTTGAGACTTCTCCAGCATCCTTGGTGAGATGATCTGGAGATGGAAATGGCAAACCATTCTATTACCTTTCCCAAGAAAACTCCAACTAGGCTCATCAAGAGTCAAACATGACTTAACAAATGCTTACTATGTTCCAAGTACTGGGCTAAAATCAGGATCAAATGAGATAATATATGTGAAATGTTTTGTAAAACTTAAAGTGCTATATGAATGGCAATTATTATTAATGATTATTTTTAATAATTGGTTATAGCGCTATTATATTTATCACACAGACACACACATAGTGTAAGACTATTTGTATTCCATATTTGGCTACCGTGACAGATAGATCAATCACATTTCAAAGTGACTCTTAAAGCCAATTCAAATCAACAGGATTATTGATTATAATTTATGGTGTCATGGAAAGAACACTAGACTTAGAATAGAAAGACTCAGATGTAGATTTTAACTCTGACCCTTGATTAGTGATGGAATGGACTTTAAATTGAATTCAGATTTTATCTCTAGTACTTGCTAGTGGTGTGACCTTGGATAAGTGACTTGACCCTTCTGAATTTTAAATTCTTCATCTATGAGATGGAAATACCCAAGCCTCTCCTAGCCACCTCACAGGGTTTTTGTGAGTTTCAAATAAGGGTTGTATATAAAAAGCTTTGTAGACCTTAAAATGCCATTTAATATCAGCTATTGTTCTTCTTGAGCTGTCAGTTAACCCCTTTAAACCTCACTTTCTTGAGCTGTTAGAAAAGAGGAATACTTTGGTGCTTTCCAGCTCAGAAATTCTTCACATTTCAATCCCATTTTTTACAGTGGGCCATATAAAAAGGTTTTCAGATAAATGGAGTAAACAAATCCTGCACAGGAAGAAATGAACTTAGGCTGTCTTTTTCTGCCTTCCTAATGATACAAAGCCAAGTTCTTACATTTCAGAAGACCTCTTTCAAAAGTGGCATTTCAATTGGTTTTGAGTGTCCCTTAATAGTTTGTACTTTGAGGAAGGACTAGTTTGTCTGTTAATAGATAAGAGTTCCTATCAAAGGGGATTTCTCATGTGAGTTATGGCAGATACAAATATCATTTTCAGAAAAATGTCCATGTGCAAATGGACAGAAGACAGATTAATGTGAATGGTTACTTGTATTAAAATCACAATTTTAATTTTATTTAAACTGTATTAGGAAAGGGAACTAGAGAGAGGACTTTTAAGCCCCAGCATTATGCTTAACTAGGTTACTTAACCTCTCTCTAGGCCTTAATTTTCTCATGTGTAAAAATAAGAGAGTGGGACTAGATGATCTCTAAGGTCCTTTCTAGCTCTAAAGTTTTATACTCAGATTATGATATTCAATAAAAATTTTCTCAATTAAATTTAACAGTAACAGCTATACAGAGCTTTGGGCCAGAAGATATTCCTGATCTCAATTCAAATCTAGACTTAGGTACTTACTAGCTGTGTGACTCTAGGTAGGTAACAACTACTTTCCACCTCAGTTTCCTTTTCTGTAAAATAAGAATAATCATGTCATTTAACTCTTATAGATGAGGATAAAATGAGGTCATGTTTGGTAAGAGTTTATGAATTATAAAATGTTAATAATTATTATGCTAATTATATAATTTCTGGTTATTATTAAGGAGTATTGGATTTGGAGCCAAAGAACTAGATTAAAATCCTGATCACTGCCTAAGGGACCCTCACAACTCATTCTGTCTTTTTGGGCTGTACTTTCCTCAGGCTACTTTCCTGTGAGGCAATATAGTCCAATGGAAAGTGTGCTAGTTTGGAACTAGAGGGTATTGATTCAAATCCAGATTTTGGATCACTGTCTTACTATCAGTGTTATCTTGGACCAGTAACTTATTTTCTCCAGACCTTAGTTTCCTCATTGGTAAAGTAAAGAGATTGGACTCAATGCCTGAGGGTCCTTTCCCTCTCTTCATTATATTTAATATCCTATGTCCAAAAATACTATAATCATAAATACATTTTCCTAATGTTTTCTCTTTTCTTTTTACTTTATCTTATCATTTTTGGCACTTAAAATCAACTTTGCCTCTTTGAACCAAAAAGAGAGAGAACACAAGGTTTTGCAAAAGTGAATGTTGAAAACTATCTTTACATATAGAAAATACAATACTATTTAAATTTTTTTAAAAAAGGAAAAAAAAAGCAGCTGTCAAAGTTTTCTTTCTCGCAACTTCCAATAAGCAAATTGACAAAAATACCCAATATCCACATGCTGAATTTTAGTTTCAAGTTTGAAAATCTTTGGAAGGGTTTCCAAAATTAGACATACAATTGAAACTTTAACACCACCAAGGACAAAATTGAACACTAGTTATGCTAAGTTCTGCAAGTTCTTTGGCACTATCTTGCTAAGTCCTAGAACAACCAATGGTTTATTTCTATTGCAGTCATCACTTGTTAAAGAGACATCTTTAGGTTTGGTGATGTTGATGATGAAAAAAAGAGCAAAAAAGAGCAGCACTTGGACATCCCATACTCAGAACCTAGTCACTATGGTTCAATAAACCACTGGGTGTTTCCATTGGGTATTGAAGGAAGGACTGAACTAATGATAAGGTGCTGCTATTATCTCAACTGGCTAGTGAACTTTCATGTGACTGTAAAAAGAATAAGCTCAGTCAGCCAGTTATAGCAGAGTCATAGAGCTGGGGCCCCTTTCCCTTTAAGACACTTTTCTGAGCCTAACTCTAACATTTCTAAGCTAGAGTAGATATTTTCATAATATATTTAGACTTTTATCCAAGGGGTTGTGTCTGTGTTTTCATGCATGTGAGTCAGTTGGTCAGTCAACATTTATTGAATGCTTTATATCAGGCTGGGCACTGTACTAAGAGCTGGGATGGAAAAAGAGGTAAAAGACACCCTGTCCTAAAGGAGTTAACAATTTAATGATGCATGTGAAAAAATCCTCTCACCTAGAGCTTCTGAATACTGCAGGAAATTTTTGATTTCCCTACACAGAATACAATATACACACTATATTTATTTTGAATAAATAGATTAAAGAAAGAGACTTTTAATTTAAGTCCTTGTTATCTTTATTATTGAATTTTGTTTTAATGTTCCCATCAGAAGCTATTGTGAAGGCTACAGAACTGACTTAAAACCTGCATTGTCTCTTTTAACTCTGAGTCTCTCTTGGTATTCACTCCTGCCTCTCCTTTCTCAGCTTCAGTAGTTAGCTTATTCCTCTAGTTAGCCCATGCTAACCTCAACGCAATAGCCTCCCACGCAAAGGAGAGATAGTCCTTCCCTTTGCATCATGGCATTAGATCTGGACGTTCCATCAAGACCCAGCAGAGAGACAAGGAAGAGTTCTCAGTGGCTCTGGGCTGACTTTAAACAGACTCAATCAGGAGCCATAGTTTCAAGTCCTGGGAGGCAGACTGAGTAAAAAAATTCAGCTCTTCTAAAACCAGTCTCAATCCCAACCTAGGCTCATTATCAAAAATGTGAAAAACAATTGTTGCTCCAAGGCAAAGGTTGATTATTGTGACCTGTCTGTACTTAAAATTAAAATTCCTGAATATTACCATCCATCAGAATCTTTAAACCTTGTGGGACTTGATTCATCACAAAGTGAAAAAGTCTGTGTCAAGGAAAAAATTGAAAAGAATCTCAGGTTTGAATACAGTAGTTACATGTTACCTTTAATCTTGGGCTAATTAGCTAATCTCTCTGGAATCAGTCTTTTTATCTGTTTAGATGAGTGAGTTAAAGTAGCTGAACTCTGAAGTTTCTTATAGCTCTAAATTCTGATTCTGATTTTTATTGCACTAAAATATGTACATTTATTTTTAAATAGCCTTAATTGTATAAAAAGCCTTAAAATATGTCCAGTGTTGGATGCAATGTTCATTTTATATCCCATGTGACTATCTACTTTGCCTATCCTTAGTTTCAATTCTATTCTGAGACAAGTTAGCCAGAAGATTGAAGGAATCTCTGGATTTCTTCAAATAGATCTGGATATTTATTAACCTAAAAACAGGGTTTCTTAACCTGGCATCTATGAACTTGTGTGTGTGTGAGTTTTAAATTTTGATTACTACATCAATATAATTGGTTTTCTTTGTAATCCTTTGAATTTATTTTATGTATTTAATAACATTATTCTAAGATGGTGTCCATAGCCTTCACTAGATGGTCAGAGGGATGGGAGGCACACGGAAAATTTCAAAATCTCTGCCCTTGAAATTCAAATATGACTGGGAGAAGTTGGATAATCTCCAGAAAAGCCACTTTGGATTTCAGGGAAGACCCGCTCCTGCTAGATCAACATAAAATATTTCTAGAGGGCTTCAATAACATGCTTCTCAAGGAAGCTGCCAACTGGTAAGTTGTGTAGCTAAGACAGGGAAGGCAATGGGGAATCTATCTTAATCTTAAGCAGAACCTGGCTTGAAATAAAGTGGTATTGTCCAATTCCAGAAGAGGCTGGTTAAGTCAGTTCAGGTCAATTGGGTCTAACGGGATGTTAGTAATCTCATGTGAACTGATCCAACACTCTAGTGGGTCTGTGTTCATGTTCACTTACAGGGATGGTTCAGTCTTTTTCCTCCATTTTTGCCCTGTTGTGTCTACCAGCACCATTCCTCTCACCTGGTGGGATGTGTACAAAAGGGGGCCTAATTCCAGCTCACACAGAATTAACACATTGATAGGGAAGCAGAAGTGGTACAACAGGAAGAGCACTGGGTCTTCTGTGTCCCCCAGATTCAGAGAACCAGATTCAAATCTTGTAACTGCTCCTAATTACTGAGCAAGTCACAACCACCTCAGGCTTCAGTTTCTTCATCTATAAAATGAGGAAATTGGACTAGATGGTTTCTGAGATCTCTTCCATTTCTAGAGTTATGATTTTGTACTGTGAACTAGTGATAAAGGTAGAAATTTTCTTTTTTTTAGCCTGGAAAAATAACAATTAATTAGAGAATGAGGAGAAAGGGATCAGGACATGCTGGGCTCAAAGTTGGCCCGATTGTAGATGTTCTCAACCTGATAGTCTAGGAGATGCACTCAGGACAGAGGTGTCATGGTGATGGGATCCTCTACTAGAATCTTCCTTCTCCGCTCAATGATTTCAGGGGTAAGGGTCAGACTGCTCCCTTCCTTAGACTGGAGGAGTGAGGGGAAGAAGTTGGTTTCTGACCATGTAGACTATCTATGATTCAACACTGAAGAGTACTCTAATTCAGAAGTGTTAAATGTCACCCACAGGCCACATGTGACCTACAGGGGTCCTCAGTGGAGCTCAAACCAGATTAAAATGTAATTATTGAAAGATTTAACTAAATAAATATGACACAATAAGACATAGATAATATTACATTTTAAAACTAAGCCAATACAGGGCAAGCAAGTATCCTTACGCTTAGATTAGTAGCTCCTGTTTCTACTGCTTTTAATTATTTGCAGATGGTAGAACTGGTGACTCAGTTAACATACCTGTTATATGTAAAAAGCCCTTATTAGCTGGCAGCCTGTTTGGCTGAAGTTTTCTGACAAATGAATATCCAAAGATGGAAACATCGAGGTGGTAGATTTGTGCTCTGTAGCTATGGCTACACTGACATGACAGAAGCTGACAGCAGAAGCATCATCATTAATGGATATAGAAAGACAAGTTACCCAAAGGACTGTGGTAGCCTTAAGAAGCCTGATCTCTTGTGATGGAGAAAAGTGCTAGTCACAGATTCAAAAAAGGCATGGATCCTGGAAGCCTGGCTGAGCAACCACATAAGAGAAATATACCTAAAGAGAACTTTATGAGAAGTAAACGAAAGGGAAAAAAGTCTTCCACAGTCAGGAGTTAAGAGATATCCCTTTGTCATATATATCCTCTGCATATAAATTTCATTATCATTTTATTCTAAATTGGTGCCCACTCACCTTCTCACATTATTTATGCATATTTGGAGGAAAACCTTGCTATAGCATTTGAGTAAATGTCTTTTCTAAGATCTATTTAAATCTGCTACCTGCTTTTTAAAGAGGAACATAGCAGTGGGGACTCAGGAGTTTCAGTGTTGAGAGTTTTTACACCTTGAGGGTTTCCCTTAGAATTCTGAGAGAGTAAGTAGTCAGTCACACTCTGGGGACTCCAAAATTCTAGTGAGAGATTGAGTTGGGGAGGTGGTCTCAGAGGGAATGCTATATGTGTAAAACTGACACTATAACAACACTTAGGAGCACTGACATATCATAATAATCTGCTCCAACCCCAGTGTTTACTGCCACCGCACCAACTGCCACACACTTAATAAAAAATTAGTCTAGGAAGCCCATGACCAAGGATTGCTGCTGCTCAACCCCAGTCTCTCCTTTGCATCCCTGAATTCGCTAGATGCTTTTCCTCAAAAGCACATTTTTTCATACCCAGCTAGAGGACGGTCTCCACATATCAGGTACAGCAGCCCCACTGCTATTTTGAAGTACCCTTTAAATATCTCAGCAGAAATGTCAGTCTAATCAAATGTTCCCTGAATCAGTTTTCTGACTATAGCCTAAGAAATCCCTCTTCTGCACTGCACAAGGCTAATTGAGTATTCTCTGATATTTTCTAGAATATCCCTACCTCCTTTAAGGTCTGAACTTTCTCTCCTTTTTCTAGAAAAGGGGGCAACCTTGCTTCTCCACTTATTTTGGGATGGGGAGAAAAATGAACTTACTGACACTCGCAAAAACTCCTCATTCTGTGCTTTAAGGAGTTAGAAAAGTCCATGGTTTTCTATTGAGCTCAAAAGTCCGAGTGAAAAAAGCCCATTAGGGCCTATCTTAGAGAGTCTCAGTCCAGCATTATTTGAATCTTCTTCTGAATTGTCCTCTTCTCACTCCAACTCTCACCCCCCTGCCTGCTCAGCTTCTTACTTTCCTCAAAGACCTCAGTATTCCCGAAAGCCACTCAGATTATTCCCTCTATTCTCCCTTCTTTCCTCCACCTGAAATGGCCTTATGCAACTCCCTCCCCAGGGAAGGATAAATATTGGTCAAATCTTTTCTGTACAGAAGGGTCTTCATCTTAGTAAGGAGCAACACCTTCCCCCAGTGCATTTGGAATCAGGCTGCTTCTATTCTAGACTTACAGGAAGGCATCTGAGACCTGTTTTTTTTTTGCCAATTTGAGGTAGATAAAAGAAAAATCAATATGGTATTGGTTGATCTCTAGTCATGTAACAATTCTCCCCTTCTCCATGACTTTCTAGTGGTTCAATCATCATACTTGCCAGTATTCTGGAATGTAGAGCCTTGGTGATTAGAACTCATTTAGGATAGATACATGTTTTGTTGACATCTCTTCATTTTGTGGGGGATTCCATTCACTTATTAACCATCTATTTCTCCTTGGAAAAGAATTCAGAAACAAGATAAGAGTTTAGTAGGTCTATCTCCCTTCCATCATCAGTTATCATTATCCCTTCCTCTTGTCCAAGCCTAGCTTAAAAAAAAAACACCAAAAAACCCCTCCTTCTTTGTTATTCTTGACATCACTATTATTTTTTAAAAATTTATTTATTGTTATTTTTTTTGCTGAGGAAAATGGAGTTAAATGACTTGCCCAGGGTCACACAGCTAGGAAGTATTAAGTGTGACATCTCTATTCTTAACTTCTTTTCAATTTTGGTGATCCTAACACTAATCTTAGAGGAATGTGTCAATCCTGTGCATGCATCTTCTGTTACAGGTCTTTGCTTCTATATCCAGTATTTACCTTTTAAAAATGGAACTTGATTGATGAATTTCCCATGTAACTATCACCTCAGTCTCTGTATGTCACTTCCCCTTTTCTTATTCATCAGAATTCTTGGATTTATGCCAGCAATTTATTTTTGTGAATGTACCATGACTGTGGATTGCCCTTCCCTCACAGTAATTTGATCAGTCAAGGTATCTTGCCTATGGACTGGGCAAACATTTGACTCATCCATCCCTGCCAGCTATTATCCTACATCTCTCTTCCCTCTTATGGCTGAACTCATTAAAAAGGCTATCTATAACCAATGGCTCCACTTCCTTTCTTTTCCCTTTCTCTCCCTTAACTTTCTCCAGTCTGGCTTTTGACTTCATTATTCAATGGAAACTGTTCACTTAACAGTGATCTCTTAATGGCCACATCTAATGACTTCTCAATCCTCATCCTTCTTGTCATCTCTACAGCCTTTGACATTATCAGTCTTCTTGATACTCTCTAAGTTTTTGCAACACCACTTTCTCTTGGTTCGCCTTCTACCTATCTGACTATTTCTTCTTTGTCTTCTTTGCTAGATCTTCATTACATTAATTCTCAATAACTATGGATATTCTCCAAAGCTCTGCTACAGACTACCTTATTTTCTCTCTTTATGCTGTTGCACTTGAAGGTCTTGACAATTCCCATGAATTTAATTATCAACTCAATGCAAATGATTCTGCCAGAAGCTTTCCTCAGTCCTTTGAATTCTAATGTCATCTCCCTGTTGATTATTTTCAATTAACTTTGTATATATTGTGTTTGTCCATAGCTGTTTGAGTCTTGATTTCCCCACTGGACTGTCAACTCCTTGAGAAAAGGAAATGTTTTGTTTTAGTCTTTTTTTCATATTTCTTAGTATGGTGGTAAGCATATAGTAGGTGCTCAATGAACATTTGTTGACTTGACAGGAGAGGGAGTGCCCTCTGGAGACCTTCTGGAGCAAGTGGCTGACAAACTAGGCATAAGGAGCCAAAGTGGAGAAGCAGAGCTTATAGATTACTGAGCAGATCAATATTAGGGAAGGAAGGGGGCAGCTAGGTGGTGCAGTGGATAGAGCCCTGACCTGGAATCAGGAGGACCTGAATTCAAATTGACACTTATTATTAGCTATATGATCCTGGGCAAGTCACTTATCTCTGATTGCCTCACAACAACAACAACAAAAAAAAAAGATTAGGGAAGGAAAGCAAGGAGCAAGAACCAACCGTGTTATGAGTTTTCCCTTTCCATTCCCATGTTCCAAGTGGGACAAACTATGTGATAGAATTTTACAATGCTCTTTCTCTAAACTCCTGAAAATCTGTACTCTCCAAATTTACCAAATCCTTTCTTCATCCATAACAAATTCTAAAATGGAGTGATTGCTTTCTCCCAAGATACTGATTATTTCTATTTTAGCAACCATTGTCCCCTTATTGATCAGAATCATGTTCAGACTAGCATTTCCCTTGCTCTTAGAAAAATAAAATTATTATTAATACAAATCAAGAATTTATTGCTGCTCTGCTTTTAATAAAGAGTTGTTACCCTACCTGCTCTACCTCCTTGCTGCTTGGAAAATCAGGCACTTATACCTCACCCCATAGTTAGGGTTCTCTAATACTCTATATTATATACCTATATATACAGGATCAGGTATACAAGCCAAACATTCACTAATAACAAAACCATACTTTCATGACCCCCACATTCAGTTATGAGACCCTATATGGGGTTGTGACTCACAGTTTAAGAAACTGGGCTATAGTACAGTTCCAGTTCTAAGTCCCAAATCCACCTGGAGTTTGAAGCCTGGATATCCTGGTTTCTCAGGGCTTCCATATGGTTGTGCCATCCAGCCTACAATCCTGGCTCCCAAGTTACCATGGCTGGAAGGATTCATAGAGATTTCTGCTTGAACTTGAAACAGAGAAAGATAAAATAAACAGAACAGAAACATACACCCCCAGGCGAAGAGGAGCCTTGGAATCCCTGGTAAGAAGTGGTGGGAAGGAAGTTTTTTCCTCTCTCAGTTCAACATCTAAGCTGTAGCTGAACTGTGATCTTCACCTTCTGGATGTAACAGGAAAGGAGAAAAGACAGTGACAGACCTGGTCTGGCCAAGCCAGTTTTAAAGATGAAACCTGATTCAGCAATACATCCAATCAAAGGACAGGGGAGCCTCAAAGTTAGGTCATCTGAGCATGACTAGGCAAGCTCCATTACACATTTTCCCTTGTCTAAAATTTGCCATCTCCAGCAAATAGACAAGGATGATTTTTTTTTAGGATAATCATTTCGAATTCAGTTCCTTATCCCATTACAAATTCTCCACATATCTGTCTAGCTTAGCCTTCTAGGGCTTTTCTCAAACCCTCAAGAAAAAGAAAGACCAACAACCTAACAAAGAAAAATTTTTCTAAGCTGAGCTTTCCAAACTACTGGAGCTCTCCCCTGAGTCATTTGGAACCTGGGATCAATTGATTGTCTCCCCCCTCCATTCTTACATGAGAAAAATGTGCCAAGTGGAAACTCTTCCAATGATTCTTTTAGTACATAAGGCCATCCAAATGAGATCTAAAAAGAAAAATTGTCTCCTTTTACTAACAAGGAATAGAAAAATTCTCTAAGGATTCCAGGCAATTTCTACTTGGTTCCATATCCCAAAGGGTACCCAGAATTATCTCATTACTACTGCTGATAAGCCAATTCGCAGCTTCTTAAACTATGATTTGTAACCCCATTTCGGGTTTTATAACCGAATGTGGAAGTCATGAAATTATAATTTATCAGCAAATGTTTGATTTGTATACTTATTTGAATACCTATATACCTTGGGTCACAAAAATTTCTTAGCTAAAAATGGGTCCCAAGTGTATAAAAATTAAGGAGCCCTGAGCTAATTTATCAGGATTGTAAGACAAATAAACTAAGCTAGGAAATATCAAAGAATAGCAACTCCTTGTGAAATTTAGGTATAGTCAGCTCACCCTATAGAAGCAGGGCATTTTGCTTTCATACAAGGCAACCAGCTTGGTCTGTTTAATACAAAAGAACAATATGAGCATTCTACCCAAACAGTAGCAATCTTGTTGTAACACAGGAACTTTTACAAAGAACGTTTGCTTCCAAAGGTATGAACAAATATACAAACTAACTCTCCCCAACATGTGGGCGGCAAAATAATCCCCCTCCCTCCACCTCTGTCTCTAGGGAGGGGAAATAGATTAGATTTCTAATTCAGCACAGCTTCTATAGAGCACAGTCCCAGTTTCAAACCCAAATCTTGCCTCTGGCTCAAGCCCCAGGTACTCTGGCTTTTCAGGACTTCCTTGCCAGGTCACCATGACTCCAACTTCAGGTCCATGAAGATCCCCTCTTGTACTTGAAACCCAGGAGGACAAACAAAGCAGGAACCAACACCCCCAGGCCCATTTCTTCAAGCTTAGGTAAAAGCCAGGTAAGCAAAGGACAAGAAGTTCTTTTTAGCTCATCAGTTCAGTTTATGGCATCTGTGCTGGGTCAAGGAAAGATGGCGGAAAAGAGCAAATAGCCCAGTCTCACCATTTTTAAAGACCCACCCATGTGGTAGGGGACATATCTAATCTTCATTTTAGACTAAACTGGGCTTGTCCAAAGGCTGCTCTATATTTAAACTGGACGTGATCACAGAAGTCTGGGCTACATAGCAATTCCAGATTTCTCACATTAAACTTAATATCAGTACTTATACAGAACTCAGTAATGCAGAACAGTATCAGTATATCAATATTTATACAGAATTCAATAATGCAAACATTTTTAACAAGCAATCAACAAATGAAAAGTTTATAAAATTATAACATTAAAATAGATTTGTGAGGGAACATTCACCAGAAGGAAAAAAAAAAATCCTGTATATTTATAGTCTAAAAACAATTTGTCACATTTCTCTGAATTCTTAATCTAGGATATCAAAAATGAAAAAAAAAATCTTAGGGATCCATACAAATGAGAAGAACTCAATTTTTATCTTACATATGGTCCCACATGTAACAGTGACTATCCTGATCTTCACTGCCTAACAGCCAGATAAATTATCTTTTACCATCAGCCCTACCCCCAGAATTATCTGGTTCCTTTTTGGAGACTGAAGTGTTAGGATCTCTGCAGAAAGCAGAGAACTTGGGTTTGGATGACTGAAGTAATTTCATAACATGTTAAATTTATAACTTGGTGCCAATTTTGTGATGTTTCCCAAATTTATTCTTTTTCTCTTTATGGCCTATATTGGAGCTGCTATAAACCCCTATTCTATATATCCTATTGCTGTTCCTGCTACCCACCCAATCTCTCTGAGGCATAATCCAGTTCCTCCGCCTGCCTCCACATCTTATTGCTGCTCACAAACCCTATCTTATTTCATACTTTGGGGTAGCTCTTTTCACCAATTATATTATGAGTCAATGTTCATAACTCCCCTGCTTATCACCCCCAATGTTATGGACAAATTGAAGCAGCTACCACAATTTGAGTAATACTTCTGTAGTTACTTTTTATTGTAACAAATGAGTCATTTTGTTCTTTGTAAAATTTTGTTGTATTAATGCAATCTATACCTTCACTTAGAGTGTCACCTTTCACACAAATTTTGGTTTTTTATCCCCCAGTTATATTCCTTCAAGAAGAGCTCCTACTTTGAACTATCCTGGAGGGGTAGTCAGTTTTTTAAGGTTATATATGTGAAAGAAAAATCAGAACAAAAGGGAAAAATATAAGAAAGGGAAAAAAGGTGAAAATATTATGGCTCGTTCCACATTCAGTCTCCCTAGTTCTTTCTCTGAATGTGAATGGCATTTTCCATCCTATGTCTATTGGAATTGTCTTGGAAGCACTGTATTGCTGGGAAGAGCTAAGTCTATTAAAGCTGGTCATTGCACTATGTTTCTCTTACTGTGTGCAGTGTTCTCCTGGTTCTGCTCACTTCACTCAACATTAATTCATGTAAGTCTTTCCAGGCTTTTCAGAAATCAACCTGCTCATCATTTCTTATAGAACAATAGAATGGAAGCCTCTCATACATCTCCAAGCCATACTACAAATTAGCAGATGACCAGCATCAAACCTTTGGCAAATTCCTATAGGAAGGTGCTCAGGTTTTGGGAAATTGCCCAGAAGCTGACCTGGGAACCTTCAGGGAGTTTTCAATTCCTTTATTGGTGAGAGTCTTCCATTGCCAGTATTCCACCAAATCAAAATTTCAGACCCCAATGTGTGTCCAGAATTATGGTGATAATCTCAATAGATTTCCTTTGAAATACAATACATAACAGTTCCTAGAATACGTTTACATATATTGGATTTAACATATATTTTAATATGTGTAACAAAAATTGGATTACCTGACATCTAGGGGAGGAGATGGGGGGGGGAGGCTATGCAAGGATCAATCTTGAAAAATTATCCATGCATATGTTTTGAAAATAAAAAGCCTTAATTTTAAAAAAGGAAGCTGTAGAAAAGTCCACATTGTCACCTAGCTACCTGTTTTCTTCCTCATGACCACATGAACTTTGTGTGCTACTGAATGACTCCTAGTTTCCTGAGTAATCACTTGTATCCATGACCCTTTCATTATTGCTATGGCTACTCTCTGGTTACCATACTGATTTGATTTCAGCCCAGTTTATGGTTTGGCATCCATTCCTTTTCTTCTTATAACATGGCTTTCTCCTTAATTATTGGAACCCATAGATCTTGGTGCTATTCATTCTTTGGCTGTCAACCTTCAGCCTTTTCTCTTCTTCTCCACAGCTGCTCAACAGCACTGTGGCCCCACAATGGACTACGGTTTTTCTAAATTGATTAGTATAAAATTTAAGTGCAGCTTGACATCACAAACTCAGCAAGAGAATGAGAACAAATTGTTCTGTTGCTCTTTAGTCATGTCTGACTCTTATAATTCTATTTGGAGTTTTCTTGGCAAAGATACTGGAATGGTTTGTCATTTCCTTCTCCAGCTCATTTTACAGGTAAGGAATTGAGTGGCTTACTCAGGATTACATAGCTAGTAAGTCTGGAGCCAGATTCCTGAATTCAAGCCCAACCCTCTCTTCATTGTGGCACCTAGATAGATAGATAGATAAATTAGGACAGAAGTGATATGCAAAGAGCAATGAGGATAAAAAGGAAGAAAATTCTTTATTTGAATTCTTTAAAAGATTTTTTATGTTTGCTATAAAGATTTTATATGATGATTTTGAAAAATTATTTTCAGTGTCTTCCTATATAATATTTTTCCCTTTCAAATATATATCATACCCTCATAAATTTAGAGCTTGAAGGCTGTCTTCAACTCCTTGATTTAGAATGGGGAATCTGAAGCCCCAGGGAGGTTGAGGATCCTGTCTAAAATTGTACAGGTACTTAATGTCAGAAGTGATTTTTGAATCTAGTCTCTTTACTGCACAGGCAGTAGGGGAACACTGTGCTGCCTCTGAGCAATCTATTATACTAATAACAATTAATAGCCTATTACTACTAGCTGGATCCCATTCTTGAGTCCTTATTCTCTCTTATTTCTCCTATCCAGTTTGATGCCAGGTCCTGTTGATTTTACCTTTGTAAAATCCTTTGTATGCACCCACCACTCCTCTGACACTGACAATACTCTGATCCAAACCCATGTTGCTATTAATTGGATGAGTTGGCTGCTGAGGTCCCTTCTTACTCTTGAATTCTGTTATTATGAGAATCAGATTTTGAATCATCTAGGGGACATCACTATTTAAATGAATCTTTCAATTAATACTTTAAAAATGTATCTCTCTCAAATATCCTTATAAGCCAAGATATTTCACTTTGTTTTTGCTTCTCCAATCCCTATCACAGTGCCTGGTAGATGGTAGTCAATTAATAAAGACTTGTTGATTGATTGATTAAAATATATAATTCCTTTGTCGTATAAAGGGTCACTTCTTTCAGTATATATTTTTTAATAAATCAAGATGGTCACACAAGGGGTTTTTGAAAGATTGAACATGTCTCTGTTCCTATTTAAAAGATGAAAATTTAAAAATCATTTAAATATGCATACTGTGAATAATGAAGTGCTGTGCATGGAGGGAATCCAAAAGACTCTATTAGTACTGGTAATAAAAAGGAGATATGCACAGCTCCAAGTAGACCAGACAAAACCCTTGAGGTTTCAAGGATGAATAATTGTATTACATCAAACGTAAGTGACGTCACGAAAGCTGACCTCATTATGACTCAACACAACCTTGGCTCTCCCTTATTTCCCCTCAAACACCAAATGCTGCTAGCATCTTCTCACCCAAACACATCTGCTAGTTTCTGAAAAGAGAGCCAAGAAGACACATCTGACAAAATATCACACTGGAGATGTGTGACCCCAGAACTGTGGATGTGTCATTTATGATTAGATAAATCTGTCAACTTGAATAAACAATAAAAAAAGTTTATTGGGTTTCTCTAAGTGTTGGGAAAATGGAATAGCAGGAAGGGGGAGAGCTGGCCTGGGTTTCAGTGGGAGAATCAGGCAAGTTTCAAGGGGCACTAGGTTAATTGGAAAGTAGGTTATTCACAGAAACCGGTGTCTTGCAGGAAAGGTAAAGAATTAAGGAGTAAAATGTTTCAGGAAAGGCAGAGGGCTAAGGAGAGTATAGTTTCTGTGGAACATAGGAATAGGTTTGCCTATTTTCAGGAACTGTATGAGAGAAAAGTGGGAGTGAGGTAGGGAAACCAGTTATATTTGAGGAGCATAAAGCACCCTGGCAGGTTGTATAGAGTATAACTATGGCTTTAGAAAGATTTGAGTTCCAGTGTGGCTTCAGACACTTACTAACTATGTGGTATTAGTCAAGTCATTTAACCTCCATTTATTTTAGTTTTTCATCTGTAAAGTGGGACTAATAATAGGACCTACTTTGCAGAGTTGTTATAAAGAGGAAATGAGATAATCTAAGTAAAAGAGAGTGCAAAATTTAAACCAATATAAAAGTATTAGTTATGTGAGAAACAAATAGTGTTCTTCCTCCAAGAAGATAACCAAGAGCTCATTATATTAAAGAAATGGAAATGGTTATTTCCTAGATATTTTAAGTTAATCTCAAAATCATTCTCTTCACCACTGCATAGGTATCCACCTTATTATCATAATATTTAAAGTTTTCCTACTATAGCTTCTCTGGTCACAAATCTAGACCTCAACAACACTTCCCCCCCACACCAACCTTAGTAAATAACCTTTATGGAGGACTATGCCCCAAACCTTCTCATTTCCTTGGTGGCCAACCCTTGAAATCGGCTCTAGATAAGCAGACACAGAACCCAGGCTGAAAGCTTTTTCAGATCAAAAAAACTTTTCTAGGTTTGTGCTCTGCTAGTATAACATTCACAATCCTAGGGTCACCTCCCCAGCACAATGAAACACTGGAGTAGAATTCAGTGGAATTATCATATATGTAACATCAGAATTGATACTGAACCCAAGAGAGGTGGTGATAGATAGCTGCTCCCACTGCAGGGGCCACACTGAATGGGTTCAGTCTTGGGGGGAACTGTCATTTAAAGATAGCAATGCAGGCCTTTTATATCCAGAGTCCTGAGGCTCAGGTATAGCTTAAAGGTAAATATAATTTTAGGTACCCTTTAAATTTTAGGAATTGCTCATGTCAGGGTTCTTCTTAAAAGGACACAGAGATATATTTAATGTACAAAATAGATCAGATATTTATTTCCTCTATTCCAAAAGAAATGTCTAAAAACAAGAATGATTTATAAACATCAAGTTGATAAAGATTTAAAACATAAAGCAGTAATTTATGACTACTCTAATACTCTCATAGGAGTTTGATACTCAAAACTTTAACATATGGAACAACCATTTCATTTATAATTTGACCATTTATACTACTTATTATAGTTATATTGTTATAGTTATTATATTTACTATGCTAATTTATATTACTGAAGCCATTACCTCAAGGTCGTGACAAACCATATCCGGGGTGCCAACCTCATCCTCATTCAGTCTCCTTTTCTCCCAGAAGATTATGTTTGTAGAAATCCTTCTTATTGACAAGTCAACTCCAAGTGGGAAACCCACTAGCTTGCCATTTTCCAAACTCCCTAAATTGCCTCTAAAACTAGAAATAACTATTTCATGATTACTGTTTTATCACGCATGTTCAGGGAAAGTCCTATAAAGAAAAGGAAGTAGTCAGAGACCTACAATTTAAGCAGCTACCTTAACTGAAGGTGGAGAAAGGATAACCTTTCCTTCCATCTCAAAGGACATCCCATAGGGAGATTTCAGCCCTACACTTAGAAGAAAAGGTGAAGAGAGAATGAGAGCAGAAATTATTTCGCTCTTTCAAGACCACTGCAATAAGAGGCTCTTCCTGGCTCAATGGTCAGCCAACCTGTTTTCATCCAATGGAACTGGCCAATGGAATAATGCCCCACTGCACACTGGTGATTCTTTCAACACTGAACAAGAACACAATTGGCTGGCTGGAAGTGACCTTAGGGAGACCAGCTGATCCATGTATATTCCACTGGGGTATTTATAACCAGCACAGATGGGATCTGGGGGATGGACTGATTACTCTTATTACATGTAATATTTCACATTTATCTACTTCATTTAGTAGAATGTAAACCTCTTGAGGGCAGTGACTGTTTAATTTTTATTTGGTATCCTAAGTGTTTAGCATAGTGCAAGACACACACTTAATAAATGTTTATTTATTGCTGATTTGGTGATTAACTAATCATCTAGCACAATGTCTTGCATGGTAGAGAGTCACTTATTAAATGTTTAACTAAATTACTCCTCAAATGTTTTCTAAGTTGTTTTATGCTCACTAATTAGTATCAGAAAAAATTCCATAGGCTATAGATATATTCATTTTATTATTTTTAAACTTTATATCACTTTTATTGTGAACAGAGGTCATTAATATGTTACATAAAAATGTAATTTAGCAATATGGGATTTTATTTTCTATAACAGGATTGGAAAACATCAACATCTTTGAATCCTCTTACTAATTCTAAGTATTTCAAAGTACAGTAGTCTCTTCAGTGTCTTGTTTATCACCACTGAACTCTCATCTCCTAAAAATAAACTTAACTACCAATAGGCAATGATAATTAATACAATTAATTACTATTCAAATTGTAATGAAATAATACAAATATGTTTTTAATGTGTAGACCAGTAAATTATATATAGAAAACTCATGATTTTAATAGAGATACATTATTTTTAGATTTATAAATTTTCTGTGATGTAGAGAGGGACTGGTGTTTGGTAGTATTATTGCTTTTCATTGATGGGGAAATTGAGGCTTAGAAAAGTTCAGTCATCCACTTTAATAAGGGGAACCAAGGCTCACCTCTGGGCTTCCTCATTTGTAATTCTATACTCTTGCATCATATTGTTCCACAAAGCTCACACGACAAAGTTATTTGAAGTTCATGAACTTATGTCAAAACTGGCAATGTTATATGGTAGAACATTAGTTGAAGTCAAAAGATCTGAGTTCATATCCTGAGGGCTTTGATAATTCTGACTATGGACAAGGAATAGGAATTTCACTTTCCTTCTTGGTAAAATGCAAATACTATATGATCTACCTCTTACACATGTTTTGATTAATAATTAATAAAGCACTTCAGAGATGTGACCTATTATTTTTACCCACACCAGGGCATTTGGAAGCATTGTTCCAAATCAGACCATATTCTTAGAATATAGTCACAAAAGGTGACAAAAGCCTTTAAGCAGAAGGCATGGACATCATACGAAATGGTTCAATAAAATGGAGATCTCAGTCATGGAACAAAGGAATGAAGGGTCCCAAAGATAGTGGGACTCCAAATGAAGGATCTTTAAGTTAGGAAACACTCAAGAGGGAACAGTATCTTGTGAGGATAAATTCTCAGAAAAAAAAGTAGGAATCTTTCCAACTGCCCTTAGCAGTGACCTGGGAGCACAGATTGACTAGTGATCATGATGGAAAGAAAACTCTGTTGGTTAGTTACAATGCCTTGTTAGAGAAACATGCCCTAAGTAAGCATTTCTGTTCGCCTGGGAATCGACCATTTTCCAAGCTGTATGCAGAAAAACCAAGCAGCTTCACGGCTTTGTCGGTGAATGACATTAGGTCCCAGTGGGAAGCAACAGTTTGCTAATATGGTACTCATCAGGCTGGGATGCCTGCTGGGGAATAGATTGAAATGCATTAAATGCAGCTCATCATTGAAATCAGGCAGGAAATTAAAAAATTTTGAAGTCATTGAAAGGTGAATTTTATGTTAATTTAAAAGAAAATGTTTGGTTAAACCAACTGCTCTCCAAGTGACTTCTTGATTTGTATGTTTGCTAGACATCACCTTGGAATAAATTAAAACTCAGGGATTTCATACTTGTTCCAACAAAGAAAGCTATTTAACTCATTCTTATCAATCATAATATTTATTTTCATTTGCTCTAAATGCTAGATTTTCCCCCCATGCCATCTTTGTCCCAAAGAAGAATATGGCAAGAAGAGCCTTTTTAACTATTAAGGGATGTTAAACTGGAATGACTGGAGTTAAGAACTCTCCTACAGAAATCTAAGAAAATCTCTCTACTGAATAGCCCAGTAGACTGACATCAGATCCCCCATGCATAAAATATAATAAAAAAGATATAATGCAAGATTAGAGAGTACCTCAACTCATATATGGACAGCCCTCATCCTAATAAATTACCCCAGAGTTAAAGGAATCTGAATCCATGAAAAAAAGTATCACTTGTGAACACCCTCAGATGTATTTATTTTCATTAGTCAACCACAAGACATAGTTCAAAATGATATTAAATGAAATAATATAATTTTAAAATAGCAATAAAATTTTTACCCCATAAATCTGGTGTGTATTTTTTTTACAAATACAAAAGGAAAACCCTCGATTGCTTCTGTTTCTGTGAATGAAGAGTAGAGCAAAAAACTACTCCTAAATGCTCACTTTATGGGGGCTCAACATGTCAGCCATTTTTTCAGTTGCCACCAGATGCTCTGCTTAGTTTTGCCTCTAACATCATGACAGTCCCTCCATCTTTTCAGCTTCTTTTTGTGTATTGTCTTCTTCTCATTAGACTGTAAATTCCTTGAAGACAGGAATTTATTTGTATCTCTGGTACTAAGTGCAGTGCCTGGAACATACTAGATATTTAGTAAATGTGTATTATATCATTTTATACCCAGTGAAGGAGCTTCCTGGAGAGGCAATATCTGGGAAAACACCCGAAGTGGAGAGGAGGATGAGATGCTGGTGATTTTATCAGACTGCTCCTGCTGGATTTTGTGTCAGATGTATGGTTCTTGTCAGATGTTCTCCACAGTAGCTGGTCCCATGACTGCAGGCTTCTCTCTGCTATTCTTCAGGACTTCAGCTCTTCAGAGTGTCTACTGGCCACCTTAATAATAATTAGCACTTACATGGCACTTAAGATTTGTAAAGCATTTTATAAATAGGATCTCATTTTATCCTTACAACAACCCTAGGAGGGAAGTGCTATTTTCAGCCCCATTTTACAGATGAGGAAATTGAGGCAGATGCATTGTTATACACCCATAGTCCTACAGCTAGTAATTTATTTGAGGCAAGATTTGAACTGAAGCCTTCCTGACTACAGGTCTAGTACTCTATTTTCCTCTGTCTCCTAGCTTGCCTCTCATCTGCTAGAGTACAATAACTATTTATTTTTAGAAAGCCTATTCTTTTTTTAAATAATAATTGCTTTTTATTTTCAAAATATATGTAAAGATAGTTTTCAATATTTACCCCTGTAAAACGTTGTGCTCCAAATTTTTCCTGTTTTCTGTTTCCCTTCTAATCTTGTCTTCATTGGTTTTGTTTATACAAAAGCTTTTTAAATTACTACAATCAAAATTATCCATTTTGCATTTCATTCCAGTTCTTCTTTGGCCACAAATTCCTTCCTTCTCTGCAGATTTAGAGGTAGACACTTTTGTTCCTCTAACTTGCTGATAGTATCACTCTTTATGTCTCAGAGTTTCATAGTAAATAATAGTGGGGTAGAATTAGCTTGGAACAACTCAGGAGAGACAATTATTAAATTTTCATTGTAAGCATTTATATGTTGGAAATTGGTGAATGCTAAAATCAGGGCTTGATTTACTGTTTTGTTGATTGTCTAGACTTAATCTGAAGAAAATGATGGTAATGCAGATTAATTTAATACCATGTATATTTCTCCTAGTGAGGCAGTTGTTAAACACTTCCCAGCATACCCCTTGGTAGTAGAAGCCTTGGCGATAATGTAATCTACCCTATTCCTGAACAAGAACTTTGTTCACAACATCACCCATAAAAGATTGAGGATCTCCAAAGAATGAAAAACTACTGCCTCTTGCATCAGTCTACTCCCAGTGTGGTCAGTATTAATAGGAAGTTTTTCCTTAAACTAAACCAAAATCTACCTCTCTTTAACTTCTACGCTTGGTCTGAATTCTGTTCCCTAAAGCCAAACAGAACATGTATATTTTTTCTTCAGATAGTCAAAGACAGCTATGAAATTTATGCTTTGGGCAATAGACCCAGGGAGTTAACTTCAGAAGGTCAGTGTAAATTGTGGGAAATGATAACATAGAAATTTTATGATAACATAAAATATGATAACATAAAAGTTTTGTTTTTCAAATCTGCATAACATAAAACATAAAACAAAATAATTAAAACAGAAAGAAGAGGGAGAAAATATAACTACAAAACCAAGAGATAAATACTAAACATTGAAAATATTGACATAAAAAACTGATAACTATTCAAGGAAAATAGTTCCCATTAGATGAAGTCATAAAAGATTATAAAAGAGAACATGCAAATGACAAATTCTTTGATATTTTGAGGGCTCCATGATCTCATTAACATGAGTGCTCATTCCATTAAGTTAGATTTCAATCTAGAACTTCTCACTTGATATGATTCTTCATGCCATAATGGATAGAATTTGAAGTTTAGAGTCAGGGAGACTGACTTCAAAGCACACCTGTGACCCTTACTTTTCTAATATTTAATCTCTCTTTTAGAGGCTGTTTCCTTATTTATAAAATGTGGATAATAATATCATTAGTGCCTTTCACCCAGCTTTGTGAAACTCAAATGAGATAATGTTGGAAGACTGTGGAGAGCATATCTCCACACAGTTAAAGTGCTGGGCTTGGAGTCAGGAAGACCAAAGTTCAAGTGCAGCCTCAGACACTAGGCTACTAGTTGACCCTAGACAAATCACTTAATTTCTGCCTCTATTTTCTCAACTGTAGAATGGGGATAATAAAACACTCCCTTATAGTGTGGTTGTGAGGATCAGATGAAATAATTATTGTAGAGTGTTTACCGAGTTCCTGGCACATAGTAAATACTATATAAAAGTTATTATCATTATTATTATTATTATTATTATAGGGTAGACTTTCTTTTTCATAATCTAATGGTTTATTTTGACTTATAGTTTGACATTTTATTGAATGATAGATTTTTACCTATAGAAGTAAGGCTAAATGATGGATCACACCTCTATTATTACTCTTGTTATTGTTAATTACTATTATTATGATTATCTTTTATCAGCTATGACTATAAATGCATGTGCTATTTCAAAAGATTTCTTTCTCATGTTTAAGAAGGAATTTTTATATTAATACATCTAATTAACATTTTTAAGGCAGCTTAGGGGCATAGTGGAAAAACTGCTGTAACCTAAAATCAAGAAGACCTAAATTCAAATCCTGATGTGTGTGAATCCTGAACTTGAACTCTGTCTGCCTCAATTTCCTTGTCTATAAAATGGGAATAATAATAGCACCAGCTTCCCAGGGATGTCATGAGCACCAATGGAATCATATTGGTAAAGCACTTTGCAAACCTCCAAGTACTATATAAATACTAGCTATTGTTATTTTTTGTTGAATCCATGTTAAGATTTGTTTTCTTGAAAGCATAATTGTTTGTAACCTCATGAATGTGCTGGTCAAAAATACAACATTATTTTCATCTTTTTTTCTAACTCCTACTGTACTCAGATAATTCTAGTTTCTGTCAAGGTCATTCTCAGGCTGTTCATATTCAAGCTGAATAGGATCCTGAGATAACTACCACCTTCCAATGAGATTTTTCACAAGGTTGCTTGGGGGAACCTATTCATCATAGGTTTCCCTTACTCCTTCAAATAACAGGTATCTATAGGGTCAAAACCCAATAATGAGTGCAATGAAAGCTCTGGACAGTCAGCACTCACAATCCTGATGAACACTTGAAGAGAGAGGAGACCATACCGATAAAGATTGATGTCAAAAGCAGAGCCTTTTCATTGTACGAACAGGTATAATAAACCAGATCCATATCACATTATTGCCAAAGACATCCTATTACCTTCACATGGTTATGGGCACTCTTACCAGGATGGAGAAGGCTGATGCTGGACTAGAAGAACTCGTACTTTACCAGTCTGGAAGAATGGTCTCTTTTTCTCAAAGAAATGATATTGCCAAGGAGTCAATATCCATCTAAGATCAGCTGGCTGCAATTCAGTCGCTGAAATAACTCATATCTTTCACAATCTTATTGGAAATGAACTTTGGGTTTTGGTTTCACCTTTTAGTGGCACAAGGATAATGGTTACTACAGAACTTTTAACTTAAAGAGAATTGACTGATAAATGTTGGACAATGAATAGTAGACAATTATCTTTATGCCATTTTTCTTCAGAGAGACTGAACTAGAAAATACTATTTTCTTGTGAATGAATGAATAAATAATAACAATATATCACTTTAAGGTATGCAAAAAATTTACAAATATTTTATTTTTATCCTTACAACATTCCTTTATGGTAGGTACTATTATTTTCATTTTACATGTAGGGAAACTGAGGAAAGCAGCAGTTAAGTGACTTTCCAAAGTTAGACAACAAGTAAGTGTGAGAAGTAAGAGCATCTAGGTGAACAGAACATTGACTGAGTTTGGATTCAGAAAGACTCCTCTTCTTGAGTCCAAATACAGTCTTAAATAGTTATAGCTGTGTGATCCTGGGCAAATCACTTAGCCCTGTTTATCTCAGTTCCTCATCTGTAAAATGAACTGGACAAGGAAATGTCAAACCATTCCAAATATTTGCCAAGAAAACCCCAAATGGGTTCATAAAGAGTTGGACACAATAAAAGTTACTGAACAGCAGAAGTAGCAAGTATAAGAAACCCAACGGGTTTTGCATAAGTATTAAAGGGAAAGAAGAAGTGGTTGATTGATGCTCACCCCTAATTGCTGGAAAAAGCAAATGTACATGTGGATTTGGAAGGGAAAGTGAGATTGCCAATAGATCCTGAAAAAGAACTCATCTTCATTTAGACATTTCTTTTTGCACATCAACATATGTAATATTCAGGAGAGAAAGATTGGGCATTTTATTGTTTTTGCCTTAATTGGAATGGTGGCCGAGATTGCTCAATTAACTTGTAAAAAAACCCAAAAAACTTTGTATTCAACTCATAAGTAGAGTCAGAGCCAAGAATTAAACTTCTGAACTTTTCTCTTCTCTGCTGCATGAGAAGACTAGAGCTAATGGAAATAGAAAATGGAAGTTGCTATGTGAGCTGTGCATGGTGGACTATGATCTGTTAATAAGATACTGATGGAGAGTGAGCATCAGAGGGCTCCTCTCAGGTTATCCATTGAAGGACAGGGCCCAGTGCTGCCATCTCATCATTTCCCACACAAATGCACTCCTGGACCTCATCATGCCCTGTGGTACCAACCCTCTTCTCCTTTCCATTTCATCTTTATTTGTGAGTGGTCTTTTCCCATTAGATGGTGAGCTTCTTGAGGGAATGGACTGTGCCTTTCTTTGCATTCCAAGTGCTTAACACAATACCTAGCACATAGAAGAAGTTTACTAAATATTTACTGATTTTGATGAGATGCTTTTGTAAATAATATTGTTGGTAGAGTTGACTAAATGAAGTATTTGGAAGCAATTGAAGGACAATGAAGAAAAAGAATGACTAGGAGGTGGTAGATATAGACACAGACACAAACAAAAATCCAGATTGCCAACTTTTCAGGGGAAGAGTTGAGTTATAAGTTACCCTGAGTCCTATGTAAGAAAAACAAAGTAGTTGTCTTATGTCCAGTATACTTTCTAGCATTGGCGTGATGCATGATTCAGAATTATCTAGCATTACTGGAAGATTATTGTTATAGAAAACATTGAGACAGAGGCACACACACAGAAAGACAGACAGAGAAAGAGACAGAGAGAGACAGAAACAGAGAGACAGAGACATAGAAAAAGAGGCAGAAAAACAGAGAGTCAGAGAGAAACAGAGATAGACAGAGACAAGAGATACAGTAAGATAAAAACAGAGATAGAGACGACAAAGACAGAGATATAGAGACCGATACACAGAAACAGAGTAAGAGAGAGACAGAGTCAGACCTGAAGACGGAGACAGAAAGACAGTCACAGAGAGAGACAAACAGAGAGAGAAATTTACCTACTGAAAAGGACCCTAAAATCAAAATGCCAAGAAATATACTGGCCAAGTTCAAGAACCATCAGATGAAGGAAAAAATACTGGAAGCTGCTAGAAAAAGCAATTCAGATATGGAGGAGCCACAATAAGGATAACCCAGGATCTAGCAGCATCCACATTAAAAGAACGAAGGGCCTGGAATACGATATTCCAAAAGGCTAAAGAACTTGGTATGCAGCCAAGAATAACTTACCCAGCAAAAATGAGCATCGTTTTCCAGGGAAGACGAAATTTAATGAAATAAATGAATTCCATCTATTCTTGATGAAAAAACCAGGTCTACACAAAATGTTTGATCTTCAAATACAGAACTCAAGAGATTTCTAAAAAGGTAAAAAGAAATCTTGAGAACTATATTTCTGCCATAAAGATATGTAAAGAACATATGTATAATTTGTTCTAGAAACTAGAGGTGGAAAGGAAATTATATCATAAAAAAGGGTGAAGTGATGGTATTACATCTCATGAAGAGGCAAAGGTAACCTATTATATCTGAGAGAAAGAAAGGAGGGGGATGAACATAGTGTGAATCAATAGACATATTCGATTTATAGTGAAACTTCTTCCACTTCATTGAAAAATGAGAAGGAAGGAGTAAGCTAAGGGGAAGGGAATACAGAAATTGTGAGAAAAAGGGGTAAAATAGGAAGAGGAACTTTAAGGTTGGGGGAGGGATACTAAAAAGGGAGTGTTGTGAAAAGCAAGTGGTGTTCACAAGTTTAATACTGGGTAGGGGGGTAAGAGGGAAGGGAAGGAGAAAAGCATAAGCAAAGGTTAACAGGATGGCAAGCAATATAGAATTAGTCATTCTAACCATAAATGTGAATGGGGTAAACTCCCTCATAAAGAGGAAGCAGTTAGCAGACTGGATTAAAAGCCAGAATCCTGCTATATGTTGTTTACAGGAAACACACCTGAAACAGGGTGATATATTCAAAATAAAAGTAAAAGGGTGGAGCAGAATCTACTATGCTTCAGGTGAAGCCAAAAAAGCAGGGATAGCCATCCTCATATCAGATCAAGCAAAAACAAAAATTGATCTAATTAAAAGAGATAATGAAGGGCATTGTATCCTGCTAAAGGGTAGCATAAATAATGAAGCAGTATCAATATTAAACATATACGCACCAAGTGGTACAGCATCTAAATTTTTTTTGATAAATAAAAGGTGTATTGTAGAAATTTGTAAGTAAAGTTCAGTTAGAAAGATGCCAGGGCCGAAGGTGGCTGCTAGGTGGGCAGGAATCCTTACATGGCTGGAAGGATACCATGTGTTGGCAGGAGGGCTCCTGCCAGCATCTAAATTCTTAAAAGAGAAATTAAGAGAGCTGCAAAAAGAAATAGACAGCAAAACTATAATAGTGGGAGATCTCAACCTTGCACTCTCAGAATTAGATAAATCAAACCACAAAATAAATAAGAAAGAAGTCAAAGAGGTAAATAGAATACTAGAAAAGTTTGATATGATAGATCTTTGGTGAAAGCTAAATGGAGATAGAAAGGAGTACACTTTCTTCTCAGCAGTTCATGGAACCTATACAAAAATTGATCATATACTAGGGCATAAAAACTTCAAAATCAAATGCAGTAGGCAGAAATAGTAAATGCATCCTTTTCAGACCATAATGCAATTAAAATTACATTTAATAAAAAGCCAGGGGAAAATAGACCAAAAAATAATTGGAAACTAAATAATCTTATACTAAAGAATGATTGGGTAAAACAGCAAATCATAGACATCATTAATAACTTCACCCAAGAAAATGACAATAATGAGACATCATACCAAAATGTGTGGGATACAGCCAAAGCAGTAATAAGGGGAAGTTTTATATCTCTAGAGGCCTACTTGCATAAAATAGAGAAAGAGAGGGTCAATGAATTGGGTTTACAACTAAAATTGCTAGAAAAGGAACAAATTATTTTATTTTATTTTTTATTAATTTTATAATTATAACTTTTTTGACAGTATATATGCATAGGTAATTTTTTTTTTTACATTATCCCTTGTACTCCTGTTCCAAGTTTTCCTCCTCCTTCCCTCCATCCCCTCCCCTAGATGGCAGGCATTCCCATACATATTAAATATCTTATAGTATATCCTAGGTACAATATATATGTGCAGAACCGAATTTTGTTGTTGTTGTTGTTGCAAAGGAAGAATTGTATTTGGAAGGTAAAAATAATCTGGGAAGAAAAAAAATGCTCACAGTTTACACTCATTTCCCAGTGTTCCTTTTCTGGGTATAGCTGATTCTATCCATTATTGATCAATTGAAATTGGATTAGCTCTTCTCTATGTTGAAGATATCCACTTCCATCAGAATACATCCTCATACAATATCATTGTTGAAGTGTATAATGATCTCCTCGTTTCACTCAGCATCAGTTGATATAAGCCTCTCCAAGCCTCTCTGTATTCCTCTTGTTGGTCATTTCTTACAGAACAATAATATTCCATAACATTTATATACCATAATTTACCCAACCATTCTCCAATTGATGGACATCCATTCATTTTCCAGTTTCTAGCCACTATGAAAAGGGCTGCCACAAACATTTTGGCACAGACAGGTCCCTTTCCCTTCTTTAGTATTTCCTTGGGATATAAGCCCAGTAGTAGCACTGCTGGGTCAAAGGGTATACACATTTTGATAACTTTTTGGGCATAATTCCAGATTGCTCTCCAGAATGGTTGGATTCTTTCACAACTCCACCAACAATGCATCAGTGTCCCAGTTTTCCCACAGCCCCTCCAACATTCATCGTTATTAGTTCCTGTCATCTTAGCCAATCTGACAGGTATGTAGTGGTATCTCAGAGTTGTCTTAATTTATACTTCTCTGATCAATAGTGATTTGGAACACTCTTTCATATGAGTGGAAATGGTTTTAATTTCATTATCTGAAAATTGTCTGTTCATATCCTTTGACCATTTATCAATTGGAGAATGGCTTGATTTCTTATAAATTAAAGTCAATTCTCTGAATATTTTGGAGACGAGGCTTTTATCAGAACTTTTAACTGTAAAAATGTTTTTCCAATTTGTTATTTCCCTTCTAATCTTGTTTGCATTAGTTTTGTTTGTGCAAAAGCTTTTTAATTTGATGTAATCAAAATTTTCTATTTTGTGATCAATAATGATCTCTAGATCTCCTTTGGACACAAACAAGTCCGAGAGGTAAACTATACTATGTTCCTCTAATTTATTTATGATCTTGTTCTTTATGCCCAAATCTTGGACCCGAAAAGGAACAAATTTAAAACCCCCAGACAAACACAAAACTTGAAATTCTAAAAATAAAAGGTGAGTCATATATTGTATATAGCTTATACTGTAACACATGTAAAATGTATGGGATTGCCTGTCATCAAGGGGAGGAAGTAGAGGGAGGGAGGGGATAATTTGGAAAAATGAATACAAGGGATAATGCTATAAAAAATTACTCATGCATATATACTGTCAAAAAATTATAAATAAAATTTAAAAAATTAAATTAAATTAAATTTTAAAAAAATAAAATAAAAGGTGAGTTTAATAAAATTGAAAGTAAAAATAAACTATTGAATTAATTAATAAAACTAAGAGTTGGTTCTATGAAAAAACAAACAAAATAGACAAACCCTTAATAAATCTAATTTAAAAAAAGAAAGAGGAAAAGCAAATTATTAATCTTAAAAATGAAAAGGGAGAACTCACCACTAATGAAGAGGAAATTAGAACAATAGTTAGGAGCTACTTTGCTCAACTTTATGCCAATAAATTCGATAACTTAAATGAAATGGAAGAATACCTTCAAAAATATAGCTTGCCCAGATTAACAGAGGAAGAAGTAAATAGTCTAAATAGTCCCATTTCAGAAAAAAGAAATAGAACAAGCTACTAACCAACTTCCTAAGAAAAAATCCCCAGGACCAGATGGATTTACATGTGGATTCTACCAAACATTCAAAGAACAACTAACTCCAATGCTATATAAACTATTTGAAAAAATAGGGATTGAAGGAGTCCTACCAAATTCCTTTTATGACACAGACATGGTACTGATACCTAAACCGAGTAGGCTGAATACTGAGAAAGAAAATCTCCCTAATGAATATTGATGTTAAAATCTTAAGTAAAATATTAGCAAAAAGACTACAGAAAATCATCCCCAGGATAATACACTATGACCAAGTGGGATTTATACCAGTAATGCAGGGCTGGTTCAATATTAGGAAAATTATTAGCATAATCGACTATATCAATGACCAAATTAACAAAAACCATATGATCATCTCAATAGATGCAGAAAAAGCATTTGATAAAATCCAATATCCATTCCTACTAAAAACACTTGAGAGTATAGGAATAAATGGACTATTCCTTAAAATAATAAGGAGCATATATTTAAAACCATTAGTAAACATCATATGTAATGGCGATAAACTGGAACCTTTCCCAGTAAGATCAGGAGTGAAACAAGGTTGCCCACTATCACCATTACTATTCAACATTGTACTAGAAACGCTAGCTTCGGCAATAAGAGCAGAAAGAGATTCAAGGAATTAGAGTAGGTAATGAGGAAATCAAACTATCACTCTTTGCAGATGACATGATGGTATACTTAGAGAACCCCAAAGACTCTGCTAAAAAGCTATTAGAAATAATTCAGAACTTTAGCAAAGTTGCAGGATACTAAATAAATCCACATAAATCCTCAGCATTTTTATACATTACCAACACAATCCAACAGCAAGAGATACAAAGAGAAATTGCATTCAAAATAACGGTCGATAGTATAAAATATTTGGGAATATATCTACCAAAGGAAAGTCAGGAATTATATGAGCAAAACAATGAAACACTTGCCACACAAATAAAGTCAGATTTAAATAATTGGAAAGACATTGAGTGCTCTTGGATAGGCCGAGCAAATATAATTAAGATGACAATACTCCCTAAACTAATCTATTTATTTAGTGCTATACCAATCACACTCCCAAGAAACTATTTTAATGACTTAGAAAAAATAACAACAAAAATCATATGGAAGAACAAAAGGTCGAGAATTTCAAGAAAAAAAAATCAAATGAAAGTGGTCTAGCTATACCTGATCTAGAACTATATTATAAAGCAGCAGTCACCAAAACCATCTGGTATTGGCTAAGAAATAGACTAGTTGATCAGTGGAATAGGTTAGGTTCACAGGGCAAGATAGTGAATAAAAATAGCAATCTAGTGTTTGACAAACCCAAAGATCCCAAATCTTGGGATAAGAATTCATTATTTGACAAAAACTGCTGGGAAAACTGGAAATTAGTATGGCAGAAACTAGGCATGGACCCACATATAACACCACATACTAAGATAAGATCAAAATGGGTCCAAGATTTAGGCATAAAGAACGAAATCATAAATAAATTGGAGGAACATGGGATGGTTTACCTCTCGGACTTGTGGAAGAGGAAGGAGTTTGTGTCCAAGGGAGAACTAGAGACCATTACTGATCACAAAATAGAAAATTTTGATTACACCAAATTAAAAAGTTTCTGCACAAACAAAACTAATGCAAACAAGATTAGAAGAGAAGTAACAAATTGGGAAAACATTTTTACAGGTGAAGGTTCTGATAAAGGCCTCATCTCCAAAATATTCAGAGAATTGACTTTAATTTATAAGAAATCAAGCCATTCTCCAATTGATAAATGGTCAAAGGATATGAATAGACAATTTTCAGATGATGAAATTAAAACTATTTCCACTCATATGAAAGAGTGTTCCAAATCACTATTGATCAGAGAAATGCAAATTAAGACAATTCTGAGATATCATTACACACCTGTCAGATTGGCTAAGATGACAGGAACTAATAACGATGAATGTTGGAAGGGCTGTGGGAAAACTGGGACACTGATGCATTGTTGGTGGAGTTGTGAAAGAATCCAACCATTCTGGAGAGCAATCTGGAATTATGCCCAAAAAGTTATCAAAATGTGCATACCCTTTGACCCAGCAGTGCTACTACTGGGCTTATATCCCAAGGAAATACTAAAGAAGGGAAAGGGACCTGTCTGTGCCAAAATGTTTGTGGCAGCCCTTTTCATAGTGACTAGAAACTGGAAAATGAATGGATGTCCATCAATTGGAGAATGGTTGGATAAATTATGGTATATAAATGTTATGGAATATTATTGTTCTGTAAGAAATGACCAACAAGAGGAATACAGAGAGGCTTGGAGAGACTTACATCAACTGATGCTGAGTGAAATGAGCAGAACTAGGAGATTATTATATACTTCAACAATAATACTGTATGAGGATGTATTCTGATGGAAGTGGATATCTTCAACATAGAGAAGAGCTAATCCTATTCCAATTGATCAATGATGGACAGAATCAGCTACATCCAGAAAAGGAACACTGGGAAATGAGTGTAAACTGTGAGCATTTTTTTTCTTTTTCTCCCCAGGTTATTTTTACCTTCCAAATCCAATTCTTCCTTTGCTACAACAACAACAAAATTCGGTTCTGCACATATATATTGTACCTAGGATATACTATAAGATATTTAATATGTATGGGAATGCCTGCCATCTAGGGGAGGGGGTAGAGGGAAGTAGGGGAAAATTCGGAACAGAAGGGAGTACAAGGGATAATATTGTAAAAAATGTTATAATTATAAAATTAATAAAAAAGAAATATATTTAACATTATTGCATATGTATAACCCATATCAGATTGTGTTTGGGGAAGGATAATAGGAAAGAGGGAGAAAATTTGGAACTCAAAATATTATAAAAATGAGTGTTGAAAATATCTTTTCATGTAATTGGAAAAAACAAAATAATATTTAAAAAGAATAAAAAGAAGATAATTGGTTAAAAAAAAATCATGTGAAACTTAGGCAACTCATTTAACTTCTGTAAGTTTCAGTTTCCTATCTGTAAAAGGAAATGGTTTTTCCTATCTCACAGGATTGCAAACCTTAAAGTATTTTTTCATTGTTTCATTATTATTATTACTTTTATAATAGTGTAATTTCTCAAATGACATTCAGCCAACACTTTTTTCTCTATTGTTTTTGGCCAGTTGTTTCCATATGCAGTTCTGTCCAAGATATATGTACTGGTTAGCTCAAAGGATCGTCCAGCTGACTGACTGCATGTCATAATCTAAACAATATGCATTCTTCATCCATTTGGCTTTTTCTGTGTAGATTGCTAGGTTGATCTCTTTTGGGTGACTGGATGTTGCAGAAGACAGCCTATAATATCTGTGATTCCATGTAATGAGCACAGTGCCCCACAATGGAACATCTGAAGAGCCTTGCCTACTGAGAATTCTTCCCCACTTGTATTTTGGATAAAACATTGTCCACAATGCTGGTAGATGCCTTTGGTTAGCCTATGTCTTTATATTGTAATTCACTTGATCTTGATAATTGAAAAATTATCTGTGGTTATATTTGTTATAAGGTTTTTCTGATCTTAATGGATGTATCTTGTTGAAGGGGGAAGAACTTTAAGGCTGAATTTTGTTCATATTGTTTAATCAAAGTAAGTACAAACATCTCTTGAAAAAAATCTTTTAAAATATGGATTAAAATAATTTTATGTTACCACCAAATTGGCAAAAGGAAACAAACAAGACAAAATCCAGTGGTGGTAGAATAAAAGAGAAAAGTTTACCCTTATCTGTTTTATATGGAATTGCAGATTAATGGGATGATTATGCATTATTTAACATTAATGTAAGGGTTGGCAGTACCAAATTCCATTTTGAGGAGTTTTATATATATTAAGAAGTCACTGAAACTTCTTGAATTAGGAAGTGGTTAGGCCAAATATGTGCATTTGATGGCTGGAGGACAGATTGGAGAAGGTGGACCCATATAAGGACCTTAGAATACCTGTGATAAGAGTATGGAAGTTAATGGAAGACACCTCAAGGAATCCTCCTTTTGAAAGGTTCACTTCAGGTCCTCCAAGATGTCTTTCCTGATCATACTTTTTTCAGGCCCTCTCTTCCTCCTAAAATTATCTTATATTTACTCATCTTTGTAAAATGTAGTTCTAGTAAAATAAAACTCCTTAAATGCATGGACCTTTTTTTTGGGGGGGGGGGACAGTTATTTTTACATTCACATCACCTGGCCCAGTGTCTCCTATATTGTAGGCACACTTGATAAATGCTTGTTGAATTAGATTGAGTGTCTCCTCTTGTCATAGAAAGGAACGTAGAAGGGAAATAATTTACTCTGAGATTTTTTCCTTGTCAGGGGAGCTTTGAGACATCATTAAAATAAATAGTGCAAGAGGTCCTTTTCTAGAATATGGAAATAAGGAAGTGCCAGGAGGAGAAAAGGAAACAGAGCAAGGTCCCAAGGTCACAGTCATTAGAGGAGAAAACCCTAATCCCCTGAGTGGTAATGTTAAAAATATAATATTAGTGTACCACAAGGAACTTTCACTGCAGAGGTTCCCCAATCTGTCTCATCACAGTCACCTACATTTCTGTGCCCCCTATTCAAAGGGATAATGAGATACCAACTCCCAGATCTCAGATTGAAGGCTGTCTGAGAGGAGCCTTTGAGTGTCATCATTATCCAGTAAAGAAGATCCATCCATAAGATTTTTTAAAGACCTTTTCCTTTTGTTGTGATTCAGTCATCCAATCATGTCCAATTCTTTATGACCCCATCCTCCACGATCTCTCAAAGCCTACCCAAGTTCATGTTTGTTATTTCCATGATACTTTCTATCCATCTCATTCTTTGATGTCCCCTTTCCTTTTGCCCTCAATCTTTCCCAACATCAGGATCTTTTCCAATGAGTTCTTTCTTCTTATTATGTAGCCAAAGTATATAAGCTTCAGCTTCATTATTTGCTTTAAGAGTTATTCATGTCTTGACTCTGGTACTGTCCTTCATGTCTGGAATGGTGTTTGAAATATCTTGTCTCTACTCCACCCCATTTTAGATTCTCATCACATTTCATTTGGATGTCTTTGATTAACTTTTAACTGATTTCCCCAAGTTCAGAGTCAGCCTTCTCCAATCTGTTGTCCACCCAGCTACCAAATGCACAAATTTGACCTAGCCAATCCCCAATTCAAGAAGTTTCAGTGGTTTCTTAATCCCTTTAGTATTAAAAAAAAAATTACTATCTTGACAATTAAAGCCCTAGTTCCAGGGTATTTTTATAAACATTTCATAGTATTCCCCTCAATCCTATATATTTCAGTCATACTGACTTACTTCCATCTTCTACTTCTGGAGCTTCCCAAAAGCCCTTACCTGAAATACACTCCCAATGCACCAAAGGGCTACTTCCTCTAGGAAGCCTTTCCTCCTCACATCTCTTCTTAGATATTTTCTTCCTCTTGAAATCATATTCACTTATCTATATCAATCCTGTATTTTTAATAAAATATCAACTCCTTAAAGGCAGGATTTTTTTTTGTTTTATCTTTGTATTTCCATCACCTGGCATAATACCTTTTATATAGTAGGAGCTTGAGAAATGTTTGCTGAATTGAATTAAATTGAGTATCTCCTCCTGCTGCAAAGGGGAACAAATCTTTTCTATAATTCACAACCAGATTCTCTCCTTGTCAGGAAAACTTTGAGGCTTCACTAAAATAAGTAGTGCAATAACCCCCTTTGCAACAATTAAGGAATTATGAAAATTCCAGAAAAGCATCCCTAACAAACTGTAGTCCCAAAGGGACTTGTGATGAGTCATTTGTTACTGGGATTGATTGTGAGGCTTCTTTCCAATATGAACAACACTACCCTCATTCCCCAAATATTCTGCTCTTTCTCACTCCATCTCTTACCTTTGTTATGTAAGAGCTCCTGACCTCCCCATTCTAAACTATGGTCGGTCCTCACATATTCCAACACCCATAGGCCCAATTGCCCAAAAGGTCAATAGGAAAATATTACCCCTATCCCTAATCCCCAGGTCACCTTGTGGTTATGGCAAGTATCCTTCCAAGGGACAGTTATTAGTGAATAAGAGTCCTACCTCCCCCTTTCTCATTTTGAGTGAGAAAGAATAAATACATAAGATGAGAAAGCCTATATAGAATATGGTTTATATCTACATTGTCTTTGCCTCCTCCCCCCAAAAAACCTTTCTTATTACTGTCTAGGGACCATCATTCTTCCACCCAGTCACTAAAGCTCGTAATCCTGCTGTCATCTAACTCTTCACTTGCCCACTCCCACATATCTAATCAATCACTTATCAAATCTTGTCCATCTTCCTCCATGGTTCTTATATCCAACCCCTTCTCTCTACACATGCAGCCACCACCCAAGTGCAGCTCTAGATTGGACTACCATAATAGCCTTTTGGTTGGTTTTCCTATAACAAGTCTTTCCCCTCTCCAACCCAAAATGATTTTCCTAAAATATAGATCTGACTGCATTACTCCCCTACTTAATAAACTTCAGTAGCTCTCTATTGACTTTAGGATTAAATATTATTCCAACTTTATCCTTTAATTTTTTTTTATTTTTTGAAGGTTTTTCAAAGCTTGCAATTAATACAAGTGTTTATGTATGTAACTTATAAATAAGTAAAAATACACATCAAACTCAAAATTTTATCAATGATAAACGCATGATCAAAGTGCATGAGCAGAAAAGCTTGGAGATCACTACCCTAAAGTTTCACTCTGATTCTCCCATAAACAAGTCAACAAACAGTTATTAAGTACCTACTATGTGTCAGCCATTATGATGAACAAGTAGCTTTGAGGCTATCATCTGGAGCTGATAGTTTGGAAGCTACCCAGAATCCAAGAAAAGGTCAAAGAGTGGAGAAATCTGAGGAATTCAGAGGAGAAAGAAGCCTTAACCTTTTTTCAATTCTCACCTATAGTATGTACAGGTGTAAATTTACATGCATTTACATAAATAAATGCATGCTGATCTGGGTCTCCTTCTGCTGAGATATACAAAGTACAGCTTGAGAGTTGTGGGTATCTTTAGAAAGCTTTATTTGCTGAAAATGGAGATGAAACTGTCTCTTTTTTTCCAATTGCATCATTGACAGGCACTGTGTCTCTTGGTAACACCTGGAAGCAAACTGAGTGAAGAGCTATTCTATTCATTGTACAGAATGTTTTGCAATACCCGAGAAGGGTCTTGTTTCCAGAGGCAAACACAATTAGACCTATTCTCAAGTCATTTTTCACGCTCCACAGAACTCACCATTGGGTGGCAACCAAGCCAGTTCAGAGGGGCAGTTGTGTGCTTGACAAGTGACCTTTAACATTTCTGGACAAATATTGCTCTTCCTGAGGCAATTCAACTGTGGAAGCAAACATCTGACTCATCCATAGAAACGGAGGCGGAGTAAATGGCAAGGCTGATCTCAGCACCATCCAAAAAACATAAGTCCTTACCCCAGAATAATCCAATTGACATAAATAGGACTTTCATCAATCTTCCTAACAATAGAAATCTTAAAGTAGCTGACAAGTGGGGATCTTACAAATTACAAATGACTACATACATTTACAATAAAGTTGGTCTCAACTTTAAGTAAATGTGTTTATCAAGGGAGTTGTCCCCATTTCACTTGATAGGCTATAAATTTTGTTTGTTTACACACATGGACCATATCTTCTTCTGAAAAGTACCTTGGTACTTCCTGGAGGATGGTTCACTGATACTAACTAACTCACTAGACTGGTACGGGAGGATGGGCTTTGTGAGAAATCATCCTGTAACTAATCTGTATGAGCTTTCTCTCATGAATCCTTCTCTTTCCATCTTTCTTCCAGAGATACCCTGAAAGTGAAATAGAGCCAAGAGATGAACTGGTTATAGGAGATATTGACGGCTGCCATAGGATGGGGGTAGAGGAAGCATTTATTAAGTGCCTAATATATGCCAAGAATTATGCTAAGCATTTTACAAATATTATCTCATTTATAAAGGGATGTGGAAGAATTCATGTACCCAAAGTGGGGAGTTGCTAACCACAGCTTTAGTGATGTGACCTCTCAACCATATGGCAGCTAAGAAGAGACAGATGATTTGAGTAATAGGAGTCCTTGAACCCTAAACTTACACCTAAAGAAAGGGGGGTTCTTTGCATAACATATCTGGAAACATAGGCTTTAAGCAAAAGAAGGGAGATTTCCCAAGCAGCACTAACTTTAAGGATTACCTGGTGGGCAACCTCAAGTTGAAAGGTCACATCTAGTTTTTTATGGAGATAAGGGGATGTCCAGTGAAGAATGCCTTTTGCATAGGACCCTTTCCTCTAGAGAATCAGAAATGGAATAAAACTCCAGCACTGGGATGTTGCCATCACTATTACTGTGAATTATTTGGATAGTGGATCTGAGAGGAAAGGGGCAGCTTGTCCAGCAAACTAGAGAATGCTTATCTTCTGAGGGGAGTCCAAGTGTTCAGAGGGGTAGCAAAAGATTGGGTCTCTATGGGGTAAAAGTGAGACTCACCAGACTGTTTAGGTGTTACTTGTAATAGAAGCAATATTCCTAAGAGCAGCTAGGAAAAGCAGTGGAACCTGAGTTAAAATACAGCCTCAGTCACTTGACACTTACTAATTGTGTAATGCTGGGCAAATAATTTAATTCTGATTGCCTTACCACACTCACACACTTCCTGTCCCCCTCCACCCCCCCAAAAAAGCAATATTCCTGAAACATGGATTACGGTCACTATATCCACCTTCCTTCCAGGATGAGATTAGCCTCTCTCAATGGATATAAAGTGGCCCCAGGACTTGATCGGCCCATTTCTCTGAGGCTTTCTGGTCACCTAAAGGCATAAAAAAGGCAAGAAAAAAAAAGCCATTCACAAGAACCTTCCAACTGAAAACCACTCAAATCACCGTGTCCTTCATTCTATCCTGTCTAGAAGACCACATTCATTTCCCTGTGGAGATGAAGATGGCCACATACAAAGAAGCTAGCACTGTATTCTTGTTGCATATCCTCCCTGTGTGAGAACAAAGAAAACTACCTTTTGTTAATTGACTTACAAGTCCCTCATTTTGTCTGAACGTCAAAGCTGAACTAAGAGAATCCTGGCATCAGGGCTACCACCAGCACCCATCTAGCAATCCTGAGTACATTTCTGCCTTTTAAAAAATATATTTTTTATCTTATTAAACTTTTAACATTAAAACTTAAAAAAAAATTCATCCTTTAAGTTTGAGTTCCAGATTCTCTTCCTCCCTCCTACCCTTGAGAAGGCAAGCAATATATCAATTATACACGTGAAGTTTGCACTTCCCTTTTGAAAAGGAGTCCAGACCATAGAGTGACTCTATAGATCCGAAGGACTGGATGTTTTTCTATAGTAAGCGGTATTTGTCAGAACATCCCTTATTCTGCACAGCTTTGTTTTATTAAGGTGACCTAAGATCCTATTAGCTTTTTAACAGCCATGATGTCCTGTTGACTCACATCAAGTTTGTGGGGTGTACTGAAATCCCTGAGTCTTTCCCATACAAATTACTGCTTAGCTATCCCTCATGGTCCCAAGACTGAAATTATTAGGTTGATTTTTTTTTTTTTTTTTTTTGCGCCCAAGTGTACTGTTTCGTACTTAATCTTGATTAAGTGATATCCTATAAGATTCAGCCCCTTGTTTTTGCCTGTCAGTATCATGTTGGACTCTGCCTCTCACACACAAATTGTTAGTGACTCTAATAGCTGTACATTTGAGAAGTATGTCACCTATACAAGTTATTTATTTTTAAAAATATTAAACAATACAGTTCCATTGACAAATCCTTGAGGACTCCTCCAGGTGAACATTATTCTGGGGGAGGAAATGGTTACATGATACAATAAGCATTGAATTTGGAATCATAGGATTTGGATTAAAATCCCAGTTCAGCTATATATTGAACTGTGAATTCTTGGGCAAACCTGTCCAGCCTCAGTTTCCTCAATTGTAAAAAGAGGCATTTGGATTAAATACCCTCTGTGGTTTCTTCTGATTGCATTAATCACTGTTCTTTGGCAGATTTATTTTCTTCTAAAATAAGATTAGTATGCAGATGGGAGAGATAGGACTTATCCAAGATAATGGCAATGCTAGGATTTGAAACCCAGTGCTCTGATTCCAAATTCAGTGATCTTTCTACCATAATATATTAGCTTTTTCTTTCTTTTTTCTTTTTCTTTTTTTTTTTTTTTAAATAAGAAACAAACTGGGGCTCAAGGAATTGCCAAAGATCACAGAGCAAGCATATGGCACAGCCAGGACAATAACAATGAGAGGTGGGGTTTCATGGTCAAAAGAATGCTGGACCTGGAATCAAGAAGACTTGAGTTTTAATGCCATTTTTAACATTTGCTAATTATGTGGCCAAAGACAAATTGCATTACTGCTCTGAGCCTCTTTTGTGAGTTTCTGCTTTTTAAAAAATAATTTCACTCAATTATTTTAATCAAATCTCCTTTGTGTAAATATGCATCCTACAAAAAGCTTCCTTTACTTCTTTTTTTTTTAATGCATAAGTTTATTTTTTGTTGGTTTTTTAGTAAGCTTTTTATTGAAGTTTTTTATTTTCAAAACATATACAAGGATTATTTTTCAACATTGACTTTTGAAAAACCTTGTGTTCCAATTTCCCTTTCTTACTCTTCTCCTTCCTTCCCCTAGATAGCATATAATCCAATATATGTTAAATATGGTAAAAATATTATGTTGAATCCAATACAGGCATATGTATTGATACAACTATCTTGCTGAACAAGAAAAATCAGATTAAACAATTTAAAAAATGAAAAAGAAAATAAAATTTAAGCAAGCCATAATAAAAAGAGAGTGAAAATGATATGTTGTGATCCATACTCAGGTCCCACATTCCTTTCTCTGGGTATAGATGACTCTCTTCATCACAAGATCATTGGAACTCGCATCAATCATCTCATTATTGAAAAGAGCCACATTCATCAGAATTGATCATTGTATAGTCTTGTTATTGCCATGTACAACGATCTCCTGGTTCTTCTCATTTCACTTGGCATCAGTTCATGTAGGTCTCTCCAGTCTTCTCTAAAATCATCCTGTTGGTCGTTTCTTACAGAACAATAGTATTCCATAGCATTCATATACCATAATTTATTCAGCCATTCTCCAACCATTCAGTTTCCAGCTACTACAAAAAGGGCTGCCACAAACATTTTTGTACATGTGGGTCCCTTTCCCTCCTTTAAGATTTCTTTGGATTATAAACCCAGTAGTAGCACTGCTGGATTAAAGGGTATGCACAGTTTGATAACTTTTTGGGCATAGTTCCAAATTGCTTTCCAGAATGGCTGGATCACTTCACAACTCCACCAGCAATGTATTAGTGTCCCAGTTTTCCCAAATCCCTTCCAACATTCATCATTATCTTTTTTTGTCATCTTAACTAATCTAACAGGTATGTAGTGGTACCTCAGAATTGTCTTAATTTTCATTTCTCTGATCAATAGTGATTTAGAGTAGCTTTTCATATGACTAGAAGTGGTTTCAATTTCTTTATCTGAAAATTGTCTATTCATACCCTTTGACCACTTATCAATTGGAGAACGGCTTGAATTCTTAAAAATTAGAGTCAATTCTCTATATATTTTAGAAATGAGGCCTTTATCAGAACCTGTAAAAGGCTAGAATTGAACAAATGCACTTGGATAATGGAGCACTTGCCAATTGGACAATTCTCTATTGCCACATGTTTGAAGGACGACCCTCCCCAACTATTCTGCGCTAACTCGATTGGTGGGACAAAGAAGGGGAAGGGACTTGTGTGGGTGGAGTAGGAGGAGGAAATTGAAGCGTTCTCCTGGCGGTGGAGAGAGAGGAAAGTGGTGTGGAGATTGCTAGGGTTAATCCCCAGACGTCAACCCCAAAAGACCAAGAATAAAGATTTTTGGTGATCCTGACTCCGGCCTATTTTTGGGAAGACAGAGTTCCAGCAAGAACCCTTGAATGTAAAACTGTTTTGCCAGTTTATTGCTTCCCTTCTAATCTTGTCTGCATTAGTTTTGTTTGTAAAAAACCTTTTTAACTTAATATAATCAAAGTGATCTATTTTTTGCTCAATAATGCTCTCCATTTCTTCTTTGGTACCAAATCCCTTCCTTCTCCACCGATCCAAAGGGTAAACTATCCTGTGTTCTTCTAATTTGCTTATAATATGACTCTTTATGTCTAAATCATGAACCCATTTCGACCTTATTCTGGTATACGGTGTCAGGTGTGAGTCATTGCCTAGTTTCTGGCATACTAGTTTCCAATTTTCCCAGCAGTTTTTGTCAAATAGTGAGTTCCTATCCCAAAGCTTGGGTCTTTAGGTTTGTCAAACACTAGATTGCTATAATCATTGAATATTTTGTCCCGTGAATCTATCCTATTCCACTGATTGAGTAAGCATTTCTCTACTTCTTGTTCCCATCTTCTTTTATTCCTTTTAAATTAATTTTTAAATTCTGAATTTAACAACCACCAAATAAAATGAATAATTCCATAAACATAGTATATGTAACATAAAAGAGATTTGCACATACAATTGCAGATTTTTATTATATTCAGTTTGTTTTTCTTTTTAAATAAATAAATCAATTTATATAAAATTCACAAATATATGTATATATATATATATATTCATATAATCCACATACATATTTCCCCAAAGCTTTTTCAACATGTCATTTGCTTTTTTGTCACATTATAATGAATGTGAAGTAGAATTCAGAATTGCTTTAATTTGCATTTCTCTAATTATTAGCAACTAGAAAGATTTCTTCAAATAATTTTGATAAGTTAGATCTCTTCCTCTGAAAATTGCCTGTTCATCTTTTGACCTATAGACAGATGGCACTTATTCTTATAAATTTGCAACATTTATTTATATTTTTGGAAACAAGAACTTTAACAAAAAAAAGTTGCTAGAAACATTTTCCTTGTATATATAATAGATCTATAAATATAAAAACTTTAAAAGCTGTCCTATGTTTTTTGTAAATTTTTCTGGTTTAATTCTGTTCTATTCAATGCATTTAAAAGTGTGACAATCCTCTTTTCTTTTTTGTCCTTCCCTCTTTTTCATAAAAACACTTTTTTACTAATTTTTTCTCCATTCCAAATTTTCCCAAATTGGAGAAAGAAAAAAAAAAGAGAGAGAAACAAAGTCCTTATAAGAAATATGTTTGGTCAAATAAAACAAATCCTCGTAGTCATATTAAAAAATATATGTATTCTTCATCTTGGTCTTCTGGTCCTCTGGAATCCTAGATGGTTATTTCATTGATCAAAATTCTTAAGCCTTTCAAAGTTGCTTTTCTTTATTGTATTGGTACACACAGCATTCTCTGATTTTTAATTATTTTATATCAGTTCATAAAAGATTCAGGTTTCTCTAAAACTATCCCTTTCATCATTTTTTATAATACAAGATTCTTTATATTTACATACCATAATTTCCCCAGGCATTTCTCATTTGATGAATACCCTTTTAGATCAATCAAATTGTTTGCTATGGCAAAAAAAAAAAATGTTTCCAAAAATAACTTTGAATACATCTGTCCTTTTCCTTTTCCTTTGATCTCCTTGAGGTATAGGTTTTGTATTGGTATTACTGGGTCAAAGGATAGGAACAGTTTAGTGACGGTAGTTCCAAAATGCTTTTCAAAATGGCTGAACTGATTCACAGCCCCACCAGCAGGACATTAATTTTCCTCTTTCTCCAAAGCCCCTCTAAATAAGTGTCATTTTCCTTTTTGTTATCTTTGTCAACCTGATGTGTGTGAAGTAGAACCTCAGAATTGATTTAATTTGTATTTCTCTAATTATTAGCAAGTGAAAGGATTTCTTCTTTAGTAGTTTTGAGAAATTAATAAGAAATTGAGAAATTTCTTCCTTTGAAAACTTTCTTTTCATATTCTTTGAGGTACCTCTTATTCTTATAAGTTTGAAACATTTGTTTACCCATTCTGGAAATGACAACTTTATCAAAAAGTTGCTAGAAATATTTCTGCCAGTTATTTGTTAATTTAACTGGATAAGATTTATTTGTGTGAATTTTTAAAAAATTTTCTGTCACTAAAACTGTCCTTTTTAATCTTTTGAGGTTCTCTCTATTCTTCATTTGACACGGAGATCTTCTATTCATATATGTGAAAAATAATTTTTTTCTTTGTTCCTCGACTTTATTTATTATTTATATGTCATAAATAAAGTAACTGGCTTATCAAATAATATACTTCTATGCCCATTTGCTTCTCTTTGTTGTGTGTCTAATCTATTTCCACTGATCAACTTCTCATTATTTTTTTAGTTGATAATTTTTATTACATTGTCATGTGCCCAGTAGAATATTAGGCAGGATTCAAAATATTTAACAATAAATTTCCATTTCAAGAAATAAATAATAAAAGTAATTATATTCATGAATATCCTGTCTTTCCTTTGCTTCCTTGTAAGTTACTCTTTTTTCTGCTATGGACTTTTAACATTTTTTCTGTTTTTCCCTTTTCATCTTCCTACTTCCCCCAAGTAGGCTGCAGTTAAGTATGCATATATACACATATATGCATAATATCCACCTATACATATACATATATCTACATACATATACACATACATACATAAGCTATATACATATTTACATATACTCAAGACACATATTTATATATACATATGGATTTGCATCTGAAACAATATTAATATAGCTGACAATGTAGATTCTCTCTGATTCAATCGTTTGACTTTGTCTAAAATCAATGATGACTAGCCTTAATTTTTTTTTCTAATACATTCTTCTCCTAATCCTTGTTGGGTTATGTCTATATATCTCTTATTTTACCCATCCCTGCTAACTCTTCTACTTTAATTCTACTCCTAAATTGCATTGCTATTATTTAACTACCTACCACCCATGGGTCCCTCCTTTATTTTTTCTAACTTCTCATTTAAACCAGTAACAAATCATTTTGATGATTACTATATCATGGTATAATTTGAGATCTGCTACGCCTAGGCCCTATTCCATCTCTCTCTCTCTCTCTCTCTCTCTCTCTCTCTCTCTCTCTCTCTCTCTCTCTCTCTCTCTCTCTCTCTCTCTCTCTCTCTCTCTTTTTTTTTCCCTTGAGATTCTTGAGTTTTTCTTCCTTCAGATCTATTAGCAGTTTGACTATTACAGCACTGAATAAGTAAATTAACAATATAACATTAAATAATCTGATTTCTAATCGAAGGAAATATTAGGGACTTTCCAAGTTGAAAAGGGCAGAATGAAGAGGTATAATTTCTTGAATTCAAAAAAAGAGATGTTCCACTTCCCCTAAGTATATGTAAACAATTAAAGGAACATGAAAATAATAAGTGATTGATCAGAATGGAACCAATTTTCAGATAAGACAAAAGAATTGCTTGAGATGTACAATTCTGAGAAAAATCCATGCTTCAATCTTTGGATCTGATTGAATTTCTGGTCAGTATAAGTTATGTGCTTAGTTAAGGGTTCCTAAACATCAGGTAATAGTGGCCCAGCTTCCCAGACATGCAGGTTCCGGTTCAAAAATGCAGTAAAATTTTCTTCCACTCCCCTCAACTGAATAAAGCTTTCTTACCAGACAGAAGCTGAATTACAATCAATCATAACTGAATAGAAGGGGAACACAATTAGCTCCAAAATTGAATCACAAGATGGAATCTATGTGGTTCACTCAGTCCCCACAATTAACCACTTGTGGTTCATTACATATAGTTCACTAAATCCTCTCAACTCCCTTACCTTCTGCTGATTATCTCCAGTGTATCCGGCATATATCTCATTTTACATGGTTGATTGCATGTTGTCCCCTGCAGTAGACTGTGTGCTCCTTAAGAGATCCTTGAGAGACTGTCTTTTACCTTTCTTTGTCTCTCCAGTGCTTAGCCCAGTGCCTGGCACATAGTATTTGCTTAATAGATGCTTATTGATTTTCTGACACTACTATTTGATATTTGATACGATTTGATAATTAATTAGAATTAATGATAGAATTGGTAGATTAATAGAATTAGGAGAATTGTAGCAATAAGGCATGAAAGAAGAAATTGAAGTAATAAATATAAACAAAGGATCAATAAGCAATGTTTGAGCAACTAATATATAAAGGATCAGTCAATAAGCAATTATTGAACACCTACTATATGCAAGCCATTATGAACAAAAAGAAAGCCCCTGCTTTCAAAGAACTTTAATGGGAAGACAATATGCAAACAATTATGTATAAATAATATACAGAATAATTGTACATAATCAACAGAGAGAAGGCACTAACGTTATGAGGAATCATGAAAAGTTTCCTGTGTATACTTTGAGCTGGGACTCAAAGGAAGCCAGGGAAGCCAAGAAACCCAAATGAGGAGGGAAAGCATTCCATTGGGTCATAGCCAGAGGAAATGCCTGGAGTCCAGAGAGAAAATATTTTGGCTGAGGACCAGCAAGGAAGTCAGTATCACCCAATTAAAGAGTATATGAGAATCTGTAAAGTGTAAGAAGGCTAGAAAGGTAGGAGGTGGCTAGGTTATAAAGGCCTTTGAATGCCAAAGAGAGCAATTTGTGCTTGATACTGGAGGTGATATGGAACCCCTTGAGAGTATTAAATCTGGAAATGACACAGTAGCACCAGATTTATTCTTGATCATATTAGAAAGATTTCTAGTTTATCCCCATGATACATAAAACTGGGTCTTGATTTTAGGTGAATAATACTTATATTAAGGAAAAGTCAATTTATTCATTTATTTTCTAGTGCTTTTTACAGAAATAGGTATTGTATTTGGTCAGAAATTCCCAGGGGGAGGATTCTGGAAGGATGGCAGAGGAGGATGGTAAATTTCAAGTTCTCCCAATTTCCCTCAAAAATAGAACAAATTTGTGCCTCAGGGCCAACATAGACTGGTGAAAACCACAAAGGGGCAGAAGAGAGGTCCTCCTGATACAATCCAAGAAGACCTGAAGAAAGATCCCAGGTGGGGGATTAACCTGTTTAAGTGCAGATACTTCCAGATAAGTTCCTCAGAAATACCAAGCGGGACCCCTCAGGCTAGCTGGGTATGGCTGGAGCCTCAGCAGGAACCACAGAGACTTTCACCTCCAGATAGTTTGTCTAGTTGGGATTTGAATTCATGAAGACTGAGGGAACTTTGGCTGATTGGAAACAGGAGACCCAGCACCTAGTGAGTACAGAGGCAGTGGGGCAAGGGCACTGCTAGCTGTGGGCACTTAGTATGGGGTTCCTGGTCAGAGGGGAGAGCTAAAGGGAAGCTTAAGGCACCATCCCCCATCCCAGGATTAGAGATTCTTACACTGATACCTCTTATTTTAAAAAAAATGAACCCCACCATTGAAAAATATGATGAGATTGCAGAAGACAGGTTCATCTTTAGAGGAAGACACTTTAGTAAAAAATAAATAAATAAATAAATGAAAATAAAAAAAAACTTCTACCCCAAAGAATAATGTGAAATAACTCCTTGACCAGAGAGAATTTATAGAAAAACTCTAAAAAGAATTCAAAAATCAAATGAGAAACACTGAGGAAAAACTAAAGAAAAAAATAAAATTATCAAGAAAAACAAAAAGATTATGGAAAAATGTTAATAAACTAGAAAAGAAGGTAGAGTCTAAAAGATGAAAATAAAACTTTGAAAATTAGAATTGGGCAAAAGGAAGCCAGTGAAGCTAAAATAGACCACTAAATAACAAGACAGAAATATAAAGAATGAGAAAATAGAACTGAATGCAAAACATCTCATAAGAAAAACAATAGATCTAGAGAATAGATCAAGAAAAGAAAATATAAGATTAATTGGACTATCAGAAAGTTGTGACCAAAAAAGAGAACCTTGACACAAAATGCAGGAAATAATCCTAGAAACTTGTCCTGGAGTGATGAAACATGAGAAGAAAGTAGAAATAGAGAAAAATCCACCTATCACCACCTCAAAGAGATCCTTTGTGGAAAACACATAGGAATATTATTGTCAAATTTCAAAATCCTCTGATCAGAGAGAAAATTTTGCAAGAAACAAACAAAAAAAAAACAATTTAAATATGCTGGAGCTACATTAAGAATTGTACAAGACATCAGCAGCTAAAAAAAAAAAAAAAAAAAAAAGATCATAGGCCTTGGAATCATATCTACAGAAAGCAAAAGAATCATGCCTGTGGCCAAAAATATCATATCCAGAAAAATTATCCTTAATTTTGAATGAGAAAAAAAATGTATATTTAATGAACTTGAAGATTTTCAGGATTTTCTATCAACCAAACCCAAACTTACCAGAAAATCTAAATAATAAGAGCCAGTATCAAAGAGCAATTCAACATGGATAAACTGTTTAAACATAGACAAATTGTTTATGATTTTTTACATGGGAAAATATATACTTTATGTTTAAGATTTACATCAACAATAGGGTAAGCACAAAAGAAAGATTGGCAGAGTCAAGGTAAAAATAATAATCAATGTTATACAAATGAGGTACAGAGGAAGAATAGACACAGAGGCAGTAGAGAGGGGAAGAGGTTACATAATTTTGGAAACCTCACATTGGGAATGAGTTTAATAGGCAACAATACATATATGCTATAAAGGGTATGTTATTCTCTAAAATCTATTAAAAAATAAGGGGGAAGGGATGGGTGTATGGGGAAGCAAATGGTGAGGGAAGAAGACAAGGGAGGGATCCTTGAGTGGGATGAGGTTAAATAATAGCAAGGCAAGTTAAAAAGCAGAATTTAATGAAAGAGTCAGCAGGGATAGAAAAGGTGTGTGTGTGTGTGTGTGTGTGTGTGTGACTGTGTGTATATATATATATATATATATATATATATATATATATATATATATATATATATATATATATATATATATATATATATCTGTATAAGCACACATAAATATAGCTTGTCTTAACTGTAGATTGCTTGCTTTCTTAACTATAGTCTAATTGGGGATGGGGAGATGAAAGGGGGAAAAAGAATAAAGTAAATAAGGTGTGCAGCAGAAAACAAAAGAACAATTTACAAGGAAGTACAGAAAAGATAGCCATTCATGAATATAATTTCTTCTGCTAATACACACACACACACATATACATTCTTAAATTGGTATTTTTTGTTATGTATTTTAAATCCTCCTGATGTTCTTCTGGACACATGATAATGTTCTCTTTCTTTTTGTTTCATTTTGTTTTTTGTATTGTTTTTCTGTTTTTCTTTAATATTCTCTTTCCTCAAATAAAATAAATTTTTTAAAAAAGGAAAAAAAAAAGTTTTCCTTATCCCATTTAATGATATAATAGGTTTTTATACTTTTCTTATGGTTTATTTATTTAAAGTTTTCCTACAACTGAACCGATCTTATATTCATAATATAAATCCAACTTGGTCATATTATATAATCTTTTTTATATGATGATATAGCTTCTTTGCTAATATTTTATTTAAAACTTTTATGTCAGTGTTCATTAGAGATATAGGTCTATAGTTTTCTTTTTCTGTTTAGATTTTTTGTTACGTATATCAAGACCATAGTTTGATCATAGAAAGAATTTGGGAGGATTCCTTTTCTTATTTTTTTGCAAATAATTTGCATAATATCAAGGTCAATTGTTCTTTGAATGTTTGAGAGAATTATCTTGAAAATCCACCTAATCCATGTGGGGAATGGGGAGGATGGCACTTTTTTTTAGAAGTTCAGTTATGGTTTGTTCAATTTCTTTTTCTTAGATTGAATTATTTTTATTCTCCATTTCTTGTTCTATTTATCTAGGAATTTTCAATTTTGTAAATATTTGTCTATTTCACTTAAGTTGTCAGTTTTATTTGGCATATAATTGGGCAACTCACAAAGAGAATTTAGAGAAAAAAAGAGAGGAGAGGAGAGATCAAAGTGTAGGAGGGAAATAACTACTTCCACTTTAATAATAAATCCCATCTTACTAAGCCATCTCCATGATGCAGAACCCTATAAAATCTAGTTTTATATGGATTAAGTCCAAGCTCTGGACCTCCCCAAAAGTTCATATTCTCTTTTGATAATTATATTCCCACCAACATTTTGCTCTGGGGAATCCTGCCTAGTTTTCCACAAATGTAGATTTCCCCAGCTCTCATACAAACACTCAAGGCAATAAATACATATTATTCTACAACAATGGCCTTTATTTCACCCACACGAAAATATGGAAAGCACAAAGCCTTCAAAAGTCCTTCATAGATAGAGAAAACATACAGAGCATCTACAGTAGCCCCAAAGCCAACAATGTCTTAGAGATAAATTTGTCCCCCTTGGCATTTTTTGAGTTAACCGACTAGCCCATACTTTGGCTGTTGATATGTTATAGTTCTTTGAGGTTGTTAATATTGTTTCTGGCCCTCTTCCATATTACTTTCACTTGGGAATTCTTGGCTACCACTTTCACTATATGGTTCCTTTCTGTGTTATATGTTCTGCCCTCTACGTTATTGAATTCTGTATTTTTATTTAGTCTTCCCCCCTTCACCTTTAAGTTTCAAATCAACTTAATTAGATTAGTAATCACCTTACTGAACCCATTCTTCCAGGACTTTGAGACAAAGTACTCTGTCCTTTGCCAGGACTTCATTGCTCCAATATCATAGGCCAAAGTCTACAACAGTCTTTTAATTTATCAATGATTGTAAAGCCTTAGACAAGAAAAAAACGTTTCATATACTTTGTCTGAAATTATATAGAGAACAGTGAGACAATTAAACTGTTGACTAATCTCATGAGCTATTTTAATAGTCCTTTGCATAGAAATGAAAATTATATAAAACAGAGCCTTGATTCTGGTCCCTCCTGCCTCATTCCTGCTTAGAGCTTTGATGCCAGGATGAGTCATAATTCTGCTCCAAGTAACTGGACTGAAGTTTTCTTTTAAAACTACGTACCAAAAGATAATTGTGTATATTTTTTTCTTCTCTTTTTTTTCATCAGCTTTAGCCTGCTTACTCCTATGATATTTTGGTCTTTTTGCCAGGATAAAAACCTTCCTGTTTCATAGCCAGCAGCTGCCGGATGCACATAGATTTAGAAATGAGCAATGAAGGAATAGGAAAAAGCTTGTTTCTGACCATTTTTTAAAAATAGCAAACTGATTTCTGACCTAGAACTGGGATAGTATGATCAGCTAAAAGCAAAATGTCCAGGGAAGAATAGAGATGCTGAAACATCTCTTACTGAACTGGCTTATTCTTATTTGTTGAAGTCATGGGGCTACTCACAGTAGTCGTGGTACCACTATATCATGGATTATCCTTAGGAAATAGCTGATTTAAGTGGGGGGGGGAGGGAAATGTTTACTCACTCTTATAGGTAAAGGGTTGAACAAGATTTGCACATAAAAGCATTCTCCTTGAAGTACTTTAGTTTGTTTTTCTAGCAGAGAATAGAGAGGAGTATAAACCAAGAGCTTTCAGCAAGACTAGTAAAGTCTGTTTTCTTTTGTGGCCTTCCAATGCCAGTCATCAACAAACCTCTGCTCCTCTAGCCAGTAGACTGACTCCTCCAAAAACATGGAATTATCTATTGGCCAGAGTACTAAGAACTGTGTCATAGCTCCTGAACATAGAAATGGAACAACCATCAGTTTTGACAGTAACCTTCATATTCAGACTAGAGCAGTGACACCAGAAAAGCAAGTTAGTTTTTTAAAAGTTCTTAAAGTGAACTGTCTAATTTACTTTAAAAGGAAGTATGCCAAGAATTATGCAATCACTGGTTTTGTAGTTAAAAGAGGCCTTAGATAGGGTTCTTAACTTCTTTGTATCAAGGATTCCCTTTAGGAGTCTTGTCAAGTGTATAGATTCCTTAGAATAATGCTTTTAGATGAATGAAATAAAAGACATAGGATTTCAAACAAAACTAGTTGTATTTAAATGTAATTATTAAGAAATTAAAAAGGAAAAACAAGTTCTTGAGCCCCAGGTTAAGAACCTCTCTGACATAGAAAAAGGCATGAGAATAAGTTCACTTCAGTTCATTTGTATATTTTCATAATCTTGGAATAAGTTTAAGAGAAGTTAAGTGGTTTGTCCTGGGTCTCACAGCTAGTGTCTGAAAAAGGAATCAAACTCAGATTTTTTTTGACTCCAAATGTAGCCCCATATCCAATCCTCCCTAGTTGCCTCAAACTACAGTAGCCCCAGAACACATTCATAGGTTTCTTTTGTTTTCCCATGCCCTCTCAGTAACTACCTTTGCTAAAAGCTATTCATGCATCCTGGCCAGTTGTTACTGGAAAGCACACTTATGGGGGCTCATTACTAATAACATTAGAAGAATGGTCTTAGGGATGAGAGCAGTTTTAAAGTATTAAAGTTAGGAAAAGAGAATGTGTAGATGGGTGTGTGTGGAAGAAGGGATGGTTGACATTTTGGGGGAACTAGTGGGTAAAGGAAAAATGGTTTGGAAGATTTGGATTAGATTAGATTGCTAGAAGAAGCTACTATCTACTGCCACATGCTTCTCAGAGCGTGTTTCCTAAGCAATTCTTATAAGTTTCTTCCAACCAAAGCATCCTGCCCAAGCTTATGAGAGCAGGAAGCAAGACGAGACCATGGAGAGTTTCAATTGATCTCCCTCATCCCCCTCACCATTCCAATATAAAAAAACTAAATCTGTTTTATCCTCAAGTCCAGCCTTAACTATAGAGCAAATGCAGGCTCTCAGCCAAAGAGTATCTCCTTATCATCCATTCCACAGAGGAAACACTCTTTCATTTCACAATCAGAAATAAAAGACTTAAAATATGTGGTTGAGGTAGCATCTGGACTAGAAACATGGAACACTCAAGGCTAATCATTCAATTACTCAGTAAGACTAAGTAATTGGCTGGAATAAGAGCCTCTCATGTTTTGATGGGGGATTAAAATGCTTAAAAGAGATTGGACAGCTGGACACTAGTGGGGTTGAAAAGGTTAGAGGTCATCATTGTTTTGAACTGGGGGAAGGACTTAGGAATATAGGACTTAGAAGGGGCATCAAGCAAAGCAATAGTAATATTCACATAACACTTTAAGGTTTACAAAACACTTTACAAATAATATCTCACGCAATGTTCTCTCAATAATCTTGTTATCATCATCATTCAGAAAAGGGAACTGAGGCAGGAATGAGATGACTTACTTGTGGTCACATACCTAATAAATAAATAATAAATATCTGAGGATGGATTTGAACTCAGATCCATTTGCCTATATATCCAGCCCTCTATTTGATGCAACTCTACCCTTTCCATTGCTCTTTCCACAATACCACATTGCTCAAAACTATCTTCACTGACTTCACAATTTTGCTTCCAGTTCACTCAATTTATTGTCATCTGTGCTTGAATGAGCAGAAACTCTGAAAAAGAGCCACTTTTCCTAAATGGCCATGAATATAATGGCTCAGTGAGGTAACAAACCCAATTCTCATTCTTTGCATGATTTGCATGAATTTTTTTTAAACAGCTGACTATGGCAGAAGGTTGCTTCTTCCCAGAGGGTTTATTAGTTAGGGTATTGATATAAACAGGGGTACACTAGTAAATGTTTAATAACTGGCACTCTGGAAGAAAAATGAACATATGACAGACTTTAAAACTTAATCTGCAATATTAACATTGTCTCCATTACTTTCTTAAATCCAGACCATCAATAAAACAATAAATCAAGCTCTGATTTGTAGCCAACCGAAGTATAAATACTCATGCTGAAAATAGTCACTCCTTCTGACACAATTCAAGAAGGCTCCAGTATGCCCCCCTACCCGAATATGATTATAATTAATTATATCACTGGCCTCTTAGCAATGGAGTGACTAGAACTCAGATGTTTAGATAGAGAAAGGATCTAGTTATGGAAAACATTAATTAGACTTGGAGTTAGAAAACGTGAGTGTGAATCCCAATTCTGACATTAATAGCTGTATGACCTTAGAAATCTCTTAATTTCTCTGCATCTGTTTCCTCATCTCCAATGTGAAGATGAGACTTATACTCTCTATTTCATAGGATTGTTGAAAATAATAATAATAAGCATTAGCATTAATATGATGGTATATAAAGATTTATTATATGTTGTTTCATTTGATCCTCATAATAATAATCCTCCTGGGAGGAAATCATCCCCATTTTTGCAGATGAGGAAACTGAAGCAGATGGAGTTGAAGTGTATTTCCAGGGTCAAGAAGCTAATTAACTGAGGCAGCATTTGAATTCAAATCTTCCTAACATCTAGTGCTCTGTTCTCAGCACCATCAATACCAAATGAGATGGTGTATGGGAAAGCACTTTGAAAAACACCATAAACACACGAGTCATCTCCTAAGGATAAAGAATCTGAATGGGGGCCCATAATTGGGGTTTTGGTGTTGTGACATCTTCAGTAGCTTAATACAATAGAATCATACCAGGAGCTCCCATACCAAAGGATTCTTATCACTATGTATAAACAGGGAAAGTTCTGAAGCATAATGATACACAAAAAATAAAATATTTAATTTACTCCACTGAATGCACATACCTTTGTTATTTTTTTAGGGCATGTCTATTTTTTATAGCCTCAAACACCTAAATGTTAAATGGAGTTTTCCATTTTATTCAGGAAATTTAGCAACACAGTAATCCAATAGAGTTTTGATTGCTACACAAAGGGCTTTGCGTGATGGAGTATGCTATTTAAACCTAGCTACTTTTGTCATAAATTTGATGTTTCTGGCTGTGTTCTATATGAAACAGAATTTCAATTCACCCCCACACCCCTCACATACATCCAAGGCATGGACCAGTCGGCTGCATCCATCAAGTTCAATTTCTGGACCAGTTTCATCAACAGCAATTCCGTGCTATAATTAACATTATCGTCATTACAGTGATAACAGCAAGCATTTGTAATTAATTTCTTATGTGAACCTTCCATCCCCATGAGCAACAACTCATTATCCCTATTTTAAAAAATATTCTCTATGCTTTCATTTTATATTTAACTTAATAAGAAACAGGATTAATTTATTCAGCACCTTATGGGAGTAGAATAACAGAGAAAGACAGGATTAGAATTCAACTGTTAAGCCTCAGGCTTCCATGTTTTCTCTGAGGCTCAGTGATTGTTCTCAAAAGACAACCATCTTGCCCCAGAATCAGATTGGTGCAATATGTTTATCTGAAAACAGCTAATTTCCTAGTTATCAATGGAGTGAAGAAATGACTTACCACTCTTTCATTTCAACATAATACAATTTTATTAAATGACTACTAAATGCCAGACACTAGGGTTACAAAAACAAAAAAGAAATTGTCCCTAACCTCAAGGGACTTATTTCGTTCATAAAGGCTGGCTTGAGAATGGGAGAAGATAGAACACATTCACACACAAATAATTCTTGGTCAGAGTATATAGGGAACACTTTGTATGGTAACTCAGTAACTTATAGTCTGAGTGTTACCTAGGGTGCTGAGAGGTTGTTACTTTTGTAGCATTCCATAGCCAGGATAAATCAGCAGGGCTTGAAGCTAATTCTGCTTCTTCATTCACTTTCTCACATTGCTTTTTATGTATATATGTACGCAGTATATATACATATAATAAACATACATATTTATGTAAACATTCATACACACATATACATATATAATATATATACATTATTTGGTATTTAATTTGTACATATACATATATAAAGACTTTATTTAATATTTACTTATGTGTATATATATATATATATATGTATATATATATATACACACACACATATGTATACACACACATATAAATAAATACCAAATATAGTCATAGCAATTTCAGTCAAGGGGTAAGGGAAGAATGCTAACAATTAGGAAGATTAGGAAAGGCCTCTTATAGGAAGTAGCATATGAACTAAACCTTGAGGGAAGCTAAATTAAGTATTGTTATGTATGAATAACAGTCCAATTTATGTCATCTATGAAATTATGTTAGCATCAATCCCCAGAAGAAACTTAATTTGACCTATAAAACTCTGGCTTCAGGCAATAAAACCGCCTATAAATGCATGACTATATTATAGGAAAGCTTCTGCATGTTTGGCAACTTCTCAGTGGCATCCTTTACTGAGCTCTCCTCTGTACAATGTTGCTAGGGGACACTATACAATATTTTCTTCAGCTTCACAAAGATCCTATTTTTTAGGATCTACAGTGGGCAGATATAGTTAAGAAGAGATTAAAATAAAGAGTGCTGAATATCACCATCCACATTTTACATTGGGGAAATTGAAGTGCAGGCATTAAGTGACTTGCCAAGAATTCTATAGCTAGCAAATTTGAACCCAAATTTCATGGTTCTAGGGGGTGGCTAGCTGGTACAGTGGACAGAGTGCTGAACTTAATGTCAGGAAGACTTTTGTGTTCAAACCTGCTCTCAAACATTAGCTCTGCAAACCCAATCACATCTTTTAATCCTGTAATCATCTATAAAATGAGCTAGGAAAGGACATAGCAAACCACTCCAGTACCTTTGCCAAGAACACCCCACATGGGATCACAAAAAGCTGGACCCAACTGAAAAATGATTGAACTGATTCATGATTTCAATCTCCTGTCCATCCCATTAGAATATAATGTCTCTTAGCTTCAGAGACTTACTAGCTATGTGGCCCTGGGCAACATCAATACACTTCTGTCTGCCTCAGTTTCCTCATCGGTGATATAGGGATAATAATAGCACCTGCCTCCCAGGATTGTTGTAAAGATCCAGTTAGATAATATTTGTAAAGCTCTTAGCACAGTGGAGCAGTCGCCTCTTGCTACTGGCCTTGACTTCAATAACATAAGAACCTTCCATCTCACCTGTGTCTTGGACCCTGACTAGAGATGATCCCTGATTACTCACCCATGCTCCTGTGAAAGATTAGATCTGCAAGGCCATTTTGTTTGTTTATTTCCAGATATGTGATGCCTTTTTATTTCCTCTACCACAGAAAGTGGAGAAGATGGAAAAGACACAGGAACCCATGAATACAATGGGCTAAATAACCCATTACACTCATTATACTCTCTACTACCCTCTCCATCCCACCTTTATCCCCACATCACCAAGGCGCATCCCCTTTGTGAGACTACTGAACACATATTTCCCATTCACTTTAGATATTCATTATCCAAGCAATTCACAGACATTATCATGGAGGGCTCAAACCCTCCATTTTGTTTGTGCATTTACATATTTATTTCTTTTATCAATGAAAACTATTTATTGAAATAAATAGCAAAACAGAAATCAGAGAAAGTCTACATAGGAGAATAAACACCAGACAACACAGAGTGAGGGAGCTTTGCCATTGGGAGGAAGGTTACTACTCAACCACAGAAAAATCTCTAATTTAAATAGAAGTTTTCTTCTGGGGGAACATGCAAATCTTGCAGGCATCTCATATCATTTTTCTGAAATATGTAGAAAATGAGTTTCCCTGTTTATTTGTTATTCCAAGAACCAGAATTGAAACATTAAACTTTTTGTGGTGATTGAATTATAAGGGGCTATAAGAGTGAAAATATAGTGTGGGTAGAACATGAGTGCTATAATCTGGTCATTCCTTGCTATACTATTGGCTCTATTCTACTCCCTAACTATAATTTGCTAATAGAGCATAATGTTAACATTTCCAGTGATAAAGAAATTGTGTCTTACAGTCTCAACATAAGTTAATATAGGGTCTGGAAGGAGAGTCCTTGTTTTTAAATTTTCTAATCCTTTCTTCTAATCAATGGACACATAAAATGGGGTTTATTCCATTGGGCTGAATGGGTCCTACTGACCCCAGTGGAAAGTGATCAAAATTAGCATTTGTACTGAGAATTCTTTGAGTGATCAACCTTAGACATATACTAATAAAATTAAAATCAAGCTACTAGGTGGTATAGTGGATGGAGTGCTGACCCTGAAGTCAAGAAGACTCATCTTCCTGAATTCAAAACTTACCTCACAAACTTACTAGCTGTGTGACCATGGGCAAATCATTTATTCCTGCTTGCCTCCGTTTCTTCATCTGTAAAATGAACTCAAGAAGGAAATGGCAAACCATTCCAGCAATGTTGTCATAACATAACAGGGTCATGAAAAGTCATCAGATATGAAAAAAATTGAATTACAATAACAAATTAATCTCAAAGGTAGAACCATAAATCATATCAACAAACATTTATTCAGAACTTATTTGCCAGGCATTGTACTAATCACTGGGAATAAAATAGAAGCAGAAAGAAAGATGGGTCTTGCCCTCAAGGAGCCTACATTCTAACAGGAGAAGAAAATACATAAAAAAGAAGCTAAAAAGGGGAAAGGAAATGAGGGAGAAAGATGAAGCTATTTATTGTGAATTCATGGTAGAAAAACTCCAGAGAGTCAGGAGTACAGCCATGGCTAGCCTGGAGATTCCAGGAGAAACCAGTGAATCAGAGGGAGAGATCATGGAGGCAGAGAATATTTCCACTATGGGAAGTCCTGGGGTGGAGTGACAACCAAAACTAGGAAGATATGACCGAAGTTCTGCTAGTCCTTCCTGTATAGCATATCAAAATCACCTGAACCTGGTTAGCATGACTTAGTAATTATATTAATTAGATGCTCGGATTCTCCCAAACTGAGTTTTAACCTACCTTTTTCTTTCTTGCCCCTCCAAACATCCTGGGTAATGGCCTAGTTATTCTAGGTTTCCTATCACCACCATTACTAGCATCACTTTTGAATTGCCTTTTGAATTCTTGCCACTTGTTCCTGACATGAAAATGTTACAAATCTTATAGAATAATACCATTATCTAGAGGTATGTACTCTGCCAGTCAAGGTGATCGCAGGTGACTGTCACCAGCAATCGACAATGCTTGTCATTATTTCCCAGGTCTGTTCAACTTGAAGCAGAATTCAATTCCAACAACCCTTTAATAATTAAAACAATGCAGTAGCTCACCTACTAAAGAACAACACATCTGCTATGATCAGAGTGAGCAGAAACAGAGCTATTTTTACCCTTTGCTTTCTTTCCGCCTTCAACTATACATCATATCAGAAATGCATCTCGATGACAGCCCCTAAGCTGTGTACTCTATGTCTTGTCAACCTTCTGCAAAAGCCAGAGAAACCCAATCACTCTCATTACTATTGGTTCCATCTGGCCTGTCTTCAAAAAGGTTAAACCTTTATGGAGGCTTAATGAGCCATGTCCTTGCCTGAGAAATGCTGATTTGCCTTTGCTTTGCAAGAAAATGAGGCAGAGGGACTAAAAATAGAAATAAGATGAAGCTTATGAGTGAGGGGTGTATTGATAAATATAACAGTATGGGGAAAATGCATGTATGATGTACTTCTAAGTAAAATCTCCATTTTTAACATTTCCTCCATCATTTTCTTAAGTCTGGAAATCAAGGAAACAATAAATCTAGCCCTGATTTGTAGTGGATGCCAATTTCTAAGTTATAAATGCTCACACTGAAAATTTATCAATTGGCTGTTTAGAGAGCTGGCTTGAGCTGGCTCCAGCACACTCCTGCTAACTCACCAGGAAAGTAGGGATAATGCAAAAGTGAAATACAAGGAACTCTCAATTATCCATGCTATCTGCATAGAAAAGGGCTCAGACAGGGTGGTAATTACTTCTCTAAGGCTCATTAGAAAATGAATTTTATTTCAGTTGTGGGACTGCACTTTTGGATACCCTTTTTAAATTGTCCTATTGGATTCTCACACAAATCCTGAAAAGTAGGGAGTATATTACTATATCCAATTTACTTATGAGGAAACCAAGCATCAGATAGCCCAAGACATCTGATCCCAAACATTACAACCATCATTCTCAAAACAAGGAACTAGCAGAACCAAGACGTAAGATCTTTGACTTCAAGACCGCATCTTATGGCTCTGTCATTCCCCTAAACTGTTGTGGTTTCATGAATACTTTCTGAATAAAATTCTGAGTGAATGCCTTCAAGCAGATCAACTCCAAATTTTGACTTATGAGCTTTTCTTCTTCTTGTACTTAGCATAAATGAATGAATGAATAACCATTTATTAAGTGCAAAGCATGGCATTGACAAATACAAATAGAAAAACAGGACAATCTCTACTCTCATAGAACAGATTTCAATTATAAGTCAGAAAAGCCCAGTTGTCCTTAGGGTACACCAACAAAGCAGATGGCAATGTATCTTCTTCAGTGTTAATTCCATTTAAAAAAATAACATGCTCCTGGGTTGCCAACTATTACCACCCAGATGGTAGGAGTGCAGGGAATGCAAGCTAATTTTGATTGTAACCTTGGCAAAATATGACTGTTGATACTATTGAAAATGGATCTTTGGTGTTAAAAGACTTGGTTTTAGGCTGAATTCTATCAATACCTAGTGTCGTGACCTTGAGAAAAACATTGCCCTCAAGGAAAGGGATAGACTACAGTTTTTATGGATCAAATTCCCCAGCCCCCAACCCCACTTATAATGCAATTGCCTTACAGTGACTTCAGAATCTGAAGGCCAAAAGAGTACCACTGTCTTTTTTTTTAATAGCTTTTTATTGACAAAACACATGCATGAGTAATTTTTCAATATTGATCCTTGCAAAAACTTCTGTTCCAGCTTTTCCCTCCTTCCCTGATCCCCCTCCCCTAGATGTCAAGTAATCCCATACATGTTAAATATGTTAAAGTATATGTTAAATACAATATATGTATACATATTTATATAGTTGTCTTGCTACACAAGAAAAATCGGATTTAGAAAGAAGGTAAAAATAACCTGAGTCCCACTGTCTTAAAAATAAATTTTTATGTAGCTGTGGTGCTGGAAGGGAATCTAGGAGTCAGTGAGGGAAAGTGAGAGACATTTCCAATACGGAGCCAAACATTGAAATGCCTCCCTCCACTTAGGTTATTCAGAAGGGTGATTGATGATGCACACATGATATTCTCAGACTTCTCTAATAAAATACCTCTGAATCATAGAGAGAGTTACGTGGGTGGGATATTGTAACCTTCCTTTCCTTTGGCAGATTCCACTCATAGGTGGGTGGAGGACAAGCCATCTCCCCTTCAACTGGGAGAGATGCTATATTACGGAATTAAGTGCTGAAAAATGTGTCTCTGCCTGTTTTCTAGGTCCTCTCCTCTCCTCAAACTTTTCCATTTAATTTAGAGAGAAAAGTTAGGAAGGCATAGGAGGTCTGTGAGACTACAAGCAAGATTATATTGGGAGTGGGGTGAAAGAAACAGGACAATTGTGAGAATACCTATTCATGTGCACTATTGGTCCTAGTCATATAACCTCCATCAGACCTATAGAACTGAAGTTATTTTTAAAAAATCAAGCCAATATCAAACAACTTAAAACAAAAAAACCCATCATTTCATCTTCATACAGCAACACATACATGCACACATGCACATATATTTATAGATAAATATAGATATAGATGCCTTTTGCCTGTGGGAATAAGAACCCTTTATGATGGCTCCTAAATATATTCGTAATAAGGGCATCAAAAGTCAATGAATGCTTGCAGCTTTACTCTCAAGCCTTGAGATGCCTGATACCTGGATACAGGGATGCTCTCAGCTAAGAAGCATGGACTCTGATTGGATAGTGGGAGCATCAGTTGGAGGGAGAAGGGAATCGCAAAGAATATGTTAGCAGTACATGAACTCATGGGGTTTCAGTTATTTTTTTCAGTCAATTCTTCATGATTCCATTTGGAGTTTTCTTGGCAAATATACTAGAATGGTTTGCCACTTCCTTCTTAAATTTATTTTATAGATGAGGAAACTGAGGAAAACAGAGTTAAGTGACTTGCCCAGAGTCACTCAGTTAATAAGCATGTGAGGCCAGAGAGAGAACTCTTAAGAAACAGAGATGTAGGAATATTGGAGACAGAAGTGTTGGAACTAGTGAAACAGGTGGAGAAAATAGATTCAGAGCCAAGAGGCTTTCCTTTAATTGGGTCTAACTCCTGTTGGTACTAATGAGAGGCTTCCCCTTGCTCAAACAGGTGTTAGAAGGTTTCCCAACACCTCTAACTCTTGCTGGGATTAGCCATGATAGAGACTACAACAGTACCTGCATAGTAAAAATGAAATTAGATTTCTTCATCAGAAGCCATCACAAAAAAAGCCCCTACCACACAGCTTGCCTCCATGCCATTGAGCCCCGTAAAGACATTTTCTAATTGCAGCGCTAAGAATCCCACACACCCAATGGAAAGGGAAACATCACCTACTACACAAAACTTCCTAGTGAAGAAAGCATCTCTCTTCTTGTGATGAAGATCCTTGAAAAGTTGGGAAGAGTTAGAGCCCTGGAGACTTTGAAGATATGGAAAAAGTAAGTGCAAGCTTCTTAGTTGATTTAATACTCTGGTTTCACACTGCCATTAGTTTTAATTAAAGATCTTTTACCTTACCATGATGTCATGTGTTGTATTTGTTGTTGATCAGAGGGAGTGAGGATTTGAACAGATGATAGACTCAAATAGATTTTATTGTGGAACTTAACTACAGTAGTAGAGTGCTTTATTCTATGACAGACCTTCCATTAAAGTCTAGACCTTAGAAAATTTTTACTTAATTTTCATGGAAAAACAATAGATAGAGTTACTTAGCTGCCCATTAAATACCAAGCATTAGCCTAAATGCTGGGAATACAAAAAAGTTGCAGATCAAGAATTCCATCCAATTCACTGAAGAAGCTGAACCACAAAACGGATGCTATAATTCTCCTTCAACTCTCCCTGGCTCGGAAGTGCCATTTGTCACTTTCATGAGTATAACATTCACCAGCTTGACCTAAGAATGTTAAAATAAGAAACTAAGAGGTAAAGCCCCGTATAGTCATTGATTCTTTTTAGCTACAGCTCTGACCTGTGGCCTGAAAAAACGTTATTAAATTGTAGAACCATAAAATGGGAAATAGTCTGGAGAAATACCTTTCTTGTCTAGTCAGAGCTATATTGACATCATTTCAGAAGTAAGGGACTCCTGCTCATTGACATCAGCAGTGTCAAACTCAAATAGAAATGGATCCTTCTGTTTCATATTGACTTAGAAAACCATTAATTCATGTTATCTATATTGTATTATATTTTTCTTTATTTTGTTAAACATTTCCAAATTACATTTTAATCTGGCTCAGATGACCAGCATACCACAATTTTGATACCTCTGATCCGAAAAGACTCTACCACTGTCTATGGTCTTTCTCCGTTCCTCATTTCAGAATTGAGTAATTCTTGAAGTTGAAAACTGCCTCCTTGAAAAATCTTTGCATCAAATATCTTTAAATCTCTGATAATCAAAGTATGTAGGCAATTATCAGAAATACATATGACCAGAAGCATTTCCCAATAGTAGTCAAAGATAATGCACAAATAGTATTCAAAGTATTAACAACCACATGAAACAATGTTCCAATTCACTAATTATATTATATATATATAATATATATTTTTAAAACCCTGAGATAATATCTCACACCCAGAAAACTAGCTAAAATAACAAAAGAAATTATTAATTTTATTTTATTTATTTTTTAAATTAAGGTTTTTATTTTCAAAATATATACATGGATAATTTTCAGTATTCACCTTTACAAAACCTTACGTTCTAATTTCCCCCTCCCTTCCCTCCTTTCCCTCACGAAGTCAGCCTAGTAATCTAATATATGATAAACATTGCAATTCTTATACCTATATTCACAAATATCATGATGTACAAGAAAAATCAGATCCAAAAGGGAAAAAATGAGAAAAAAATGCAAGCAAACAACAACAAAAAGAGTGAAAATGCCATTTTGTGATCCAAATTTAATTTCCAGTTCTCTCTCTGGGTAGATGGCTCTCTTCATCACAAATCCATTGGAACTGGTCTGAATCATCTCATTGTTGATGAGAATCACATCCTTTAGAATTGATCATATTATCTTCTTATTGCTGTGTACAGTGATCTCCTGGTTCTATTAATTTCACTTAACATCAGTTCAGTTAAGGCTCTCTGGGCCTCTCTAAAATCATCCTTTTGATCATTTCTTATAGAACAATAATATTCCATAACATTCATACACTATAATTTATTCAGCATTCCCCAACCGATGGGCATCTACTCAGTTTCCAGTTTTTTGCCACTACAAAAAGGGCTGCCACAAATATTTTTGCACATGTATGTCCTTTCCCTTTTTTTTAATGACCCTGCTGGATCAAAGCGTATGCACATTTGATTGCCCTTAGAGCATAGTTTCAAATTGCTCTCCATAATGGTTGAATCGGTTCACAACTCTAACAACAATGTAGTACAATCATTCTAAAAAGCAATTTGGAATAATGTAAAGAAAATGACTAAAATAACTAAACCCATTGGTTCAGAGATTTCACAATTAGTTGGCTAAAAAGGGTGATTACTCAATTCTTAGTCTGTTTCTGCTTTCTCTTCAAAGGAGAATGGCATTTATTTCATTCCCAGTCCATTCAAGAGCAATTCCTTCTCCAGCTCATTTTACAGTAAATGGCAAACTACTCCAATATTTTTGCTAACAAACTCCAAATGAAGTCATAAAAAATTTGGCATGGTGATTGTGTGATTTGTCTCCATGACACCTCACAAGATCAACACCTGCTATACTATCTCACCCTAAAATCATCCAGAGGTGATAGTGCTGTTTGTATTCCCCAGTGTGTGGATAAAGATAACAGCTAATGCACAAACTTACTGACCATGCTGGGGGGGGGGGGAATAATCGCGTTTCCATAAAACAAAAAATGGGGAATTGTTAAGAACCATGCCTAAGTGAAGGGGCAGTCAATTCTCCAAGAGCCTCTGCAGCTGTGAATCATAAACTTGAAGGAGTTACAAAGTGGGCTTTGCTAACACAGGTGTTCCTTGTGGATTGGAAATGAAATAAACTGGAGGGAAGAGGGAAGAGGAGAGAGGTCAGAGAACGCAACTGCCTCTCGGTCTCCTTGTATCATCATCATCCTTTCACATGAAGAGCTCCATTCTACAGGGCTGAGTTAGATCTTCAGCAGCCACTGGCAGGTGGCTCTAGTATCACAACACTTGATGAATTCAAGTGACTTGGCCCAGATGAACTATATCCTTAATTTAATTTTATTTATTTTTAAAGGAATTGACATGTAATTTCAGAGCCACTCTCAGTGATAGCTGAAAAATCATGGAAATTGAGAAAAGAACAACTATTGAAGAAAGATAGTTGTTCCCATTTTCCAAAAAAAGGGAAGGCAACAGAATCTGGAAAACATAGACCAGTGAACTTGATTAACTTTGATAACTGGAAAGATTCTAGAATAGATCACTAAAGAGATTAGCAAATATCCAAAAAGGGAAGTCATGATTACAAAGAACCAACCTGTCTGTTTATGTCAGGCTAAATTTGTTATTATTTTTTTAGTAAGACTAGTGCTAAACTATACAGTTAACTGGGCCTAGAGACAGGAAAGTTTGAGTTCTAATCTGGCTTCAAAATACTAGCTGTGTGACTCTGGACACTTAGCCCAGTTTACCTCAATTTCTTCATCTGTAAAATGAGCTGGAGAAGGAAATGGCAAAACTACTTCAGTATTACTGCCAAGAAAACCCCAAATGGGTCACAATCACACATGACTGAAATAATTGAATAACAATTGGTAAACTAGTAGATGGAAGACTCATTTATATATTTTATCTAGATTTTGTAAGGTTTTGACAAAGTATTTAGTATTATTCTTGGGAAGATAATAAGATATGGATTAGAAGATGATGCACTTGGGTAGATTTGTGAGGGAGTAAGTTGTTCACTACTGGAATTATTTATGCAGATGCTGTATGTCAGGGATAGATTAGAGGGGATTCTTGCAGTAGGTGGGATTTGAAATTAGATGACCTTTCAAGTCTTTTCTGTTCTAATGCCCTGCAATTCTTCAATGATCAAAGCCATTGGATAATTGTCAAAATTCTACTCTAATTAGTTCCCTGTAGGTACACAAAATATGTCATACCAGACAGGCTCAAAGTCTTTGTAGCATTGATTTAAACTCCCATTACCTCCCTGATAGTCTCCCAGGATGCATCATCCTATCACAGCATACCTAAGAACAGGATACATTCAAGAAATGTTTGTTAAATTGAATTTAATAGAGAATAATTAATTGAATCTGACCTCTTTCCCCTCCCCACAGAGCAGTGTTGGCCATCACCCAGTAGAATTCAACCTTGTTTTGTGCATATTTATCTTGTGACATTTTGAATTTACGCAATCAATTAAGGAAGTGAGTCTGCTTCCGTAACTGAATATCTCCATACGTGGGCCATGCCTCCTAGTCTTCTTGGTCTTCCCTAAAGATAAAAAGAGGGAGAAATAAGGGGAGAGGGAGAGAATGGGGGAGTAAAGGGAAAGAATGAGAAAAAGAGAAAAGAAAAAAAAGGGAAAGAATAGGGAGGAAAGAGAGAAGATAGAGGATGGCAGGAGAAAATGAGAGAAGAGATGGGGAATGAGAGGGAGGGAGAAAGAGGGAGAGAATTAGAGACAAGGGACAGACATAAGAGAGAGAAAATGAGAGAGGAATGCATGAGAGAGAAAGGAAAGAAAAGAAAGGATAAGAGAGAGGAGAGAGAAAAAGAGAGGGAGGAGAGAGAATGAGATAGAGAAGAGAGAGAGAAGAGAAAGAGAGATGAAAGAGGAATGAGAAGGAAGAGAGGGAGGAGAAAGAAGAGGGAAAGAATAAAAAGGAGAGAGAGAATAAGAGACAGAGACAGAAACAGATGAGAGTGAGAGAGAATGAGAGACAGAAACAGAGAGATAAAGAAAAAGAGAATTTTAAAGATTTTAAAATTTAAAGTCAAGGGTACCCACAAATGCTTTTATAAGCAAGCAGGCACTAATGTTTTAACTATTGCCAGGAAGTCAAAGGAAAAAAATCAAATTAAAAACTGGTAAACAAAGAGTCCCAGCCAACTTCCCTTCCTGCTATTTCCTTGGGTCACTTTTGGCCACCACTGCTTGGCTACTTCTCCTCCAAAAATCAGGCTTCCAGGATCCACTGCTTTTCATTTCTTCCTCATAAACCGAGCCACCTGCTGTGAAATATCATACATATAAACAGTTTTCATGCCAAGTATTGGATTCTCATGGTGTCTACTATAGGAAGAATAAAAGTAAGCTATAAGTTCAGTCTCCGGTTAACTGATGCAGCTTCCTAGCCTTTTTCAGCCATTCCTTTTATTATAATATTGTTGTTGTTGTTGTTTCCATATCTTTAATTGGGCTGATTTAACTGGGCTGATTCCACTTCTTGAATCAAAGAATTGTAGACTATTAAGCTAGGAAGAATATTTACAGAGTAGTTAGTCCAAATCCTCTGAGATGGAGGCTTCAGCTGCAAATGACCCTACGAAAGTCATATAGCTAGTTCTATCCCCAATCTTTGACAGAATTTTATCTTTTCTTGCTGTTATCCCCGATGCTACTTTCAATCCAGTTCTAATTCTCTCAGTTCTCTCTGCTTATGAACAAAACTGTCATTTCTCAAATATATAAAGAACTGGGTCAAATTTACAAGAATATAAGTCAATCCTCAATTGATAAATGGTCAAAGTATATGAGCTTTCAGACAAAGAAATCAAAGCTATCTATATAAATAAGAAAAAATATCCTAATTCAACTGTTTATTAGAAAAATGCAAATTAAAACAATGCTAAGATATCATCTTACATCTATCAGATTGGCTAATGTAACAGAAAGGGAAAATGATAAAAATGTTGGAGATGTAGGAAAATTGGGACACTAATGCATTGCTGGTGGAGTTGTGAATTTAAACTTTGCCCAAAAGGCTATGAAAACTGTGCATATCCTTTGATAGAGTAATACTATTTAAGTCTATATCCCAAAGAGATTTTTTTTTAAAGGGAAAGGACCTATTTGTACAGAAATATTTCTAGCTGCTCTGTTTCTGTTGTGGTGACAAAGAATCGGAAATTAAGGGAATGTTCAGCAATTGGAGAACAGCTGAACAAATTGTATAATAGTAAGGAAATACTATTATTCCATAAGAAATGTTGAGCAGACAGATTTTAGAAAAATCTAGACTTACATAAATTGATGCAAAGAGAAGCAGACACAATCAGGGAACACTGTACAAGTACTGTACTACATTGTATTATATACTATTGACTTAGTTATTCTCAACAATGCAATGATAGAAGCCAATTCCAAAAGACTCATAATGAAAAATGCTTACCCATCTCCAGAGAAAGAATTGATACTATTTGAATATAGATTGAAGCATACTATTTTTTACTTTATTTTTCATAGTATGTGGGGGTTTTTTGGGTGTGTTTTCTTTTACAATATAACTAATACAGAAGTATGTTTTGCATGATTACACATGTGTAAATATCAAATTGCTTACCTTAGGGAGGAGGAAAGGAAAAATGGAGGGAGAGAATCAAAGTATTGAAAAAGAATATTAAAAATTGTTTTTACATGTAATTGAAAAAATAAAACATTGTTTAAAAAACTCAAAGCACTTGTCTTTTCTGCTGTTTCCTCAAGTCTCCCCTCAGTTTTAGAATAATAAAAACAATCCATGATCCTCTTATGACCCAAAGGTAAAACCCTATGGCAAAATATTAAAGGAATGACAAAAGGGATAGTTTCAGAGGAACCTGGGAAGATTTATATGCACAGATGCAGAGTAAAGTGAATAGCACCAGAAAATGATTTATATAACAACAATAATAAGCTTTTAAAGATTTCAGACGTGACTGGTACAGTGACAAACCATGATTCTACAGGTTTAGCCTGCTGTCTGACAAAGAGATAATGAACAAGAACTTTAAAATGAGATTACAATTTTTGGTAATGGCAAATATCAAGCTCTGTTTAGCTATGATTATTTGTTATAAGGATTGTGTTTTTCTTTTTCTATTTTTACTTGGGAGGAGAATTGGGGAGGAATAAAAACTAGAAAGAATATTAGAAAGAATACAGAGAGAGAGAAAGAAGAAAAGAGGATCTCTTGAAATAGGTTTTTTAATATGGACAGAAAAGGACAGATGAAAGTTCATAAGGAAACAATCAAGACAACAATAGCATGTTGGAGCTTTATATACTTTTCTTTTTTAAAGCAAGCTATGCACAATAGAGTTCTGGTTTCACATATAATCTTTTTCTTTTCTACTTTGTTGATAAATATTTTATTAAGTACCTACTATGTGAAAAGAAAAAAAAAGGTAGATTTGCTCCCAAGGAGTTCACAGTTCAATAGAAGAGACAACTATAAACAGATACATTCAATATACAGAATAAATTGTAGATTATAGAGGGGGAGGCACTTGTATTAAGGTAGATTAAGAAAAGGTTCTTGCAGAAAGTAGGCTGTTAGCTGAGACTTGAAGGAAACCAGGAAGTGAGAAGTGAGATGTGAGGAAGAAGAAAATTCTATTCATGGACAAGAAGCATTGAAAATGCATGCAGCTGGGAAATGAAGTATCCAGTTTGAGGTAGGAAAGAGTTTAGGAATAGATAAGTAGATTTGAGAATCATCAACACAGAGACAATAATTAATCCATAGGAATTTATCAGATCACCAAGTAAAAGAGTATGTAGAGAAAAGGGGAACCAGAGAAGAAGCCTGAGAATATCTATCACAAGAAAGCCAGTGACATTGGATTGAAGAGAATGTGGAGATAAATAAAGTATAAGAAGACTTTTTTTTGGTTCAAAGTTTTTTATAAATTTGAAATTAAAAAAAAATTAAAATTCTCTCCACAGTTCATACGGTTTACTTGTTTTTTCTTCTTTATATAAGGAAATGATTGTTGATATTTGTCAAATTAATAATAATAAAGAAGAAAATTTAATTTAAAACAGCCTAATAAAAATTTTAAAGCCTGCAATTAAAAACTAAAATAATATTTCTTTCCTGACAAGCACTCATAGGCCAAATTTGGCAGTGTCTCCTATACTCTGCTCACAGAATACTTTCCTCTCCTGGGTGTTTGGCCCATGTCAGTTCCTGTGAACCATTCTTTCTTTGACACTATTTCAGCTGCTTCTTTAGCCTGATTCACTCCCTTCATCCAATTTTCTCTGCCTCTCAACGCCCTCCTTACCTCTTTTCTACAAGCTAACCTTCTTTTAATTTAAAAAAAAAAATAAGGTGTATTGATGCATTCATTCCTTAATGTATCAAAATTATCATTTCTTCTTAGAATTCTCAGTCCGTTTTCCAGAAAATTCTGAGAAATAAGCATCCAGTGCTTATTTCATTGATAATTTAAGGTAATATATGTACTTCACTTTTTGTTAAAAAATAACATATGAGTAATTTTTCGTGCTTGTTACAGAAATTGAAGCAAGATAGACTGCAACGTTCACATTTTTTCTTTATGAAAAAAAGTAGATTGTAAGTTCTGTAAGGAAAGGAAACTAACCATATCCTTTTTTTTTTATCCCTCTTAGCCCATGGGATAATACTGTCTAAAATAGGTACTCTGTAAATATCTATTGATATAATTTGACTTTTAATTCCTTCTTTTGCCTTCCCTAAGGAAAAAACAATTCACTTAAACTTTCTTTGAACCTTTTTCTTATAGTTCTGGACCAATAACAATAATTAAATGTGAAGGATATTTCATTTGGAGTAAGAAAAGTGTTTTAATCTTAGTTTTTCCATATACTAATTAGATTTCAATACTTTAGGCTTCAGTTTCATCATTTGTGAAATGAGAAGTTTACACTAAATGATTTCTGAGGACCCTTACAATCTAATGTTCAATTGTTTAGTAATAACTAAAGCACACACATATAAACATACACATTTTTGCATGTATCCGAATAGATGCACACACACACATGGATATGCATGTGTATGTTAACAAATATTTATTAAGTCCCTACTATTCAGTCAGGCTCTGTGCTAGGGGTTAGGAGGCAAATATGAAAAATGAATTCATTTCTGTTCTCAAAGGGCTAACATTCTAGCAAGGATGACAATAAGTAGGTATGTAAGTATATACAGAATAAACATAAAATAATGCAAAATAATTAATTAAAAGCTAGTTTGTGGAAGAGACCTATCAGTTTGGGACATACCAAATGTTTTACATACATGGTTTCATTTGAAACATACAACTTTTTAAAAAGATATATAGTGCAAGTGTTATTCTTTCCATTTTATAGATCAGAGGAGTGATGTTTAGAGAGGTTGACTAACTTGCCAATCCAAGAAGTAACAGACCTCATTTATATTTTATTTCATTCATCCAACCTATCAGGGGCCCATCCACCCCACATATATTTTTGGAGAAAGGTATTTTTTTACCACAAGTCTGTCTATATCGCTAAAGTTTGGGGGTTTAAAAAAATTCAATCTTCCTACTAACTGCCCACTATAAGCCACATCCAAATGAGAGGTTTGCCCTCCCAGGGGTAGAATTAGCTCCCCAGTTTAGCAAGCTCTCTTTCCGGTTGGGGTTAGACCTAAATTAAAGGTTCCTTTTACAGATGGGTCAGTCATCAATCAACGGGGATAATACTCTCTGCAAGATGCCTGCAGAAGGCAGCGAGACAGACACTATCTCCTTCCCTTGGGCAACATCTAGCTTATCCTTGAGAGTAGCCCTTTGAGAAGTAGCAGGAATGGGGTTGGGGTGAAGGACATTGAACTGAGAAGTAGAAACCCCTGATGCACATCTTATTTGTCACCTTTGTCACCTATTACTTGGGAGCTTTATTCTCCAATAAGATTGTAAACTCTGTGAGGTCAAGTAATTTTTAAAAACCTAATTTTGCATCTCTCTTAGTGTTGTTGAGTCATGTTTAACTCTTTGTCACCATAGCATCCCAGACCCTTCTCTCCTCCACTACCTCCTGAAGTCTAACTAAGCTCATGTTCATTATTTCTATGGCACAATCTATCCGTAGCATCCATAGTTATCTCCTGCTTCTTTCATCTTTGATCTTTCCCAACATCAGAGTCTTTTCCAATGAGTTCCATTTTCTTATTATGAGGCCAAAGTATTTAAGCTTCTCCTTTAGTATCTAGCATTTAATCTTCTCTATAAAATAGGAATAAAAATACTTGAGTATTTTTCCTTGAGCTTCTTGTGAGACTCAAAGAACATGATGCATGGGAAAAGTGTTTTATGAAGTGCTCTATGACAAATAGCTCAAATATTAATAATAGCATTTGTTATACTTTAAGGTTTGCAAAGTATTTTGTACATGTTATCTCAGTCAATCAGTCAATAAACATTAAGTCCCTATCTTATATCCAACAATGGATAAATGAATATGAAAAAGAAAGATAGTCCCTAATCTCAAAGAGCTTACAATCTAATGGAGGATGACAAGAGGCAAAAGAAAGATGAAAGAGAGGGCAAAGGAAGAAAGGCACCTGGCAGAAAGACATAATGGAGTCCATTCTAAAGGATGTAGATGGATAGGAAATGAAAAAAACAGATGTTTTGAGAACCCTCTTTATTTATTTATTTATTTATTTTGAAGGAAAGGCTATTTTTGATTTTTTTTTTAAATTTAAGTTTTTTATTTTCAAAACATATGCAAGGATAGTTTTTCAACATTGACCCTTGAAAAATCTTGTGTTCCACTGCAACTAGGTGACGCAATGGATAGTGTACCAGCCCTGAGTCAGGAAGACCTGAGTTCAAATCTGACCTCAGACACTTAACACTTCCTAGCTGTGTGACCCTGGGCAAGTCACTTAACAATTACCTCAGAAAAAAAGAAAGAAAGAAAGAAAATGAAAAAAAAGAAAAGAAAAACCTTGTGTTCAAGTAATGAAATAAGAGGCTTTCAAAAGCTAAATCCTAGGTGAATGATTTAACAACTTTTGTTTAACAACTAAAAGGATCATACGAGACCTTTTTAGTGCATAAGACAAATGACAATGGCATAGATAGGCAGTAGGGGTAATAACTTTTCTCCTAAGAAATGTCATGTTACTGATTTTTTAAATTCTGGGTTTGTATATTGATTTTATTTCATTCTCTTTTGATCTTCTTTGCAGGATTAGAATTTTGACTGTGCTACTTATGACTTAAGTAAATTTAGTTGGTCACTTAACTTAAATCAGTTTCCTCATCTACAAAATGAAAGGGTAGGTTGGGATGGTTTCTTCCATCTCTAAATTTGTAAAATGTCATTGCAATAAAACTGTTTTTCTTCCTTATTGTGACTGGAATTGACACAAGTGTGAAGCATTCACCACCTGTGATGAATTATGAGATGCTTACTCCATCACCTAATCTGACTGCATGAATCATTCTTATGTCACACTGAGCTTCTCCAGAAAAGAGAAATCCTTAATGAAAATGGACAAAGTCACCTAAAGAGGAGGAAGCAGATGGGGGTTTGTCTTCCACTATTCTGTAGCTATATCATGTACTTGTTCTTAACTTTATTTTTAGATAGTCTTGCATTTCTGCTTGCCAGATTCTTTTACCCTCAGGCACCCCTGGAGAGAAGGTGGAGAGAATCAGGGTTCTTCTTAAATCCCTTCTTTTTTCTCTATCTTTTGAGGAATCCTAGCTTGACATATACATTTTACTAGAATGAACTTTAAAATGTTCAAAAGGTTAGCATCATTATTTTCAGTTTCAGTATAAGAAAGGTCATCTGCTAATTGACCAAGTCCTTCTATTCAAGGAAAAAACAACAACAACAACAACAAAAAAAAAAAACCACCATTCCCATCTTTCATGAAACTTTCTTATGGGAAATTCCAGGATTCCCAAAGATGGGATTGTTAAAATATAAACTTGCCGCATACAAGTAATAACTTCCACCCAATCCCAGGCTTTTACATCTTATCAAGTTCTAAAAGATTTAAGATTACCTCATGGTTTTTATTGTCCCCTCCACCTCTAGGATGTTGTAGAGGAATTGTGAGAGAGAGAGGTGGAGAAGAGTTTATATGACAGCAGAAGGCTTTCAGCGGGAACTAGTTGGTGCTGTATAAATAATAGATATTATTATTATCATTATTTCATAAGCATTCAGAGAATTTCACAACCAGAATAGTAGGGATGTCAATAAAATAGAGAGGAAAATGCCAATGCCGCCCTTGTGATGGACCATTTACAAGCTAATATAGATGCAATTCAAGATAGAAAATAGTTTTGTAGCAGAAAATATCAATGTACTAAGGCCGCACAGGCCTTATGAAGGTCTTATAGTAACAGTCAACTTCATGAAAGATTTGATACTAAGTCTATGGGAATGTCCTAGATCCTATTGTACTACTACTACTCAAGTTCTGCCCAGTCATGATCTTTAAAGTCCTTCCTACTTGTGTAATTCCATGATCCTGTGAATTAATATCCATTTCAAAAAGGACTTAACAGAAAAGTTATCTCATTGCTAACTTTTTTTTTTCTACTTGGCAAATATCTAAAGTACCTTACTTTCTTTTTCCTAAGACTATTGGCCTATGAGGAACCTACAAAAGGGGACAGAGTAGCTAATAAAATTATTGGAGTGCAAAAATACACTGCAGAAGGCTGCTTCTCCATTTCACAAGAATATTGTTAATTCACCATAATCAAATCCTATGATAACATTGTGAAATCCTGCTATGATACTTTTGTTTATGATGTTTATAGCAATATTTTTATGGACTTAACTGCATCCTGTAGTATCTGTCACTTCACCTATGTGTTTTTACAGAACCAATTACACAACCAATAGGAGTGCTTCTACCATGGTAGTAAGGTAGTGGGTAAGCATAGACAAAAATCCTATAGAGATTGGGAAATCAAGTGATGAGGGCATAAAGAAGACAAGAGAAGGTAGCCAAAGAGGTTTCTGTATCCTGCCCTGTCATTCTGTCTATTCCACCCTTCTCATTTAGTCTTTGTCATTTTTGGGGGCAAACCATAGGAACATAAACATTAGAGCTCGACCAGACCTGAGAGACCATCTATTCCAATCATCCAATCCTTTCATTTTACATATAATTCTAAGTCCTAACCCCATTGGGTTTTTCCTTATTGGTGGAGTTAAATTTTCCATACCTGTGTGAAGGTTGGGATGGAGTTGGTGAGATGCCATCAGTCTCTTCCACCTTCAGATTTCAGACTTCTCTGGCTCCCAGAGGAAAAATGGAAGATGCTACTACATACACCTACTTGGAAGACATAAAAACACCTGGTAATCATCATCATGTTCCTGTCCCTAGTTTGCTATAGTAGAGACTTTGAGGAAATTCCTTTTGGGTGGTATCTAGGATTCCTTCTCTATTTTTCAATTTTAATAAATGGATTTTTAAAAAATAATTGTTATGTGTTCATTATAGAATGGTTCTTGGAGGGAAAGGGATCCACCTGAAATATAAAACTTGGAGTCCTGATCCCCCAATAATGAAGTTAGCTTGAATTTACCTATAATAATTTTCATTTCTCCCAAATTCATCTTAGGGCCCACATATTGCAAAAATAGTTTAACAAAAACATTAGAGTGTGAATCTAAATTTAGGAGTTCAAATCTCCTTATATGCCGAGAAAGTTACAAGAACTGCTACCTCTTGAACCCATGTCTAAGACAAAATCTCATCTCCTGAATTAATGATATTTAAAAGAGCAGATAAACATAATTCTAGCCTGCTCTCCCCTCTCTTTTAGATAGGACGAGCAAGTCGTCTAACCCCAACCTCTTGCTTCCCTTCTGGGCAGGAATTAAATTCCCTTGGAGAAGGATAGGGGGTAAAGAAGCTAACAGTGTCTCTTCTGCTCCCTTCAAATCACACAGCAACATCCTCATTCTACAAATGGGAGAGAACCTTTGCTATATTTGGATTTTGTTGCATATAAATGAGGAAACTGAGATCCAATGAGATGACATGTTTTAATCACAATATCATAGGGAATAAGTAGAAAAGCCAAAATTCAAAGTCAAGTCTCTTTCCTCAAAGCTATGCTGTTCCTAGGGATTACAACTTCTGGGCCATAGCATCCTCTGGAACTCCAAAGAAGCTTATGGATGCTTTCTCAGAATTATGTTTTTTATGTATATAGATAAAACACAAAGGAAATCAATTATATTTAAATCTAATTATCAAAATATCTTAAAAACCTATTTATAGACCCCAGGCTAGAAATCCAAGTCTTAGAAGCACAACAGGAGAACTCCATCTTCTACCTATCTATCATTCAAGTCATTTAGTCTATATGCTTTTTGGTACCAAAGATAAAAATCAGAGACAATTGTTTGAATGAAATCTCCAATAAATTTTAACAACCTAGTAGTAGCCTATTCAGATACAATCAAAAAAGAAATAATTTTAGCTTATTACTTATCCCTTTTACTTAAATTAAGCAGCTTTGACCTTAGTGGTCGTGCTGCTCAAAGTGGGAAGCAAACTTTGGATTGTTGAATCAGTATTGCCCAGTGGATATGTGTATAGAAATGTCTAGTTTACAAATAACAGTACATATATGAAGTACATTCATCCGTGGAGTAGGAGGACTGGAATATGTGTAATAAACACTGAGCTCAATTTTCAATTCCATTAAGAGAAAGAACAAAGTCCTTATTTGCACCCTCTTTACTCCCAAAGATCTGAAGCTCTTTGGGTTATATCTGTAGACTGGGGATAATAGTCACTCAGATCATAATGATTCAAGGCCTTCTGTATTTTTCCAATAAAATCTCTAGGGAGGAATAAGGCTTTTTTCCCCTTAATTTAATAATCTTAGACTTTAAGGATCTATAATTTCATTGGTTTGAGGACTCCTTCTTCTGGCACTGATAGTAACCCCTCCACAAGTTACTATATGGTCTTTAAGAATTGCTGTAATCAAAAATACAAGTCACTAGGAAGTCAACTTGGTGCTAAGTTTCACCAGCCTTAGTTAGGTTGGTTCTTAGGCAATAGACATGCATGTGGCTGACCACCATCAGCACATTACTTGATTCCCTTCCAAGTGATGGGATCTACATCAGCTTGTGCTTCCCTGGCAAAGCCTTTGAAAGTCGTAGACATCTCTCTGTCATGAGGGGGAATAAGAACAAAATTTGAAGGGAGCAAAACAGTGGAGCACCAGACTTGGAGATAGGGAGATCTGAATTCAAATATTATCCTGGAGAAGTAACTTAACCTATTTTGCCTCAATTTCCTCATCTATAGGGTTGTTAGAAGGCTCAATGCAATAATTGTAAAGTGCCTGGCACAAAGTAGGCACTATGTAAGTGTTATATACATCCATATATATTTAGGGTCTATTGTTTAATTATTTATAGTCATGTCTGATTCTTCATGACACAATTTGGAGTTTTCTTGGCAAAAATATTCTCTCCTCTTCCTCTCCCTTTTTTTCTCCCCTTTTCCCCAACTTTCTCCCTCCCTCTCTCCCTTTTTTCCTCCCTCCTTGCCTTCTTGCCCTCTGTCCCTTCTTTTCCCCACTTTTTTCTCACTCCCCCCCCCTCTCTCTCTCTTTCTCTCTCTCTCTCTCTCCCCCCTTCTCATTCCTGTTTTATACTTGAATTATATCCTTCTTGTTCCCATCCTTTCTTTAAGGCTAATAAAAATATTCTCATGTCCATGTATCCTTTACTCCTCTGAAGTACTTACCATGTAATATCATGTACTATTGTTATTTATACAGGTAGCAGTCCTCTTGCATCATCACTCAGTTAAAATTAATCTTTTCAGAATTCCCATGCATCTCTTAGTTATTGAATCCTATATCTTTTTTCAGCACTTCTATTTTGTAACTTCCTTGTGATTTTTGGGACCTCACAACTATTTTCTCTTGGCTAATCTCTCTTCCCTCAGCTTTCCTAATACGACTCTCTCTTGGATCTCTTTCTGCTGGTCTAACTGCTCCTTTTCAACATCCTTTAGTAGATCTTCATCCATCTTAATTCCTGTCTGTAAGGGGCTGAAACCCTTGAGTCAATGCACTGGGGTTGGACAATCAAGTACTTGAGGCTAATTACCTATTGGACAATACTCTATAAGAATATGCTTGGAAAATGGCCCTTGCTACTATCCTCTACTGGCCCAATCTTTTGATGGATACAGAGAATTGTGGGAGGGACTAGAAGGTACAGGGAGACTAGCCAGGGTCACTTCTGCGAGATTGCTGAGGAGGTGAGGTTGCACTGATCCTACATGTTAGACTTTTGCTGATCCTGACTCTAGCTGATTCTAAGATATCCAGGGTACTAATGCAGTCACAACATTTGGTGCCCAACATATAGTCCAAGCACCATATTTTCACTGAAGTCCTCCGGTGACCAGGAAATTAGGTGAGTATTTTAATAGACAAACAGGGAACTTACTTTGTTAAGGACTTAACTAGTAACCTTTTCTAGCTGAAAAGAGGCAGATGTTAGGACCCTGTATACCTCCTTGTAAAAGATTTCCAGAAGTTCTAGAAGGAGGATATGTAAACAACAGTTACACATACACCTTCTTCAGCAGCCAAGAGATAGTCCAAAACCAATCTATTGTCCATTGCTTCACATATCAGGGAATCCAATGATCCCCACAAGTTTTTGAAGTCCTGCAACAATCTTTTTATGTGTTAAGAGAATCCAATGATTCTTGTAGATTTTGAGGTCCTGCAAAAGTTTTATCATGTCTTAGAAAATTCAAGGATTCCTGAGGGTTTTCAAGTCCTACAACAATCTTATCATGTCTCAGAGAATCCAGTGATTCCTGAGAGCTTAGAAGTCTTTCAACAGTCTTACCAAGTCTCAGAGAATCCAATGATTCCTAAGGGTCTTGAAGTCCTACAACAATCTTTTCATGTCTCAGGGATTTCAATGATTCCTGAGGATTTTGAAATCCAACAATTTTTGATGTCCATGAGTCAAATGCCATAACTTCCAGGCTCTTTCAGTGGTGGGCACAGTCAGCAATGAAACCACCCAATGTTTCTTGGGTCTTCTCCTTCATTTCAAAGGTCTACACTGTCTCTCTCTGATAGACAAGGTGAATACAGCTCGTTGGCGCCCATCTGATTCCTTCTCTATCTGTAGAGATACAAGCAAACCCTCTCCCCCAAGCAGTTAACCTATCTGGTCCCTTCCATTCACCACTTTCTGGGTCTCTCCACATCACTTGGCAATTATCTAAAGAAAGTGATGCTGCTCGCATTGGATACTGTCCTTCCAATGGGTTATAAAATGTGTCTGCTGGAGCCAGTGCATCTTTGTCAAAGATCAAGAAGTTAATAGTATAAAGGGCTGGATTTAGAAGTTCTCTAGGGTTACCTGTGGCTCCCCCTTTCTTTTGTTTTTGAAGGGGCGTCTCGAGGTCTCTGTTTATCCTCTTTACTATTGCCTCTCCTTGAGGATTAAAGGGTATGCCAATGGTGTGTAAAATCTTATACTGTGCACAAAAGTGTGCAAAATGTTTAGAAGTATATGCAGATCCATTGTCTGTTTTTATTGCTTGTGGCACACCCATAATTTGCAAATGCTTGTATAAGGAATTCAGTGACCACTCGGGCTATCTCTTTTGCTGCTGGTATTGCAAAAGTGAATCCTGAAAAAGTGTCTACCACCATGGATAAAAGACAGACAACCAAAAGATTTATAATGGGTCACATCCATTTGCCAAATTTCATTGGATCTCAAACCACAAGGGTTCTTCCCTGGAGAGAGTGTAGGAGTGTGGAAAGGAAGGCAAGCTGTACAGGCTTTTACTATGCTCCTAGCTTCCTTTCTCTTTATTCCAAATTGTAAACATAAAGCTTGAGCAACCTGATGATATTTAAAATGAAATTCTTGGGCTTCTTAAAACAAAGGAGAATTGGCCAACATGGTTATAAGGCTATCTGCCTTTGAATTACCATCAAAAATAGGCCTGGAAATCCACTGTGAGAGTGGACATGCAAGATATAAATCTAACCTGGATGCTTTCTCACTTGTTCTTGAAGTTCCTTAAAGAGCTGATATATATATTGGAGGCTACAAATTTTATTTGGGCTGTGGCAATTCTTTGTATTACACCTACTGAATAGGCTGAATCATATATTATATTTTTATCTCCTGGATTCTGCTGAGTGGACTGAAAAGGAGTTTTGATTACTCTCTTTATAGTTAAGTCACAAGAGTATACAGCACAAATATTATGTTTGGATGCATCTGTAAAGATAGTTGGTCCTTTAAGAGGAACTTTAGAAACCTTTTCTTCAAGAATCCATTGCCAATTATGTAACAGTCTGGTTATCTTTAATGGAGACCCGTGTATAAAATTTGGAGCCATGGCTAATAAAATTTGCCACTCTGGGATGGTTTCACAGCACACATTAACTTGTGCATTAGTATAAAAGGTGTATATCTTGTCAGGTCTTATCCCAGATAATTGTACTACTTGCTTCATGGCCTTTAATAAAATTCTAGCCAAAAGCACTGGGTAAGGAGTAAGGCTTTGTTCTGGTTGTGCTGGGAGGTTCATCCACTCTATCACACTGTCTCCTTGATGAAGGACTGCTGTGGGTGCCTCTTGTGGATGCCTCTTATGTAGCAAAAATTGATATTTTCAAGGATTTTTGAGTGACTCAACCACATTGGATAAAGCCAATTCAACTTGTCTCAAAGCCTCTTGCGCTTCTTTTGTAAGCTGGCATGGTGAGTTTAAAGCACTGTCTCCCCTTAAAATGTCATATAATGGTTGCAATTGACAGGTAGTCAAGCCTAGCACGGGATGCATCCATTGGATATCTCCTATCAATTTCTGAAAGTCATTTAAGGTGTTTAGCTTCTCTGTTCTTAAGGAGAGTTTTTGTACTGTAAGCACCTTAGGGCATACTTCATATCCTAAGTATTGAAAAGGAGCATGTCTTTGAATTTTTTTCTGGAGCTATGTGCAATTTATAGTTCCTTAGTGTTTTCATGGTCTTTTGTAGACATGCTTCTAATATTTGTTCCTCAGGTGCACATACCAATATATCATCCATGTAATGTAATAACATTACTTTTGGAAATGCTTTTCTTACTGGAGTAAGAGAAGCAGCAACATACATTTGGCACATAGTAAGGCTGTTTTTCATTCCTTGTGGCAAAACTGTCCATTCATATCTTTTACAAGACCATGTTGATTTATATTGTTTGTTATATCACTACTTTTTTCTCATTATTCCCCCCCCCCCTTTTGCTGATTCCTTTTCTCATTCTGTCTCTTAGTTTCTGTGCGTTCAATGATCAATACCTGGCACATATCTCTCCAATCTATGAACCAAGCCTTAAGCATGATTTTCATTCCCATATTAACTCCCTGTTTCTGAATGTCCATAGATATCTAAAACTTAATGTGAGCAAAACAGAACTCATCTTTCTCCTAAACCCAGATATATATATATATATATATATATATATATATATATATATATATATATATATATATATATATATATATATATATAAATTCTTTGAGGAAAGAAATTTTTATTAAATTGCCTTTCCAGTCTTAATAACTGGTAGGTTTAATAAACTCTTATTGAATGAAAATGGATTGGATTGAAAGCTCCTAGATACCCCAAATCTCCTTGTCCTAGATTTTTTGCCTTTGTTTTCTACCCCTGCCCTAAAGGCATATTCTGCCTCTTACCTCAGGCAAAATTTTCTGGTCAGTATTTTCCTCTCCTTAACAGACTATAAGCACTACCGGAACAAAGACTATGTCTAACTTAAACTTTCTGTATACAGTAGAACCTACCAAAGTCCTCTGCATATTATAGGAGCTCAATAAATGTCTATTGAATGACAGGGATTGTCATTCCTATAAACAAGAACAAATCCATCCTTAAGAGAACTTCCCTGTTTATTCAAAAGTCTTCCTCTTGCCTTTCAGACTCTAGGAGAGTCTGAACAAGAGAGAAGAACAAGTTTCTTACTTCATTCCAGTATGTTCCAGGATTGAACATTTAAGATCATAGATTTAGATCCAGAAGGATCCTTAAGAGCCCATCTCAGTGTCTAACTTCTGAGTCTCATTTTCCCATTTTACAGATGAAGACACTGAGGTCCAGCAAGATTAATTATCTTATCTAATGCCACAAAGCACAGCTGAGATTTGAATCAGGAGAGCCCTGGCTCTGGAACCATAGACCAAGATTAAAATTTCACCTCTGAGTCTTATGCTATAGCTCATGAGTGAATTCCTTAACTTTGCTGTCTCAGTTTCTTCTTTTGTAAAGTAAGAGAATTGGACTAACTGGCTTCTGAAATACCCTTTCAGCTTTTGATCTATGGTCCTATGAATCCTATAATCTCAAATTCAGTATGCCTTCCACTCCAAACAGCAGTTTCTCTTCTCACCTGTCACTCTGCTTTCTATGTGGTTGAGTCGGGTTTTTGTTTTTTTTTCCTGTCCTGTTCCATGAGGTATCTCAATAAACAAGAACTAATTTGGAAGCCAGCTCTTATACCTTGAAATGGATGTCAAAAGTGACTTAATCACCATTGACTTCCAAGGGAGGAAGTTTATCCTGATTCCCTCCAAAGGCAGGATGACTCACATCAGCACCTGTTTGGTCTCCTTAGTAACTGGGCCCTTCGATTTTCCTGCTGTATTTGCATGTTCCTGAGCATGATGAATTAGGCAGGAGGAGTAGAATACAGAGTGTGCTCTTGGTTTAAAAAACACCTGTGACATGGTTTACCTGTCCCTTTTATCTCTGCCTATAGCCTCTGCCCTGAATTTCTGGGCCTGTGATCAACTCTGTAGCAGGCTCAGGCTTGAGCTCAATGTGTAGGGGTTAGTCTAAAAAATTACTCCTCCCTGGAAGATTTTGAAACAATAAGCAGTGCAATTGATTAGGCTGGCAATCTCTGTATTGGGAACATGGATTTATCTTTGCATTTTAGAGACATGTCTCTCACTACATTAACCCTGACTGTAATTAGAGTTGGAAAATATAGCCTGCAGCCAAGAAAGAGGAAGGGAACATGAGGCTGAAATGAGAGCCTTTCTCTAGCCCAACGGCCCCCAAACAGCATTCCAAGGTTGGTTAAAAACAGCATAGCTGTCTGTCATCTACCTGTCTCTGGAAGAATTCCTTCTAATGCACAAGGGAAGGAGGGAACTGTCTTACTCAACCCTGTGACTTGCAAAGGCAGAGCCAGAAATTGTTCTGAAAAGAATGCTGCTCCAATTTTACATGTATCCGGCATGGATGTGACTGTAATCAAGACATATTATGAACGACAAGACAAGAAGCTGCCAGAATTAGTGGGAAACTCCAGTCTTTATTATTCTTAGTGCCTTCCTTCTGAGACTACTCCCAGTGTATCCTGTATATGACTGGTTTGTACATAATTGCTTCTTTAGGGCAGAAGCTTCTTTAAGGCTTTGGATCCCCAGCACTTAGTATAAAGTGCATAGTAGGTGTTTAATAAATACAATAGACTGACTCATAGACCCAGCTTAGTTCCCCTTCTCCCTGAGCCTTGCCTTATGACTCTTACCTTCTCTGATCCCCTCCTTGTCTGGGCTGTTCATAGCACATTTGTAGTTAATATGTCACAGATTAGCATTTAATTATATTCATCAATTACATAATATTAATTCAACAAATAGTTAAATGCCTATAGGAGTAAGTTAGCTGTTAGCTCTGAACAGCTAGAAAAAAAAAAATAAAGCAATTCCTGCCCTTAAAAAGCTTACATTTTACTTATGGGTGGGGGTTGAAATTATAATATGTATGCATATATATGTACATATATACACACATATTTAATATAATATAAATTGAGGAAAATAGAATACTAATGACCAGGAGGATTAGGGGAAGCTTTGGAGGCAGAAGCCATCTAAGTTAAGCATTGTCTTGAAGTAAAAGGGTTCTGAGAAGGAGAAATGAAGAGGGAGTAATTTCAAGTATAATTAGAGTTATCAGGCCTGCCCCACTCATTTTAATGTCTGGTTGCCTTTGACTAGATCTGCTTCCAAGATTGGGGACTAAAAGTAAGGGACAAATCTTTCTAAGAGCTGTATTTTGTCCTTTGGTATATAAGGCTTTTTTAGTCTCTCTCCCTTCAACTTCTAGAATGAGATGAATCAAATGGTAAAGATAGAGGGAATTTTTCTCATCTCCTCCTAATATCTCCCCCTCTCTTCCCTTCCCCCTTTCTTCATGAACAAAGAATAGCAACTTATAGGAGAAACAAATAGCAAACAACAGTGTTAGTCTTGGCAAACTTAAGAGAAGAGTTCCTGGATTTCTGGTTCCTGACTACATCATTGTCTTTCTGTTTCCTTTCATGAGCACCGATCAGAGAATCAAGTTTCTGAAAATGATTTGCTTAGTCAAATTTTAGTTAAGAGAAGGAGAATTCCTGAGAGGCAGAACCAGCTTTCTGGAAGGAGAAGATTTTATTAAGCAATTTGCTTTAAAATATATATATATATATATCAAAAAATACATCTCACAGTTAAAGTATGAAACTCAAGCATGGGGGTGGATGGTGGTAGAGACAAAAATGGGCAAGAAGTTTGGACCCTGCCAATCACACTGTTGTTGGAATAGTTGCAATGATACAGAGCAGGGTGTTTGGGAAGTATTTTATCAGCAGGCCCCACAAAGTGTTTTTATCTTCAAGGCAGTTTAATGGGCATTTTGGATGCCTAATGTTTCTGCATTTATTCATAGGTTTTTGTGAGTCCTTTGTGTCTGGTACATTGCTGTGATGGGGGCAATATAATCAGTCCGATACCTGATGCACTTATTGTACATGCAGGGCTGATATAAGAGTTGGGAAGTTACTTATGGGGAAAACAATCTATAGGTCATACCTATGCTTTCTCTTAGAGATTTTTCCAGAGTAAAACCCTAAGGTGGGAGTTATGAATCCCAGAGAGATGACCTTTGGGGCCAGCCTCCAGGATTAACCCAGGACAAATGAGCCCAAAATCATTGTGATGAGGTGGGAGATGGCATTGGGGTATGGGTAATGGGAATATCTTGCAAAGGTACAGAAGTAGGTATAATGTCAAGATGAGCAAGAGTTAGTAATTTTGTTTGAACTACAGACTTCTTAAAAGGTGGCAGTATTGCATTAATTGAGACTGAAAAGGGGCATAGGAAACAGAATGTATATGACTTTAAATCAATATAATAAATTTCTATTTTTTTATTATAGCTTTTTATTTACAAGATATATGCATGGGTAATTTTTCAGCATTAACAATTGCAAAACCTTCTGTTCCAACTTTTCCCCTCCTTTCCTCCACCCCCTCCCTTCCATGGCAGGTAGACCAATACATGTTAAATATGTTAAAGTACATGTTAAATGCAATCTATGTATACATATTTATACAGTTATCTTGCTGCACAAGAAAGATCACATTTAGAAATAAGGTAAAAATATCCTAAGAAGGAAAACAAAAATGCAAACGGACAAAAACAGGAGTAGAAATGCTATGTTGTGGTCCACACTCATTTCCCATAGTTCTTTTGCTGAAGGATGTAGTTGGTTCTCTTCATTATTGAACAAATGGAACTGATTTGATTCATCTCATTGGTGAAGACAGCTACGTCCATCAGAACTGATCATCATATAGTCTTATTGTTTCCATGTATAATGGTCTCCTGGTTCTGCTCATTTCACTCAGCATCATGTCAGTCTCTCCAGTTCTCTCTGAAATCATCCTGCTGGTCATTTCTTATAGAACAATAATATTCCATAACATTCATATACCACAATTTATTCAGCCATTCTCCAATTGATGGGCATCCACATAGTTTCCAGTTTCTGGAGGATTCCACAAAGAGGGCTGCCACAAACATTCTTGCACATACAGGTCTCTTTCCCTTTTTAAAAATCTCTTTGGGATATAAGCCCAGTAGAAACACTGCTGGATCAAAGGGTACGCACAGTTTGATAACTTTTTTGAGCATAGTTCAAATTGCTGCTCAGAATGGTTGGATACAGAATTTCTATTTCTTCCTAGTGCCAGTGGAACACCACCAAAAGTCTTTAAGTAAGGCAGTGATGTGATCAAATGTGTGCCTTAGAAAATTATTTTGTTAGCTGCATAGCTAATAAAGCAGAGAAGCTAATAAAAGATATTTTCAATTGTCCATTAGAGAGGTTATGAAGACTGAGGGTAGCCACATGAGTAGAGAGAGAGAACATGGGCAAGCTGAGATGTATGATGGGATAGTGACTGGACCACTATGGAAGCCAAGACACAGAGTACACACAAGAGAAGATATTGAGAGAGGGTCAGATCCTACTGATTTCTAATCCTTTGTGACTGAGCTCAATTATTCATCTCTAGGGAAGATCACCTCATAGAGGTTGTCTTCAAGATTATCCATGACAGTGAGGTTAGGACAGCAATGATTTGAGTGTTTGCTTTAGTCCTTCCTTGAATTTATAATAAAAAAATTGACTATCTTAGGGATGCTGCCTTTCTTCTCAGGTCCTCCATTCATGGTCACATGTCTGAACCCCAATAACTATTATTCTTTGGATTATCCCCATGGTTCAGTTTCCACATCCACACCACAAATTTGTAGGTGTTCATTCTGTATATGTTATACATTTATCTATGTTCATGTTGCCACTACCAATAAATATAAACTACTTGAAAGCATTAATTGTTTCATTTTTGTCTTTCTGGCTCTAGCACCTGGCACAGAGTCTGATATATCCTAAGTGTTTTAAGTTTGCTGAATTGAACCACTATTAAAATCCTATTGTTTCTAGCTCTGACTTTAGTTTTAAATCGATGTTTCCTATGATTTTGTGATTCATATTCTGTGATTTAGATTTCTCTGAAATCTGCCCTTTGTTTTCATTTCCAAACAACCACTGTAGTTCAGGCCTTTTAGTTAGGGAAATTGGATGCTTCTTTTTGGTTCTAAAGGCTTCCCTGTAGAGATAAAAAGTAACCCTAGGCCTGGTTACTAAACAAGGTCAGACTACTCCAGAGGACAATTAAGCATCTGTCTATTGGCTTATAGAGTAATGAATGTGTTTCACATTTTCCTTAGTGGTAGTAGGAGTCACACTGGCCTGCCAACTCGGGAAACTTTACCCATTGTCCTGGCACCATCAGAATTTATTCAACCTCTTTTGAGCAAGTTATTTTGTGAAAATTGGCTTCAGAACCCCATCCATTCTTAGCTGTTAAATTAGTTATAATTTACTCCATGGGCATTGCTCCACATTAAGAAAATGAATAAATATTTTTTTTTAAAAAGAGCAAAGGAAGAAAAATAGTCTTTCTCTTCCTGCAATGACAAAAATAAAATAAGTTTGAGGATTGTTGTGGTTTACAAAAAATCAAATAAATGTCTGGACAAATATGTGGCAGATTTCAATCTTGGACCTCTTTTGATCCTGATACATTCCAGGGTGACCCAAAAATGGGAAATCAACTGTCTGAAAAAAATGTCTAATATCTCTATTGCCAACATGATGCTATGAACAGATGGACAAGAGACTCCATTAAGATCATGAGATTATACCTCCTTAAAGAGGGAATAAGATCCCTTAGTGACCAAAAGGCTTTCCATAGAATGGGTTCCAAGATTGGGTTTGATCATAGATTAGTTCATTTTTTTCCTCTGTTCCCATCTTGGAAGTCTAGGGAAGGAAAGAAAGAGGTATAAATCATGGATATAGTACTTGAAATCTAAGCAGGCCCTCATAGGCTCATAGATTAAAGAATTAAAAAGGACTTTGGAGGCCATTTAATAAAATCTCCTCATTTTATAAATGAATAATCAGTGCCCAACTTTAATCTTGAGCCTTTTTTGATTCTGCTCTATGGCTGTTGACTAACTAGATGGCTTCTAAAGCTCCTTGCTAGTAGGAAGAAAAAATTTCTCCACAATGAAATACTGAAGATACAAAGAGAAACAATTCTTTTAAGGAGAAAGAGATAAGAGGGAATCTGTTTAGAGAAATTGTTATTAACTGGGAGCTCATTAGCCAATATAGAATTTAGCAAGACAGGTACAGAATAAAGAGGACAAGTAATGAAGGATAAATACAAAAGCTTGCCCCCACTCACTCCCCCTACCCCCAAGCTCCCCTCCCATCAGATTTTTTAGACAATGGAAAAAAGGAAGAGTAGCACAACTCTGAATTTGTGCTATTTTTTTTTCTTCCTCTGACAGGCAGGGTAAATAATTTAAGGACAGAACAAAAATCAACCAATCAATCAATTAATAAACATTTATTAAATATATGTCTACTATGTTTCAGATACTATGCTAAAATATGGGGTTTGTGAAAAGATGAAGAAAACTGTCCCTATCCTCATGAGCTTACAGTCTACTGGAGGAGATAATACAAAAGCAAATATATACAAAGCAGGCTATATATAGGATAAATAGGAAATAATTAGCAGAGGGAACACATTGGAATTAAGAGAGGTGAAGCTAGGGGATTCTTATAGAAGGTGGGATTTTAGTTGGAACTGAAAGGAAATCAGAGAAGTCAGTAGTTGGGGAAGAGGAGAACATTTTAGGCATGGGGGACAGCCAGAGAAAATGCTTGGTGCCAAGAGGGGGACCTAATAGGGAGTTGATATTCAAGACAACTAAAGAGATACTAGATGCTTACTTGAATAAAATAAAGTAAATAAAATAAATAATAAAATAAAATAAATTGGGCATGTAACTAAACAAGCTAGAAAAAGAACAAATTAAAAGCCCCAATTAAATACCAAATTTGAAATTCTGAAATAGAAGAAATTTAAAAAATTGAAAGTAAGAAAACTATTGAACTTATAAACATAAGAAATAGTTGGTTTCATAAAAAAACAACAAAATAGATAATTAAAGAGATAGGAAGAAAGCAACTATTCCTAATTACTTTAAGTTACCAAGTCCAGATGAACCACATTCCAGGGTACAGAAAGAACTAGCAGTTATTATTGCTGAAACACTGTCAATGATTTCTGAAAGATTGTGAAGATTGTGAGAGATACTATGGAGAGGAGAAAAACAAATGTTCCTTTTGAAAAAAAAAGGAAGAGAATGAAGTCTACAAAATATAGACCTGTAAGTTTGATTTCAATCTTAGAAAAATTCTAGAATCTTTTATTAAAGGGAGAGTTAGTAATCATTTAGGAAAGAAAGCAAGATCCACATATGACTTCATGTGAAGTCCAAGTCAATCTATTTTAACCCAGTTTCCCTTGTTGACAGGATTACTAAACTGGTAAATCAGGGGAATTATACAGGACTAATTTAGCATAAAATTGCAGAGCATTTCATAGAGACTCTCCTGTCATTCTTATGGACCAAAAACTATAGGAAAGATGATAGTAGAATTAGATTTGATCTGATACTGGAAATACACTTAATATTTTGGAAATTGCTTCACAGCACATTGTAAGTGTTTAATAAATGTTGCTACTAAGTATAAGTATGAGGATAAGGTTTCTCTGAGCCCTTCTGAGTCTCTCTCTGGCTCTCACAGGCCTTGATCTCAGTGGGGGAAGTGCAAGGGGCCAGGCCAGCTATGGTGGTGAGAGTCCCAGCTTATATGTTCTATTCTGAGTATAAACCAATCATTATATCATGAGGAAACTGTTATTTGTTGTAAGATTAAATCAATCATACTGAACTTAGAGAACTATTAAGCACCATGCTAAACTAGATAACCATTGTCTTTTTTCAATTCTGCTGATTTAACAGCTTGTAAGAATCCTTGTTTCAGAGTTCTGACCCATAACATCTCCCACTTTTTTTGTTTTAGAACATAAGGTGATCATATCCTCTCTGACTTCTCAAGGAGGTGAGAATCCCAAAAAAGGAGGTGATCACGCCTTCCCTGACTCCTCAAAAAAAAAATGGTGAAAACACCAAAAAAGGAGGCAATCATGCTCTCCCTAACATCTCAAGAAGGGAGATGAAAACACCAAAGGAAATGGGGAATCAAACCAGATTAGCGGGTTTATGAAGGGTCTAACTTGAAACAGGTATACATGAATCCAAATATGGGAGTTATTATATAAGCACATAGCAATATAGCACATGCTAGTAATGATATAACAAACATGAATCAACATGAGGAATTATACATGTCCATAAGTCCTAGAAATAGTCCAAAACCAATTTATTGTCTATTACTTCATGTGTCAAAGAATCCAATGATTCCTGAGAGTTTTGAAGTTCTGCAATAGTCTTACCAATACTTTTTCATCTCAGGGAATCCAATGATTCCTGCTGGTTCTGAAGTTCTGTAACAATCTTATTCTCAGCCATGCTCTTTCAGTGTCAGATGTTTCTTAGGTCTTCTCCTTTGTTTTGAGGTTTTTCTCTTTTTCTGTCTCTCTCAAGGAATTTGTTGGCACCCATCTGATTCCTTCTCCATCTGTAGAGATACAAGCAAACCCTCTCCCTCAAGCAGTTAACTTATCTAGTCCCTTCCATTCACCGCTTTCTAGATCTCTCCTCATCACCTGGCAATTATATTGGAGCTGCTTGCACTGGACACTGACATTCTGTTGTGTTAAAAAGCCTGGATTCTCCCCAATTGTAATCCCTTTCTGCCATCTGATTCCTTTTTGGCTGATTGATCATGTAATCCCTTTCTTCAAAGTGATTGCTTCTCTGCTGATTGATTATTATATCAGAGTATAGAACTTCTAAAGACTCTCTGGGTGTAACTTCTACTGCTATCATGCCCCACCTGTGTTTTGTTTGAGGTCTTGGAGCTGGGCCCTGCCTCTCACTTCCCTGGGTCAATCTACAGTCTGAGGCCCAGTGGAAGCCCTTTTTGCATTTTGTACATAGGGTTTTGGGTCTGGATCTCCCATCCTGTCCTCTCACTTTATCTCTGTGCCTACATTGAGCTCTCAGATGCCCTACTTTACCACATTAAAAGCATTGACGAGTCTCTCTGAAAGTCCCTTGTCAACAGGGACCCTGTCTTCCCATGTTCTGCATCATAACCTGGGTATAAAAGGCATTTGTGCCCACTGTGGCACCGCATCTTATAATCTCCTCTAAAGGAACATCTTTGAGTAGTTCCCACATAATTCTTTTACAAACCTCATTAGCATTTTCTCTAGCAAGTTGTTTGCTCATTATTCCTGTAGCTGCATTTTCACCAATAATTCTTATGACATCTATTTGCAGACATCCCACAAAATCAGCAAAAGGTTCATTTGGACCTTGCTCTATTTTTGTGAAGGCTTCCCCTCTATCTTTTCCTGGGAGGTAACCCTATGCTTTGATAGCAGCAGCAGCAATTTGCTCATATGCTATCAAAGGGTAATTAATCTGTACTGAAGTGTCTGCACACTGACCTTTACCTGCTAAGTTGGTCAAAGGTGATTTGTATATTAACTCCAGTTTGCCTATTCTGGCTTGTACTCCAAAAGCCACAACAAGTTTTGTCCAGTCTCTAAACATGTTCTTGCTATGGATTTCGAATCACTAGGGGTTAAAATTTCATAAGCCAAATTCTCTAATACCATCTTAACATAAGAAGATGTAGCCCCTCTTTGCAGATGACATGATGGTATACTTAGAGAACCCCAAAGACTCTCCTAAAAAGCTATTAGAAATAATTCAGAGTTTTAGCAAAGTTGCAGGATACAAAATAAATCCACATAAATCCTCAGCATTTTTATACATTACCAACACAATCCAACAGCAAGAGATACAAAGAGAAATTCCCTTCAAAATAACAGTCAATAGTATAAAATATTTGGGAATATATCTACCAAAGGAGAGTCAGGAATTATATGAGCAAAATTACAAAACACTTGCCACAAAAATAAAGTCAGATTTAAATAATTGGAAAGACATTCAGTGCTCTTGGATAGGCCAAGCAAATATAATTAAGATGACAATACTCCCTAAACTAATCTATTTATTTAGTGCTATACCAATCAGACTCCCAAGAAACTATTTTAATGACCTAGAAAAAATAACAACAGAATTCATATGAAAGAACAAAAGGTCGAGAATTTCAAGGGAAGTAATGAAAAAAAAATTAAATGAAGGTGGTCTAGCTGTACCTGATCTAGAACTACATTATAAAGCAACAGTCACCAAAACCATTTGGTATTGGCTAAGAAATAGACTAGTTGATCAGTGGTATAGATTAGGTTCACAGGGCAAGATAGTGAATAAAAATGGCAATCTAGTGTTTGATAAACCCAAAGATCCCAAATCTTGGGATAAGAATTCATTATTTGACAAAAACTGCTGGGAAAACTGGAAATTAGTATGGCAGAAACTAGGCATGGACCCACATTTAACACCACATACTAAGATTAGATCAAAATGGGTCCAAGATTTAGGCATAAAGAATGAAATCATAAATAAATTGGAGGAACATAGGATAGTTTACCTCTCAGACTTGTGGAGGAGGAAGGAGTTTGTGTCCAAGGGAGAACTAGAGACCATTATTGATCACAAAATAGAAAATTTTGATTACACCAAATTAAAAAGTTTCTGCACAAACAAAACTAATGCAAACAAGATTAGAAGGGAAGTAACAAATTGGGAAAACATTTTTACAGTTAAAGGTTCTGATAAAAGACTCATCTCCAAAATATTCGGAGAATTGACTTTAATTTATAAGAAATCAAGCCATTCTCCAATTGATAAATGGTCAAAGGATATGAATAGACAATTTTCAGATGATGAAATTAAAACTATTTCCACTCATATGAAAGTGTTCCAAATCACTATTGATCAGAGAAATGCAAATTAAGACAACTCTGAGATATCATTACACACCTGTCAGATTGGCTAACATGACAGGAACTAATAGCGATGAATGTTGGAGGGACTGTGGGAAAACTGGGACACTGATGCATTGTTGGTGGAGTTGTGAAAGAATCCAACCATTCTGGAGAGCAATCTGGAATTATGCCCAAAAAGTTATCAAAATGTGCATACCCTTTGACCCAGCAGTGCTACTACTGGGCTTATATCCCAAGGAAATACTAAAGAAGGGAAAGGGAACTGTATGTGCCAAAATGTTTGTGGCAGCCCTTTTTGTAGTGGCTAGAAACTGGAAAATGAATGGATGTCCATCAATTGGAGAATGGTTGGGTAAATTATGGTATATGAATGTTATGGAATATTATTGTTCTGTAAGAAATGACCAACTGGAGGAAAACAGAGAGGCTTGGAGAGACTTACATCAACTGATGCTGAGTGAAATGAGTAGAAGTAGGGGATCATTATACACTTCAACAATGATACTGTATGAGGATGTATTCTGTTGGAAGTGAATATCTTCAGCATAGAGAAGAGCTAATCCAATTCCAATTGATCAATGATGGACAGAATCAGCTACACCCAGAAAAGGAACATTGGGAAATGAGTGTAAACTGAGAGCATTGTTGTTGGTTTTTTTTGTTTTGTTTTGTTTTTTTGTTTTGTGTTGTTTCTCTTCCCAGATTATTTTTACCTTGCAAATACAATCCTTCCTTTGCAACAACAACAACAACAAAATTCGGGTTTGCACATATATTGTACCTAGGATATACTATAAGATATTTAATATGTATGGAATGCCTGTCATCTAGGGGAAGGGGTGGAGGGAAGGAGGGGAAAAACTCGGAACAGAAGGGAGTACAAGGGATAATGTTGTAAAAAAAAATTACCTATGCATATGTATTGTCAAAGAAAATGTTATAATTATAAAAATTAATTTAAAAATTTTAAAAAAAAGAAGTTTAAAAAAAATAAGAAGAAGATGTAGCCCCATAAAGAGTGCAACCCTTTTTTAAATCTTTGAGAATTTCTAGATCAAAAGGAGTGTATCTTCTCCTGGCTTGACCTGAAGAATCAAACTCTTGAATAACAGGATATGCTTGTATTAAATCAGATATATCCTGTCCTGTTTTTTAGCTTTAGCTAGTGCCTTTTGTAATCTTGTCATAGGCTGCTTCAAAGGTAGTGCTGATTGTGTCACTGCCCCTCCCCCTCCTCCTTCTCCCTCCATCCATGAAAGGTTAATTTAGGGGGGGTAGGTCAGTGGATGGCTCCTGCTGTGAAGCCTCACACTCCTTAATTTCATAAGAATTGTACTTAACTCCTTTCTTATCTAATTCTTCATCCTTTACACCTAGTTTGTCAGTATCCTCCCCCTCCTTCACTTTCTTATTTTTCCTTATTCTAATACTTATATAATTCCTTAAAGCCAATTGTATTAAGTTATATGTATAAAATATTTCTTTAGAAATTAAGTCAGGGCCATTATCATTATAATATTCACATAGTTGCTCTCCTACTAATTTCCATTCCTTTGGATCTAATTCTTTTTCCTTAAAGAACCAAGGAGATGTGAATTTTAATATTTTGAAGAGTTCAATGATCTGCATCCAAGTTACAATCAAACCTTGGTTTTTATGACACATTTTCCTTGAAGTGGAAAAGAAAAGTTGAAACCCTACTTTAGCCCTTAACAAAGTTTCCTTCTTGTCTATTTTTGTACTCACCATAAATTCTGGGTCACAGATGTAGGTCCTTAGTCCCACTTTCAGATGCCAAAATGTAATGTTCTTTGTTAGTTTTTTGGAGTTTAGCAGCCTTCCTTTCAGCAGATTAATCACCACAAGAATAGCCAAGTGTTAAAGTCCAAATCCTTTATTATCTCCTTCACAATTTAGTTTCCTTGCCTGGGGCCCAGACTACCTTTCTTAGAGGCCTTCTGCAGTCTTGGTTTCAGTGCAGGAGGCACTGATGGAAGATGGAATGAGTCTGTCTCTGGGTTCCTTCTGAGTTTATGTCTGGCCCTTCTGAGTCTCTCTCTGGCTCTCACAGGCCTTGGTCTCAGTGGAGGAAGTGCAAGGGGCCAGGCCAGCCATGGTAGTTTGAGATGGAATGAATGAATCTGGTTCTGAGTCTGAGTCCCAGCTTATATGCTCTACATTGAGTATAAACCAATCATTATATCACTAGGAAACCATTATTTGTTGTAAGATTAAATCAAGTATACTGAACTTAGAGAACTATTAATCACCATACTAAACTAGATAACCATTGTCTTCATCAATTCCACTGACTTAACACCTTGTAAGAAGCCTTGTTTCAGAATTCTGACCATAACAAGGTTGATAAGGATCAGAATCTAAAGAGATTTCAAGACTCTAAAATAATAATTAAATCAAATAAGATTAATTCTAGTTATAATAAATGTGATATCCTTCATTTGGGTTGAAACAGTCAATTTTGCAGTATAGTACAAAGGAGATGTTACTAGATAATACTTCACAGTAAATGTTTGGAAGTCTAGAAAAATCTATTTGGAAATTTTAGTAGATAGAAAGCTTAATATGAATTAATGTGACACTTAAATACCTTGACTGATTTGTGATTTCCTTAGTGTTGTTACACTCTCCATCATCTCTTCATGCAAATCTTTGAAACAACAACACTGACCTCCTTATTGTTCTTCAATAAAGACACTCCCACTTCTTGGCTCTGGACATTTTCTCTGTTTGTTTTCCATAATAAGAAGGTTTTCCCTTCTGATCTCTTCCTACAGGTTTCTTTGTCCTTCTTCGAGTTCCAACTAAAATCTTACTTTCTATAGGAAGCCTTTTCCAATATCTTTTAATTCTTGTGCCTTCCTTTTGTTATTAATTTCCTATTTTCCTATATATATAGTTTATTTTGTATATATTTGTAGCTTCTTGTCTCCTCCATTTGATACCAGAACTTAGCATATAGTGGATGCTTAATTAATGCTTACTGCTTGACTGGATACCCCCTCCAATGGCGCTAATTATAATTCATCCATACCTTGTCGACCTATGCTACTTATCCATATCTTTCCACAAATATCCCCTGAAGTGGGGGTAGAGGAGGGCTACCCAACTTGTTGGAAACTTCCCTCCATAGCTTTAATATTATATAGGCAACAACAGTGTATACAAGTTGTTTATCATCTGTCACGAATCTCTTTTACTATATGACTGAGCAACCTCATTGTACATTCTTGTACACCATTTCTGATGCAAAAATCTTCCTTGCGAAATGTTGTTACACATATACAGACACCATGTATCTCTCCAATTGGCCTTTGGGCTGCTTATAGCTTCAATTTTTCAGACTAGACTATGGAATGTCATATATTTTTAGTTATGTTGAATTACCTAAATAAAGCAAAGTATTTAGAAAGGATTCTGGAAAGCTGGTAGAATAGGTCAGAAAACTTTAAGCTCTCCAAATTCCCTCAACAAAAAAGTAGAACATTGCCTTAGAGGGAATGTAGAGCAACAGGAATAAACAAAAGTCAAGCTAAAGCAGTTGTTCTCCTAAGACAACCTAAAAAGACCCCAGGAAAAACCTGACCTTGGCCAGAGTCAAGTACAAACACTTTCAGGTCAGCTCTGCAGAATCAACAAAAAGTCCTCGGGCAGTTGGGGTTGGAAAGCAGCCTCAGCCCTAGAAATTTTCTTCTCCCAGATTCTATGGGGATATGATGCCTAAGTAAGAAAAGAGTAAAGGATCTTCCTCTATTGTGGAACAAGCATTGTGGGGGGAAAGGAGCTAGTACATACCTGGTGAGTATAGTGATAAAAGGTAGATGACCCAGTTGAGTGTATGCAGAGAGAGCAGAGAGCAGAGTCCCTGTTTTCTAGGAAAGAAAGAACAGCTGTGATTTGCAAGTATCAGAAGAATTGCTGGGAGTAAAGTTATCAGGACCAGCTCTAGTCTTGTCTTAAGAATGGAGAGGAGAACCCAAGACTGAGTGCAGGGAAAGAACTCAGAAAATTGCAGCAAAAAAATCCTGAGATTGGGGCATTATTCCACTTATCTTGAGACTAGAACTTAATCGCATGAGTAGCAGTCAAAAATAAAATAAAACAAAAAAAAAAAAGTAAAAATGAGAAAGTGAAGGAGAAAGAACTCAACCTTAGATAGCTACTACTATGGAGATAGAAAAAATCTGGGTTCATACCCAGAGGAAGATAATGGAGCTGTAAGAAGCCAATCCTTTTTTCAGTGAGAAAGGTCAAATGGCTCCAAGCCCAAAAATATTTCTTAGAAGAACTTTAAAAGGACTTTAAAATTTTAAAAAGAAATATTTAGGAAAAATTAGGGGAAGAAGAGTAATCCAACTTGAAGTAGAGAACTAAAATCTCAAGGAAGAAAATAGTTACTTAAAAACTGAAATGGGATAAAGGGAAGCTTTCTAACATTCTAAGACACAAAGAAATAATAAAACAAGATCAAAAGAATGGAAAAAAATAGAAGAGACTGTGTAACATTTCATCATGAAAACAACTGATCCATGGAACAGATTGAGAAAATATAAGAATACTCAGATCGCCTGTTAATATTATGACTAGAAAATGAATCTTGATACAATACTACAAGAAATTATCAAGGAAAAATGTGCTGAAGTTCTAGAACAAGAAGCAAAACAGAAATAGAAAAGTCCACAAATCACTATCTGAAAGAGATCCTAGGAAGAAAACTTACAAGTATAACAAAGCCAAGTTTCAAACCTTCCAGGTTAAGGAGAAATTATAGGAAGCACCAAGAGAAAGAAAAATAAAACAATTTAAATATTGTGGAGCTACAATAAGGATTACATAAGATCTAGCAGCTTCTTGGACAATAGGTCTTAGCATATTGTGTTTTGTAGGAAAAAAAAAGCTAGATTATAACCAAAGGTAACTTACCCAGCAAAGTTAAGATAATTCTGAATGAAAAAAAGGACACTTAAGAAACTGAGAAGTTTGTTAAAACATTTTATAAAACCTTTCAGGTATTTGTGACAAAAACAGAAAAACTTAAAGGGAAAATTTGATATATAACATCCAGGAGAAATATAAACATTAAGGACCAATTATAAGGCACTCAATAAGGTCAAATCATTTGCTTCTTACATTTGAAAATATTAATTCTTTTATGATTGTCATTTTTATTTGGGTAGTTTGAAAGGAAGACTTGGGTTGAGCTGAGTATAATGAGATAATTCTTAAAAAAAACTGTAGGAAGAGATAAAAAGGAGCAATTATGTCACACAAATGAGGCAAAAAATAAACTTTGATACAGAAGAAATTGTACAGGGGAGGCCAGGTAATGCTGCATTCTCATCAGGAATGGGTTAAAAAGGGAATAACATATATTTAAGAATATCTAAATTTAGAAAGAAATAAGAGGTCAAGGGGATAAGGTGGGGAGAGAGGATAAGGAAGGGATCCTAGAGTGGTGAGTAGAATAAGGAACAAGACAGCAAGGTAGTTGGTAGAAGTTAAGCAGAAGATTGAGGAGGAATAGGAATAGGTTAAGAATAGTAAGGAAAAAATAGGAAGGAGGAAAATATACAAGAAGTAATTATAGCTCAGAATGTGAATGGGATGAATTTATCCATAAAATAGAAACTGATATTAAATAAAAATGTTGAATTCAATATGTTGCTTTCAGGAAATGCTACAAAAATAAGACAAACATAAAATAAGGGTCAGGAATAAAATTTATTACATAGAAAAACAGAGGTAATAATCAACAAAGTTAAAACTAAACTAGTTTAATCAAGAGAAAAATAGGGAAACTATACTATGTATCAGTAATATTATTCAATATTGTTTTAGACCATTTAAAATATCTACATAGTATAAAATACCTGAGAATTTACCTGCCAAAATAGACCCAGGAACTATATGTATATAAACATAAAGCACTTTTTATACAAATAAAGTCAGATCTAAATAAGTAATATTTATTGTTCATGTATAGGCAAACTTTATAGAGATAGGCAATGGAGGAGTACCCAAACTCCTTGGGCATAACCTTCTCTTGCTGTATAATCCAGAAAATTTCAGTCAGCTTTTGAATGAGCAATGAACTCCCCACCTTGTAAATCTTGGCTGGAATAAAATCAGTCCCAGATGCTTTACTACATGAAAGGAGCCTGTATAATTTGCATTATGTGATATCATCCCAATTAAAATATTAAAAAATTATCTTACTGAGGTAGAAAAAAATAGCAAAATTCATTTAGAAGAACAAAAGTTCAGGAATTTCAAAGAACATAGAGGAAAGATGTAAAGGAAGCAGATCCATTAGTATCATACCTTAAACCATATTGTAAGATAAGAACATTGTTGAAATGTAAAATGGATAAATTTGATTATTTTAAATTAAAATTTTCTTGTATAAATAAAACCTTTGCATCCAGAAATAGAAGAAATACAGAAAATTGGGGCAAACTTTCATAGCTGATTCTTCAGATAGAATGTAATTCAGTTAGAATATCACTGTAGCGTAGAAAATGATGAACTGGTGAATTTAGAAAAATGTGGAAAGACAAACTTTTGAAAGAAAATGACATCCACCTGTAGAGAAATAGATGAGTAATAGAAATAAGTACAGTACTTATATATTTGCCTTTGACTGTATATGTGTTCGTGTTTATAAATCTCTGAGTATCTATCTCTATATCTATCTGTCTGTCTGAATGTCAATCTGACTATCTGTCTATCTATTCAAGTTTAATTGTGAACTTTTTGAGGGGAGAGAAGGGAATAAATAAAGTAAAAAGTCACAGAACAGAACAAAAGAAAACCTACAAAGAAGTAAAGAAAAATTATACAACTTTGAAAATAAGGTCCAGTATTTATTATATAGATTTTCTTGAAATGGAAATGTATTGCTTTATGTTGAATTCTCTCATGCTCTCCTGTATATATGGTAATGCTTTTTCTTCTCTTATTTTATACTTAAATTTAAATTAATTTGAAAACTTAAAAAACACAGATACTTTATATATTGTGACATGGATCTAATCTGGGAAGAATAAAAAGATTTTTATGCAAAAAAATATTAGTGATTAAAAGATGGATTTCTATTTAGAGGAACTGTATGGGATCATTGATTTTTCAAATATATTTCTGCTTCTTCCCTTCTCCTTTTCAATTCTGAGTCCAATCCATCTTCAGTGTAGATTCAAGAGATATATAATGATGAATCAGCTCTATGAGATATCCATCCAACTTCATACCATCATCTAGACAATTAGAGTTTTAGATTTTTTTTTTAGAGTTTTATTGGTGCTTCTTGTTTTGGACATCACAGATATTTCCTAATATCTACCCTCTCCCTCACTCCTGACCCAAAGAACCCTCTTTTGCCACAAAGAAAAACAGTCAAGGAAAACTTGTTTAGTGCCATTTCTACTTCCTCTAGCACACCAAGAACTGCAATGTGAGATGGCCAAATGCCGCACAAAATTAATTTTTTTGCTGTTTTTGGATGACTAAAAAACCCAACTTTGCCAATTTCTTTATTTCCTATTCCAAAGAAAACCTGTGAGACATCCTCCCAGTTAGCTACGACTTCCTTTTACCTTCTAGTTTCATTTACTGTGAGAATGACAATATTGGTATAATTCCATTCTGCCAGTAGTATGTCAACTTGTAGGTCTCTGGACAAAGATCTCACATTTGGACATCAAACAGTTTGTTTATACACAGTCTAAAACTCGGTGTGTATGTCTGTGTCTATATTCCCCATGGAGAGCAAGAACATCCAGGACTTGAATTCACCCAGGGGAAACTTCCTGTGATAAAAGAGTATCCACATACTCATCAGTTTGTTGCTTGCTTGAGCACACTGTGACTAAAGCATTACCCTTCCCCTAGGACAGCAGCTATAAAAGTGACCCTGGTTCCTAACAATAGACAGGTTTTTTATATAAATGTTTCTTGAATTGTATCGAGAAGTAAAATCCCTGGCTCTATTCTAGATTCGATTCTCTAACTGTGAATTTTGCAAAAAGGAGAGAAGCTGACAGCTGGTACTAGTAGCTGGTACATATCTACCAGAAGAGAGTCCCATAAAATCAAAAGATATGATGACATAAATATGTGACATTTAAGGGAGAATGTAGATAAGTGTTTATGGTTTTTTATGTGATGATTTGATTTTGGGTGGGTATTACTATTGTCTGTGGAGCTCTTGGTGTATTCGCAAATAAAAACATTTCCTGTTTATCACTGGCTGGCTTAACATCCAGTACTCAAAATTAAGTATAAACAAAGTTGAAAGCTATTCTTATGAAACTGTAGAGACTGTTTGTCTGTGGTTAGTCAATTCAGTTGGCTAAAGCATAGCGCTAATGAGGCCAGGGTCATAGACTACATACCTGAATAGGACAAAAAGCATCGTTTTGTTTCCATAGTAACAGAACTATAACTACCTCCTTGTTGTATATTGGCTAAAAGAATTGGATTGGGAATCAGAGGATGCGATTTTCAAAACTGATTGCTACTTACGATCTGTGCAAATTTGGACAAATGGCCACATTTGTCTTGCCTCAATTTCCTCATTGATAAAATGAGGAGATTAGAACAAATGATTTTTTAATTCCTTTTATGTCTTAAACCTTTTGACACTAATTTTGGCCAATTCATTTATAAATGTGTGTGGCTAATTAGAATAATGGAATTTCATAACTACAAAGGACTTTACAATCATCTGATCCAAACTCTCCATTTTATAGATGAAAAAAAAAAAGATCAAGGGAGAGGATATGAATTAGTCGATATCACATACTTAATGATGCAGGAGAAATTGGAATCCAGGCCTTGACTCCTAGGCTTGGGTTCTTTCTATGACAGCCCATTGAATAGAAAAGATTATGTTTTAGATGGCATTAGGGTTGTACAATAGAATTGGAATTCCATATTCAAGTATTGAGTTCCCCATCATTGAAAGTATTCTAGTAGAGAAAGAATAAGCCTTTCGAAAAATGTTAGAGCACTCATATTGGAGGAGGTTGGACTAGATTATCTTCTACTTTGAGATCTTACAATTTCATGAAAACCACCCCTCCTTTGGAACCACAATGATTTCAGTCCAGTAGCCACCGCGAAGTCAAACATGATCTGGTAGCTAAAATTGAGCATTCCTCATGTCAATAAATAATTCTTGTTGGCTTATAAAAAAAGAAAAAAAACAATCAATCCAGACTGACCTAGACATTTAAAGAAAATAGTTCCTCTCAGAGTGATATTTAGAAACTCCTATTTAAAAAAGCTTGGAGACTTTCAAAAAGGCTCTGGTGACAACTCACTCCTGAAGGAAAAGTGTGACATGTTTGCAGATGCTGCAAGATAGCATAATTCACACTCACTGTTTTCCAAACATCCAGAGCTCTGGTTCTTTCATGTTCCCATAGTTGATTTCTTATGGCCAAGGGCTAGGTAGCACATGGTAATTTCCCAGTTTTTAAATTCCCTGTGCAGTTTCCTCAGCCCTAAAATATAAACAGGAAAATGCTGCTCAGGTTTAGTAATAAAAGCCACTCAAAGGGATATAGAAACTCAAGAAGCTGGATAAGAATAGGGCACAATTAAATAACATCCATGGGATATTCAAAAGATTCTGCAGCAGTTAGCAAGCACAGAATTTCACCCTAGATATTTCCTAGGAATTCAACTGTTTTTTGGGTATTCTGCACATAGACAGGGCAGTATGGGTTAGTGGGAAATTTTATCTAGAGTCAGAAAATCAAAAATGAACTAAGTATCTTTTCCCCTAAACTCTCCTCTCTTCCAAACTTCCCTATTTATGTCGAGAGTATCACCATCTTTCCCATGATTGAGGTTTCTTTATCATGATATTATCTTAGATTCTTTACCTTTCCTCATTACAGATATATCCAATCACTTGCCAGGTCTTGCAGTTTCTACCGTTACAAAATACTGTTACATGGCACAATTAGATACAGCCTTACTCCTAAAAGTTAAGAGAAACTGAGTTCTAATCTAGCCTCAGCCATTTACTAGCTATGTCACTCTGTCACTTTAACCTTGTTTGTCTCATCTGTAAAATGAGCTGGAGAAGGGAATGGCAAATGACTTTAGTATCTTTAACAAGAAAACCCGAAATAGATTCATGAAAACTCAAATATAATTTGACAAAGCAAAAGCAACTTCATAACATCCTTTATTTATTCCCATTTTTCTCTATTCCCATCTTAGTTTTGGTTGTCATCAATTCTTGCATCAGCCTCCTAATGGGTCTCCTTGCCTCAAGCCTTTCCTCACTCCATTCCATCCCCTACACTGCTGCTCAAGGAGTTTTCTTTGAGTACAAATATAATCCTGTCATTCCCCTACTCAACCAACCCTCTACTTCAACTCAATCCTATTGCCTCTAGGATAACATATAAACTCCTTCATTTAAAAACCACTGCACTATTATGCTATCTATGTACAAGCTGCATAAATTAATTTAATTAATAAATTAATATAATTTAGTATCAATTGTACTTAGTAATTGACCCAAGCCATTAGTATGACATTTAGAAGTAGTCAGCTATACAATGGTAGTGGAAGAAATGATTGTGTCTTAGTAGCCTTCTAGTCCATGTAGGCCGGCTTTAAAAAAGATTCATCGTCTTAAGGAGGTAACATGAAGGATCACATAGGCTGCATTTGATATTTTGGACACTAAATACTAGAAAAATTATCAATGTTTAAGAATCCTCTTTTCAATGAGCTCCTTTTGGGTAAGAGGTATACATTTCAGATCATTAATGTCTAATATTTTAGAAGAGATTCACTGATTGCTAGATGCGAGGAAAGTCATGGGAGAAAGATGCAAAATTAGGAACTTGAGAAGGTGGAAGGAAAAACAAGAAAGAGAGAATGGAAAAGGGATGTCTTCAAAGGGGAAGTCAGAAGAAAATGTAATGAACAGATCAAAACTGAGCATGGCATCCCAACTACTTAAAACCAGATATTTATTAGGTGCCAGTAGGCACCTAGTAATGTGCAAAACTTTATACTAGGTTCTAGGGAAATATAAAGTTTGGATAAGATTCAGTCATTGCCCTCAGGGAATTTACAGTTTAATATGGAGGAAATATGAATGATGAAGACTCTCAACATATAGATTTAAACAAGTGGAAATATATTAATTCCTCATAGGTTGATTGAGCCAATATAATAAAAATGACAATTCTACCAGAATTAATTGATTTATTAGTAAATCAGTGCCATACCAATCAAACTACTAAATAATTATTTTATAGAGATAGAAAAAAAGTAAGAAAATTTATCTGGAAGAACAAAGGTCAAGAATAGCAAAGGAGTCAATGAAAAAGAAATATGAGGGAAGGTGGTCAATAATTTCACATTCCAAACTATATTACAAAACAGTCATTAAAACAATCTTGTGCTGGTTAAGAAATGGAGTGGATCTGTAAAATAGAATAGATACATAACAGTAGTAAATGACAAGAATAATCTCGTGTTTGATAAACCTAAAGACCCAAGCTTTTGGCATAAAACCTCACCAATTGAGAAAAATTGCCAGAAAAACTGGAAAGTAGTTTGGCAGAAACTAGGTATAGATGAACGTCTTATAATACTATCCTAAAGTCAGAGCTATGGATAAGGGAAGTGTTTATATCCAAACAAGAAATAGTAGGAATTACAGTAAGTAAAATAGATGATTTTGATTACATGAAATAAAAAGCTTTTGCAAAAAGGTTTGCATATCAAAACTATGCAGCCAACATTAGAAAGAACACAGGAAACTGGGGGGGGGGTATGGAGGGAAGTTTATAGCAAGTCTGATAAAGTCTTTACTTCACAAATGTATAGGGAACTAAGCCCACTTTATAAAAATACTAGCCATTTTCTATTTGGTAAATAGCAAAAGCATATAAACAGGTAATTTTCAGAAGAAAAAATTGAAGTTATTAATACATTGAAAAATGTTCTAAGTCATTATGGATTAGGGAAATGCAAATTAAAACACATGAAAAGAAAAATATCAAACACTAAGGAGATGTGGAAAAATTGCAACACTAATGCAATTAGTTGTGAATTAGTCTGATCATTTTAGAGAACAATTTAGAACTATGTCCAAAGGCCTACAAAACTGTGTGTACAGGTTGATCCAGCAATATCAATACTAGATCTATATTCCCTAGATCAAGAAAAGGAAAAGGCCTATTTGTACAAAAATATTTTTTGCAATTCTTTTTGTGTTGGCAAAAAAATTGGAAATTGAGGGGATGCTCAACAATTAGGAAATAACTGAATAAATTGTGGTATGTGATTATTTATGATGGATACTGTTTTTCTACAAGAAATGACAAATAAGATGCTCTCAGAAAAACCTAGAAAAACTTACATGAACTCATACAAAGTCAAATGAGCAGAATCAGGAAAACATTATATAAAGTATTAGTGAAATTGTAAGGATAACTAACTGTGCAAGACTTAGCTATTATGATAAAGATAATGATCCAAGATGCTTCTAAAAGATGAAAAATATTATTCACTTCTAGAGAAAGAAATGATAAACTCTGAATATAGATTTAACCGTGACTTTTAGAAACTTTTTTTAAATTATCATTTTATTTTGTTTATGCTTTCTTTAGCAACATAGATAATATGGGAAAACGTTTTACATAGGTTCATTTGTATAATCACCAAATTGCTTGCGTTTTCAAAGAGAAGAGGGGGCCAAGAGTGAGGAAGATAATTTGCAACTTAAAAATTTTAAATGAATGCTAATTTCTTTACATTTAATTGGGAAATAGTTAACAAAATGAATAATTTTAAAAACCAATAATATCTTCATATTTTTATATGTCAATGTTATATCCAGGCAATTTTGGATAATAGTTTTGTCTGTTAAGGTACTCTGAATATGGAATAAATTATTTATTGAACTCTCAAGGATATTTGGGGATCTACATTTCTAATAGGGGGGGAATGTCATCTGCTAGGTTAAAAAGTATAGAAAGATTCTGGTGTGCAATTATAGTCATTTGATTGGGTCATTTTAGATTGTTTAAAGTGCTAAATTTCTGCATTGTACAAATTTCTACCATTTCCATTTAAAATTTGCCATTAATCATTAAGTCTGGGCTCCTTAAGAATGAACTTTCTATAATCCTTGGTTGCAGCTACTTGGCTTTATGTTGTTCTCAAAAAAAATTCTATTTCTATAAACAAATTCACAGGATTAAGCCATTTGTTCAGTGTTGGTTGAATATTGTTAGTTGAATTAATGAGGTTATCAACTGTGGAGGGCTATTTGGTCCCACTCAGGGATCTAGGTTATTTTATAAGCTTCACCTGGAGATTAGTATCCTCTACATTTGAAAAAAGTCAGTGTGGTGTACCAATCACCAGCTATTACCATAGCTCCATGAAATGGTATCAATTTGTTACAGAAATATTTCCATAAGTTTTAAACCTACTTTTCACATGATACAATACACCTTTAAAATGTTCTCCTTTTAACAAGAAACTGTTACTCTTCCTATAGCTACCTTGGGGAGATGGGCCCTGTGTTTTATTATCATTTATTATACTACTTGTTATTTGGATACTTTCTAAATCTGTGATCCTCCACTTCATTGGATTAAAAGTATGTATTGAAATATGTATATTTGAAAGGTGTTAATTGCTCTAAGTGTGTTCTTTCTATTGAGCTTTGATTTGAATTCAGGATGCCAATGAGTCTCTTGATCTATAGAAATACAGATTTCTCTTAATAATTTTTTGCTTAGTGTGTTTTGTCTGGAAATATCACCTTCATATCTTGCTTCTATTTGACCTCCAAATTCTAACTCAAAACTTTCAGTCTTTAACTTTTCAAAACCATGTAAAAAACCTCATACTTTTTAATAAAAATGACATTTAAAATTTATTATTGAAGAAAGTTTCCATGAAATGAAGATGTCTAACACAGGTTTTGATGCAGCCATTGATTTAAAGTCATCCATGGACAACAAGTGATTAATATAATGTTTCAGTAAGATTCATTCTTTGGAGGGAGGGGAAGAAAATAAGCATTATTTAAACACCTACAGTATGCCAGAAGTTTGCTTTGTGTTTTACAAATATGATCTTATTTGATCCCTTATTATCTATATTATCTATATTGATCCTTACAACTACCTTAGGAGTTGAGTGCTATTATTATCCCCAATTTACATTTAAGAAAACTGAGGCAGGGGCAGCTAGGGGGCACAGTGGATAGAAAATTGGCCTTGAAGTCAGGAGGTCCTGAGTTCAAATCTGGTCTCAGACACTTAACACTTCCTAGCTGTGTGACCCTGGGCAAGTCACTTAGCCCCATTTGCCTCAGCAAAAAAAAAAAAAAGAAAAAGAAAAAGAAAAAGAAAACTGAAGCAGCCAGAAGTTAAGTAACCAGTCCAAGTTAAGTGTCTGAGACCAGATTTGAACTTAGGTCTCTTTGAGAGGACCATCTAACTGCCTCTTTGGCATGAAATCATATTCAGGTCTCATTGATTTCTAGCTAGCAGAATTGTATTAAGTTTAAATTGTCTCCTTGAAAAATGACTTGCAAAAAAAAAAAGTTTAAAAAAATGCCACGTTTTATATCAATTGTTTTTGACATAATTGTGTTGATGGTATACTTCTTTCACATGAATATCACTTACTTTAGCATTATTATAATTTTAGAGTTTGTCTTATATAATAGTATAGATTGTAACATAGAATCTATGAAAACAAGACAATAAAAAACCCTTATGACATCAATCAATGAAGGTGTTCTAAGTGTTATGGAATTTTTGGGAGGTTTGTTCAATAATTATTAATAGAGGCTCTTTATACAAGAGGTATCATACACATCTGCAAACCTTATCTGGCCCACAAAACTCCTGAGAGGAAACTAAATCAGATGAAAATATAATTAGGAAATTGTTACCAGAATAAATAAAAACATAACAAAATACTAACATGCAGCTTTCTAAATCAACATATAGCCTGCAGGGACCCTCTGTATTTTCTTTTTCTTTTGAAGTTTGACTGCCCTTCCTTTAAACCCTATAGGATATTTTAGACAAAATATAGTTTTTTTTAAAAGTGTTTATAGGTTTAGAAAGAGGTATGCCATTATTGTTGTTTCCTTTTTTCTCATCTTATATTTGATGAAACTCAATTAGAAATGGTCCTAGAACAGGTTTTAAGCTTTTATTATGATTTTATGTCTGAAGCAGCTAAGTAGCACAGTGGATGGATCAGAGGGTCTTCAGTCAGGATGATCTGAAATCAGAGAAAGCCTCAGACACTTATTGGCTCTATGTATTCCCCAACTACCTGCCTCAGTTTTCTCATCTATAAAATGAGAATAATAACATTGCCTAACTGCAAAGGTTGGTGTAAGGATCAAATGATATATTTGTAAAGTGCTTAGCATAGTTTCTGGCACATAGTAGGCAGATTATTGTGCAGTTGGGTGAGATGATTGAGTGTTTTTATAACTTAATATAATTATTGGAATGTCAGCCCATCTTCTATGGGTTTGCTTAAAGTGTCTTTGGGACAATTCTAACAGTAGACAGAACCACATAAAATTAATTATATTCCAACATGATTTTGATTATCTTTTTTTGGTTGTCTGTATTTTGAGAGCATTGAATTTAACTTAGTTTGGAGGTTTTGAGTATTTGAGTTATGGCTACATCTATTAAAACATTTCAAAATGTTTATGAGTCAGTGCTACATGTAGGCAATTATGGGCAAGTTTTGAGTAATAATGCTCCACTTCTAGTACAATTTGTTTTTATAATCATCAAGAAAATTTTAAAGTTTTATATGTATGCAATGAGATTTGTCATTTGCTGGTTTATGAATTAAGTACTTGTTAAGCATCCATGTGCCAGATATGAACCATCACTTCCCACAAGAAGCTTGCAATCTAGCTGGGAAAAATAACTTGAATTTAATACACCAAACAAAGATAGGAGATAATTTGGGCAGTAAAATACAATTAGTGGGGAGGATTGAGAAAGACAAATAGGAAGTAACATTTCATTGAGCCACAAAGAAAACTATGGATGGATTAGAAAAGGTGAGAGGAGGAAAAAGTACTTTGGAAGCATAGGAGACAGGGCAAAGGCATGATGAAGGGAGATGAAAGACTGTATATGGAAAATGATTAAAAAAGTAATTTTGATTGAACTAAATAGTATACATGGAAGAGTCTTCTGGTGTATGATTCTAGCCACTTGATCTGGCTTTCTACATATTTAGTAGGAGCTAATTTTTTTTCAAGTGGTTGTGATAGGCTTGATGGTTACTAGTATTTCTGGGTAAAAACTTGCATCTATAAATGTGCCAATAATTAAGGATATTATTTGGCTCTACCATTTTCCAGCTTTGAAAAAAGAAAGAAAGAAAGAAAGAAAGAAAGAAAGAAAGAAAGAAAGAAAGAAAGAAAGAAAGAAAGAAAGAAAGAAAGAAAGAAAGAAAGAAAGAAAGAAAGAAAGAAAGAAAGAAAGAAAAAAAGAAAAAAAGAAAGAAAAGAAAAGAAAACTACTGTTGGCATTCTACTATTGATTATCTTAATGGTGTTCAAGTTATTAATGTAATTACTACTGCTATTACACCCAATAACATTAGGGCCTAATGGAGAAAAAGAGCCTTCTCTTAGGACGCATGCTTATTTGGGCCCAGTCATGCCTCTGACATGCTGTCTCTCTGATTCTAAGCAAATCTGTTTCAAAGAAGTTACCTTCTTCTTTGGTTCTGGTATAAGTTTCATTTCTAGGGGTTTCCTACATCAGCAGTTTTAAAACTTTTTGGTCTCAGGATCCCTTTATAATCTTAAGAATTCTTATAACATCTTTACCAATTAATAAAGCCTACTTTACACACTTAAAATTTTTTGAGAAAAGCTTTTGTTTGCATGGGTAAAGCCATTAATTTTTACCACATACCAATTTTAAAATATTATTTGTTTGAAAATAATAATAGTAAGCCTATTACATATTAACATAGTTTTATGAAAATAGCTATATTTTCTAAAACTAAAAAAAATAAGAAAAGTAGAATTCTTTTATATATAAGACAAACACAAAGGAAGTGACTTGCTCAGGATCACATAGCAGAGTAGATGTCTTAGGCTGGATTTGGACTCAAGTTTTCCTGACTGCAGACCCAGAATTCGATGCACTGTACCATTCTATCCACTAGATACCCCCAAAAGAGGCAAGTTCTCAGAAAGAGTCCTCAAGGGTCTGGAGACCACCCTTTCAAAGCCATCACTGGTCCAGATAAACAAAAATAAAAACTTGAAAAGTCTACTTTGACTTCTATAATGTATAGCTGAAAATTCAAAGATTCCAACTCCCACCACAAAACAAATGCTAAATTTAAAGACCTCCATTTCAGTCCAGTGGACCCATTTCCTAGTTATGTGATTATGAGCAAATTGTTCAACTTCTCTGAAATATTTGTAAATTAGGGATATAATATTTCTATTATATATGTATATATACATATGTATATATATATATAAAACTTATAATGTTATGAAGAAAGGGATTTATGAACTTTAAGCTGCTTACACAAACAGGAGCCATTATTTTTGGAGCAAAATATACAAGAGTTTCATTTTTCTTTGAACCAACAGTTCATATCAACTACATATTTTGAGCCACAAATTAATTGATAGACATGGATCTGACCATATAAATTACCTATTTTCTTTAAGGGAGGACTGAATTCAAATTGATGAATTCTCCTTTGTCATCACAAATTTATTTCTATTGAAACATTCATTTTTCCCCTTTTTTTGGAACCCTATTCTTTCAGTTATACAAAAATAAAGATTTCATTAGTAAAAAGGTACCCAGATTTGGGAAAATTATCTTTATGATCTCCTTTATTTTATGAATTTAAATAAGAAAGGAGGTGCAGAATTAAATTCTATGGAACTCAATAAGACCCCTGGAGGCAGGGAGAAGAATCTTGTGGCTTGTAGGGAGAAACCTTGTCAGCCTAATTTATTGACATGGGGGTTCAAAGGAAGGGGAAAGGGTGTGCTGATTTAATAATTCCAGGTGTTGAGATTTTGTAGCATAACCCAATTGTCTTGCCACCTCCTCTTTTTTTCTCTGCCTTCCTCAGCAATGTTGTTTTTTCTTTGTTCTTGAAGAAGATCATGATATCAGGAAGGTGATACCATGACATGCAAGTGAATTGGATTTAAGTGAGGGAGTGTTGGGCAAGGTCACCTGCCTTACTTTCCCCTCCAGAGCCATCTGGGTCCGGTGGCAAAATCACCATACTCTTTTGTAAGAACAATTGCAAGAGTCTACCATAGGCTAGACTTTGCTCCTTCCCCTCTGACCTTGGTGGCCACAATTGGAATGGACCATCAGTCTTACACAAAACAGATTAATAACAAAAAAAAAAAAAAAAATGGAGCTATGTTCTATTTAGACAAAGACTTTTCCTCCACATCAACTCTGTCAATGGTTTCCTCTGGACTGATGCGTTTCAGCAACTACATGCCATGAGATTTCTGGCTCTGTCATTTATTCCCTGAATGATCTTGGGCAAATCATTTAACTTTTCAGTAAATTAAAGGGTTTGAACTTTAATTTACTGAAAAGTTAAATGATTTGCCCAATATCATTCAGGGAGATAAGATATCTCCTAAGTAGCTTATGATTCTTTCCAACTTTAAATGTATGATTCCATAATCTCAAACCCTGTTAGAAAAGAGAAATAATTTAGCCAACACCACATAGATAGTTAGTGACAAAAACATTTTTTTTTTTCAATTTTTTTGTAAAATTTCTGTTCAAAATTAAGTCATTCCCTGCTGGATAGGATCCAGCAAAGTTAACAAAAGTAGTATTTTCCCATTAATTTTCATTATGAAAATAGATTTTTTTTAATGTAGAAAAGAAATTGTCTAAGAAATCCATTTGAAAGCATTTGTGGAGTTAGCAGTTGAAGTGCTATCCAGTCCTCAAACAGTGGGTAGTATTTTTATAGCTTTTTGTGATCCTTTTTAGGAGATATTTTCTCTCATAGAATATGCTTTGGAAAAACTCTTAGAGATTATACAACCTCCTTCTCTTCCCTTTTCTTTTTTATCAGTGAAAAGACAGAAGCACAGAAAAATAGAATACCTTGTCCATGATCAGCCAACTAGTATGAGGCAAAGAAAGATTACAACCCAGTTCATTTAATTCCATGTGAAGTTTTTTTCTGCTGTACCATGCTCATGTCCTTAACTTCATCTTCATTATCTTGACTTTATCCCTTTCCTAGACCACAGGAATTTCTCCCCTGTCTGAAAAATTCTTGACACTATTCTTGAAGCTCACCCACTCCCACTTAAAAAATTAGTTATGAAAATGTTTGTTTTCCAGACCAAAAACTCCTCAAGTTGTTCCAGGTTCTGTACACCAGATTCTGTAAGGGGATATCATTCTTTCTTCATCACCAAAACTAAAACTAAAAATTCCATGAAACAAGTTAAATTAATGAACACTTTTTCCCTCCCTAAATTTGACCACCATTTAGCCTATGATTTGCAGTGGGTTCTAGGGGTCAAAGCAAGGATACAGATATTTTAATAAGTTTTTAGAGTAATTCCAGAATAGCTGAGCCAATTGGGAGCTCCACCAACATTAAATTAGAGTGCCAGTCTTTATTCAACCCCTCCAGCATGGACAATTCCCATCTTTTGTCATCTTAAAATTAGGAACATCTGTACTTAGGAACATTCAAAGGGTCACCAAATTAGATACATTAACTGGGAAAGGCAGAGGCTTTGAAGATTGCACTGGGGGGTCTTGTTTGAAGAAAGTAAGCATGTTTCTTAGGCCTAGAATTTTCTCTCTTCATTAAAGAGCTTAAATAGATTGTAAATACAGGACAGACAGAATCCACAGGAAATCATTAAAACAGACATCTATTTAAAAAACTGATTGGTTTCCAGTTAAAAGTAGTTGTTTTTTTTTAACTTTCTTTAAACAGGGACTGAATAAGGACATGGGCCCTGACCCCTTTCTCAAGTATTTTGAAAGATCTTGTCCCAGTAGCAAAAGCCAAGGGTCAGATTACCTCACTGGACAGAAGTAGACAAAAGAACAGCATTCTCCTTTGATGTCCTGAGCAATATTGTGGGTCAGAGACAGAAGTAAATAAGACCTTCCCTTTAGCTTTTGAATTCAAAAGTAGTAATTACTGTAAGCAAACCCGGACTACCTCCACAGATATCCATTGCCCTCAAACAAGTTGTGATATGCATGTCTGAGGCACCTATTTGAAAACATTCCATTTTTTCTTGAAAAAAAAATCCTCTAGTTAAATGTTAGCAAGAGGATGAAACTAAGGTCCTGATTAAAATTCGGACAAGTGTTAATGATCCAGAGCCCTATTGTCTGCTTTGTGGATAAACCACATTGCCTGTACCCAGCTCCCCCTCCTTTTCCACCCTCATTCATTGCTCAGAGCTTATTCTCAGCTCCAGCAGAGTCAGAAGTGAATAGCCTGGTTAAAAGCTAAGGAAATGAGAGAGAGAAGTGAAGAAATCAGGAAAAGGAGCTCAGATGTTTATTTATTTATTTGTGATTTTTAGGTCACAGCCTCCTTCCCTATTCTCCTCCCCTTCTCAGCTCAGTTTTGCTCCTTGAAACTGAGTTATTAAGTGCCTACTATGTGCCAGATACCATACCTTAGGGGATACAAAGAAAGGCAAAAGACCATCTCTGCCCTTAAAGAGCTCACAGCCTAATCAAAGAACTAATCTAATGGAGAGGACATGAAAAGTAGATTTCCCTTTCAAGATTTGGGGGTGGGGTTAAACTTAAACTTAGCCCAGAGTTTTGAAGCAAAAATCGGCCATTAGTACCCTGTAAGTAGATCACGTTGTAAGCTGTTGAGTCTTTTGGGAATGATGCTGGTACATAACAGGCTTTAGGGAAGGCAGAGAAAGAACTAGATTGGAAATGACGTGATCTGAGTTTGGGTTCTGGCTTGGGGACATCCTAGGTGAGTCACCACCTCTCTCAGCTTTGCTTTTCTCCTCTGTAAAATAAGGAAGCTGGACTGGCTGACCTCATCAGGCTCTTCTAGCTCTTGATCTAGGATCCCATGACCCTTAAAGGGAATCTGAGGTTAGCCAACCAACTAATGGGCTGGATTCCACAGTCCTTTCTTTGACCCCCTCAAATCCCAGGAGGGTGCCTGAGTAAAGACTAGAAAATTGGGTACAGTTCAACAACAGAGATTCATTAAGCTCCATAACCCTTAATAAGCAGACAGAAAGAGGAGCTTTCACTATATCTCGTATATTAGAGTTCCTGGGAGACAGCAAAATGTGGGCATTAGGGAAATATTCCAAATCAGTGACTGTTTTGCTTGATCGCAATCTAAATCAGGAGACACAGATAAGAGCTGTGTCTGCCCTTCAACATACCAGCCTGTTTCTTATCCCCAAAAAGAATATTTGTTCCAAAGCTTATCTATCATACGCCATATCCACAAAGTCATTATTTGTTGCCTTTACTGTTCCTTTTTTCTTGTCTGGGGATGGGTTTGCTATGGAAGTCTGGGACGTAATAGGAGTGATTGAACCTGTTCTATTGATAAAATGGAAAAGAGAAGCTGGGTGATTTGGTATGTTGCTGGGACTGATAGGACACATTTTCATTTATAAGGCAGCTTAGATTGTAGAGACTTTATTTTTTTCAAGGAAAATTGGATCAAGATATCTTGTGAATCAGTCTCTCTCCAAACTGTATCACTCCCTTCTCCTGCAGCCATCTGCCATCATGGTAAACACTGGGAATACAAAGCAAAAATGGTACCTGCCCTCAAAGAGCTGGCATCATCCCACCCCCACAACATTCAATGGAAAATCATCTTTTCACATCCTCTCCATTAGATTGTAAATTCTTCAATTAGACTTTAGGTAAACTTCAATTAGCTCTTTAAGGCCAGAGACTATCTTTTACCTTTCTTCATACACCCTAAGGCTTAGCACCTAGTAGGCACTCAGTAAATGCTTATTGACTTATTGACCCATCAAATCCCAGGAGGATGCCTGGGCAAAGACTAGAAAATTGGGTACAATTCAACAACAGAGATTCATTAAGTTCTACAACCCTTAATAGACAGACAGAAAGAAGAGATCTTACTATATCTAGTATATTCGAGTTTCTGGCAGACTGCAAAATGCCTCTGACATAACTGACATTATGGAAAGTCAATTTTCTCACTTTTCTTAATTGAGACAAAAACCAGATTCCTAAGGGAACTGATTGCCATTTTGGATTATGTGAACTTTGGAAGAGCAAAGTTTAGAGATTGGTAAACCATCTCAGTCTTGCTAAACTCAAAACAGCTAGAAAAGAAGGCATAGTAGTTAATATGTTATAGGGGAAGTCTATTGCTCTGTCCTGGGTTCAAATTCTGCTAAATTAGTACCTGAAAGCCTCAGTATCCTTTTCTGTAAAATAAAGGGAGTGGGCTAAATAGTCTCCAAGGTTCCTTCCAGTTCTCTGTCTCTAGTTCTGATGATTCCCACATTACTTGGCTTAATGTGAGGCATGTCTGAGAAAAATCTATTACTGGACACTGAGTCCTAGAAAACCAAACTCCATCAGCTACTAATGGGAAATCACATCTGCAAACAACTAATCTTCTAAGAAGCAAGTTTCTTTCAGGATATGCTGTGCTAGGATTAAAGGGGGAGCTGGGAATAAAAGGAAGAAAGTGTTAACCAGATAACAGATTCATTTTTAGGATTATGTAAAGTACAAAAATGAAAGGGCCATCACCAGACAGGGTTGTCATGGGGACCGTGCTCTCTTATCTAAAAGGAGAATAAAATAGGGAAAGAAAAACTAGAAAAGGGCTCTGAGGGGGGAACTCTTCCAGGACAAGGGCTTTCTTACTCAAGTGAGGGTATTTTTGCACATGGGAAAAAGGTGATAATATTTTCTTCTCTAGATGATCATTTTTAAAAGGTCTTATTTTGCTGATGGTGCTTTCTGAGGCTAACATCTGGACTCTCAAGTATACCTTAATAAATCAGCTAGAGAAATTTACTTTTTAAAGTTGTCTCTCAATTTTTTTAAGGAAAACTATTTTCATCTTACAAAGCTCATAGAACAAATGGTTCTCCTTAAGAAGGATTCAGTTTTTGTCTCCAACACATTTCTGCAGGATTAACTTGGCAGCTGCTAGGTTTCCAGTTCAAAAACTGGCATATTCTTTTTGAATATTTATTAAACTTCCCCTCTGTTTCTGCTTCTTGAAGGAAAAAAAAATGAATTCACAAACAAAATGTTCTTTTCTCTCCCCTTCTATCTCTCTTTCCCCCACCCCACCCCAGCCTTCTCCATAATTCCCTAATCCTCTGCTGACACTTTTTTTTTTTTTTTTTTTTTTTTTTTTTTTTTTTTTTTATGGAAAACCATAAAGGTCTTGTAGACCGGTAGAGGTTGTAGATTTCAAAAAGGACCCATTTCCTTTCCATTTCACAAGCTGGTGGTAATCATAGCCCCTACTAGGCCCCATCTATTCCAAACAACATAGATTTGAAAAAATTCTGCTGCCTCTCCCAGCAGACTGAAAAATTTACAGCTGAGGTTATTTTCATCTTATGCACATATTCCAGGTGAAAAAAAATGGACTTTTGACCCATACTTATCTCATACCCAATTAGTACAATCATAGAAAGAAAACATTAAAATCAACACATTGAATCCTAGAATTTCTCTCAATTTTGATTTTCTTGGGCAACAAGTAACTGGTAATATAGACTGAATAAACACACTTACTTTTGATGAACAAAATTCCAAGAAGGAAGTGTCATCCATAGCACTCTGGTGAAGTATTAGAATCCTAAAACTGCAATTATTCTATATGTTGGGGAGGAGGAGGGATAATGGAATCATAAAAACACCCACATGAATTCTAAAATCATGTAAAGAAATACCTTTCAAAAACTGTCATTGTTTGACTTAAAGACTGAACACCAAAGGAAGTAGTAAAAATATGTTTTCTTTCTATGGATAATTTCATATTTTAAATTGTATATATTCCTTTGGTTTTTTAAAAAAGTACTTTATTTTAATTAAGGGAGGAAACATTGAGGCAAGAAGATAAGTTTCATATAGTATTCAGACTATATTTTCATTGAAAACTTTAGGGTTTTTTCTTTTGTCATGGTAATGGATCAGGTTTCACTACTTAATTTCTCTTTAGATCCTAAGGTCCAATTTTAAAATGAGATTTATGTACATAACCCCAGGAAATCCTTACCTTAATAATACAATTTTTCTGTATTGGGTTACCATCAACCTTGCCAGTAGCCAATTGGGTAGCATTGGGAAGGCAGTAGTCACATCTATTACAGGGAGGTATATTATTACATTAGGAGTTAGGTGACTCAGAGAATAGAACACTAAGACTGTAGTCTGGAAGAGCTGAGTTCAAATATGACCTCAGACACTTATTGGGTGTGTGACTCTGGCCAAGTGACTTAATTCCATCTGCCTCAGTTTCCGCATCTGAAAAAAATGAATTGGAGTAGCAAATAGCAAACCACTCCAGTATTTGTGCTAAGAAAACCCCGAATATGGCCCAAAAAAGTCCCACATGACTGAAAAATGACTCAATTTATATTATCTCTGGCAATAGAATTTACATTTTTAGAGAGCAAACTAAAAGATAATGGCATAGTATTAAAAGCAGGATACATGTGTTTTGTGTAGATAATTGCTCATCTCTCAAGATTTCCCCCCAAAAATTTCTCACTCCAGGTAAAAGATGCATATACAATGTAATAAATAGCAAGCCTTATAGATTGACACTGGTAGATTTTGACCTTCAAGCCTCTGTTTGGGGAGAGGAAAATATAATTCTCAAGGAATTTAATTATAAAGTGCAAATCAAACCCTTGGCTCTCTGGATGGAGGTAAATTGTATGAGTCTGAGTGCAGGAAAAGTAGATTCTCCCAAACTCCAAAAGGGGACTCGTATGTCCTATTCTTCCCTTCCTGGAGAAGATTCTCCAAAACTGACAAAAAAGAAAGCAATTATCCTTAGTCTACCATTAAGAGCCTTCTACTCAGACGATAAATTTTGACCTTCAAACCTATACTGCATTGTTTTTTCACCACACTAAAGCATAAAGTTCTGGACCAGAGGGGCAGAGACTTGTCAAGATCTTAGCAGACAAGAAATCACTAGTTACAGATATAGCAGTCATTTCAGAGTCAGCTATTTGGGTGCAGTCTGTTCATTTGCTAGTCCAAACAAAGGTCACAATAAACACCAAATTAAAATGAAGGTTCATAGAACCAGAAGAGAATTTAGAGATCACGCAGTCTAGTTTTACACCTGAAGAAACTGAGAGGAAATCAGTCAGTGTTTATGAAGCATCTACTTTATGCCAGACAGTATTCTAGGTTGTAGGGTTATTTGTACAAAAAAAAAAAAAAATGAAAATCTCTATTTACAACAGGCTTTAATTTTTTTTATTTGGGGGAGGCAATCAGGGTTAAGTGAGTTGTCTAGGTCACAGTGAGTATCTGAGACTGGATTTTTACTTAGGTTCCCCTGACACCAGAGATAGCAGTTGGGAGTATTATGAAAGGCTTCATGCAGAAGATTATTTCTAAACTGGACAGAGAGAAATTCCATCTTCAGAGATAAGAAGTATTGAATTCCAGGCATGGGGGAATGGTCAAAGCAAAGATAGGGGTAAGAGTAAGAAGGCCATTTTGGCTTGGACCATAAAGTAGAAGAAGAGGAATAGTGTCATAAAGATGGAATGCTATTTGATCCTTGAATTGGCAGATTATCTTTTCATGCATTTTAAAATCATTTTGAGTTGGATTTACTTTCCTGATATTTTTTCCTGGCTTTTATTTTTTCCTATATATAGAAATGGTAGAATTATCATTAAGAAATAATTTAAAAGTTTTTCCTGATGTTGAACAGAAATCTTTTTGTAATTTCAATCCACTGTGTCCAGTTCTTTCTCTGGGATCAAGGAAAACAAGTTAGAGCTTTACTTTATATGAGTCCTTCAAATATTTAAACACAGCTATCAAGCTTGCCCCTCCCCAAATACACATATGACTAAGTTTTCTCTTCTCCAAGCTAAACAGTCCTCGTATCTTTAGCTATTTTCATATAACACTACTTTTAAGTCTCATTATCATCCTAGTTACATTGCTCTGTATTTGCTTTAGCTTATCAATGTTTTTACCAAAATTTGGTGCTCAGAAACGAACTTATTACTCCGGCTGTTGCATAAGCCAGAGCACAGAACAAGGGGACTGTAAGTACTAATCTAAACATTACATTATGCTCCCAATAATGTCAAGGATTGTCACATTAGCATTTTTAGAGCTCAAATCACAACCGTTGCTCATATTGATCTTAAAGTCCAATAAAATCCCCAGCTCTTGTTCGTATGAAGGTTAACCACATGTTACTGAAGGATTTAAAGATGGAAAGGAACTTAACTGTCATTGAGTCACTTCTCAGGCCTTTGTAATCTGGCATCTGAACCTGTGGTTTTTTTTTTAAATTGTTCTCCCTAAGGTTAGTGTGTGCTGCTAACTATTTAACAACTGACAAATAAACACATTTAAGTTGAATATACATTATTAATATTTTCTTCATCACTTTCTTAAGTCTAGACCAGTGATGTCAAACTCTAATAGAAAAGGGGCACTAAACTATAGTTTATAAAGGACACATATTAACTTAGAAAACAACACGTTTATACATTTTTTTTTAATCAATCCATCAATACATTGAAATCCATTAAGAACTACATCCAATCAGTTGTCAGGTCTCATCTGCTGCATCTTCACAGAATTATTTGCATTTCTCCCTTTCTTGCCACACATGATCACTATTTATAGTAACTTCTTGATTGATCCCTCTATCTCAAGTCTCTCTCCTTTAAAATTTATCATCCACCTAATGATCTCTCTAAAACTCAGACTTGACAATGTCACTTCCTTGTTCAAGAAGTTCTAGTGACTTCCTATTACCTTTAGGATAAATTGCAGATTTCCTATTTAACATTTAAAACTCTATAATCTGATGATACCTTACCTTTCTAGTAAGTATATGTGACTTTGCTTCTGGAATTCTCCATTCTAGCAAAGCTGGATTACTCACTGTTACTTCTTCTTTTTTTAATTATAGCTTTTTATTTACCAGATATATGCATGGGTAATTTTTCAGCATTGACATTTGCAAAACATTTTTGTTCCAATTTTTCCCCTTTTTCCCTCCACCCCTTCCCCCAGATGGCAGGTTGACCAATACATGTTAAATATGTTAGAGTATAAATTAAATACAATATATGTATACATGTCCAAACAGTTGTGTTGCTGCACAAAAAGAATCAGACTTTGAAACAGTGTACAATTAGCCTGTGAAGAAAATCAAAAATGCAGGTGGACAAAATTAGAGGGATTGGAAATTCTATACAGTGGTTCATAGTCATCTTCCAGAGTTCTTTCTCTGGGTGTAGCTGGTTCAGTTCATTACTGCTCTATTGGAACTGATTTGGTTCATCTCATTGTTGAAGAGAGCCACGTCCATCAGAATTGATCATCATAAGTATTGTTGTTGAAGTATATAATGATCATTTCATTTCACTTAGCATCAGTTCATAGAAGTCTCTCCAGGCCTCGCTGTTACTTTTTTACAAAATTCTACCTCCCACCTCCAAGCCTTTACAGAAGTAGATCCCATTCCTGGAATGCATTCTTTCTTATGAATTTGGTAGCCTGGGAGAGTCAATTATTAACTTTTCAGTGTGAGCATTTATTCCTAATTATCAGAATTAGATACAAATCAGGTCTTAATTTATTGCTTTTTTTCTTTCTTTCTTTCTTTCTTCCTTCCTTCCTTCCTTCCCTTCTCTTCCCTTCCCTTCCCCTTCCTTCCTACCTTTCTTTCTTTCTTTCTTTCTTTCTTTCTTTCTTTCTTTCTTTCTTTCTTTCTTTCTTTCTTTCTTTCTTTCTTTCTTTCTTTCTTTCTTTCTTTCTTTCTTTCTTCCTTCCTTCCTTCCTTCCTTCCTTCCTTCCTTCCTTCCTTCCTTCCTTCCTTCCTTCCTTCCTTCCTTCCTTTCCTTTCTTTCTTTCTTTCTTTCTTTCTTTCTTTCTTTCTTTCTTTCTTTCTTTCTTTCTTTCTTTCTTTCTTTCTTTCTTTCTTTCTTTCTTTCTGTTTGTCTCTTCCCTTCTACTTTCTAGACTTAAAGTATTAATAATGCAAATTAGACTTTACTGTGTATACATATATTTTTTCCTAGAGAGTTGAGTTGTTAAATATTTACCAGCATACCCTATATAGCTCTATAAACATTTCTTCACCTCAGCAGGAATGCAATAAAAAGTTCAGAGAATTCAGTCATTACCATACTGGAGGCTTTTAATAATAACTAGAAGAACAACAATAATGATAGTAATAATAACAATAGTATCTTCAATAACATTTGTAAAGTACTTGAAGGTTTGCCAAGTGCTAAAAATATTATAGCATTTAAGCCTAACCACATACCTTCCTCATCACCACCTCTTAGAATTTGTAACTTCCTTCAAAGCTCAGCTCAAGTGCTATCTACTACATGAGACCTCCCTGACTAGCCCTAGTTTTTAGTTCTCTTCTCTCCCCTATTGAAATTACTTTATACATGTTTTATATTTATATATTTGTGTGTATGTGTATGTAAACTTTATGAAATCAGGAATTATCTTATTTTTGTCTTTATATTCCTAAAATATAGTAGATGCTCAATAAATACTTACTGAACTGAACTGAATATGGCATTTATTGCCAATATATGTGAGCAATTTTTTCCATCTTCCCTCCATTTTTGCTTTAAGTTCCTCTTAGGAAGCATCTTTATTGTAAAAGCATTTTTCTAACCCTTTTGAAATATATTCACTTTGACAAGAATCCAAAAATCCAAATCCCATTTTCAAATAACAACTTCACCATCTGTTTGCTTCCCAAATCACCCTCTTTCTTTAAAAGCACCTATATGCCTGCATCAGCAACAGTGCTGAAAACACCAGCTCTGTGATGCCATCTTTTAATTTATTTCTCAGAATTTCATAGTCCCTGGAAATATTATATTCCTTCTGACTATATCATTTGTCGCCACATGAATCATCAGGAGTAGGTAAAAATCCTCAGACCTCCAAAGAATCTAGGTGGAAAAAAGTCTGGGCTTGGTTCAGGAATACCTCAATTCAAATTACCTACCTCCCAGGGTTATTGTGAGAATCAAATGAAATAGCATATGTAAAGTACTTCCAAAATGTTGAAGTTCTTCAAAAATGCTAGTTTTTATTTACAATTAGGAAGCTCTGTCTTATTTCATATCCTAAGAAGATGGCAAATTTCCCTGTTTTCATCATGTCAATATAAAGCTACCTCAGAATCCTTCAACAAGGACTCTCCAACTTTTATGACTCATTTCTTCTTCCTCCAAGCAATGCTGGATAGCATCTCTTCTTAGTGCGAACTGTGTCATCCTTCCTTGGCGCTCATAAAGCTACTTTATCTTCACAGGGCCCACCTCCACCACCTCTGATGTGGAGAGCATCATATGCAGATCTAAAATTCCATTAGTTTCTCTTTTTGCCTTCCTCTTCTGTGTCCCATTCTTCTACCCTCCAATCTCTTGGTCCAAGTCAGGATTCCCCCTGCTTTTTTCTTCTCTGTTTTCCTGAGGAAGCATTTCTTCCACTTTTCAAGGACCACTTTGTTTCCATTGATTACCTGGAGACAAGAAAGTCTGCACAATCACCTCCTGCAGAAGGTGGGGCCTCCTGCTTCCATGGAGCTGTTATTTGGCAGTCTTCCTCTACCTGTCTGCTTGCTCAGCCAAATTTAATCATCACTTAGAAGATTCTTGTCAAACCTTTAATACAAAGAAAAGCTGCCTCAGCTGTTATTGTTGTGAGAAGCTCTTCTGGAGAAATCCAACTTCCAGTTATTTGTTCCTTTTCCTCTTCCTTTCTTTTATCTCTTCATACAGTTTATCAGTCTCTCCTGCAGACTTGTTTGGTATAGAAGCTTGCAAATTTCAAAGAAGCCACTAGCTATGTTGTATAGGGTTATCCAAGATGGACAAGTCATGGAGGAAATCAGGAATCATCTGATAAAAGATCATTCACTGGAGAAGGATGTGGCAAATCACTCCAGCATCCTTGCCAAGAAAACCTCATAGACAGGGGTCCTGGGTCTATGGGGTCACAAAGAGTTGGACAAGGCAAAATGACTAAACAACAGCTTGTCAGATTTAGACAAGGTCACCTCTTTACTGGATAGTAACGTCTGTTCTCAGTGGCTCCTGAGAACTTTACTGGATAGCAAACTATATGCTCTTTTTCTTAGATTTTCCCTGATTTTTCTCCTGAAATATGCTCTTCGTTTACTTGTACAGTTGGATTTGATCCATGTGTAAATTCTAAACAAAGCTTAGCACAGTGTCTTGTACATAGTAAGGATGTAATAATGTTTATTGACTGACTGACAAAGCCCTAACACAAAGAGTAATTCCCAGGGGTTGCTGCCTAAAAGAAGGTCTCATAAAAATCCAGTACCCAACCGTTTCCATCTTTTCTTTTTCTGTTGTTTCTTCTCTCTCAGCTCATAGGTCATCTCTCTCAGCTCAAAGGTCATCTAGCCACAACTTGTTTGTTTGTTGTCTCATCCACTTCTTCACCTGATCCCTTGATCTAATCAAGAGAAAAAGAAGAAAAAAAAGGAGAAGGAAGAGAAGAATAAAGAAGAATGAAAGGAAGAAGCTAGAAGGAAGAAGAAAGAAGAAAGAGAGACAGAGAGAGAAGAAAAAAAGAAAAAAGATTTTCTGGATCCATTCAAAAAGCATTTCTTAATAGCTACTATGTACCAGGCATCATAGCAGACAATGAAAATATGATGATGAAAATCAAATGGGCCTTCCCATCAAGGAACTTACATTCTTTTGAAAAGAGAACATATAAACATATAGATGTGTTAGAGATTGAATCCAGATATGATATGTTGCTGGGAGAAGAGCTAGAAAGGTTATATGCACAAACATAGACACACCATACCCACTCAGAATTGTATAGCCATCTTAACAGTCTTTTAGAAATCTCTTAGATGGCATAGCCATTGATATTTAGCATGGAACAGAGGGACCACTAGGGTCAGAGTAAAACAGTTTCTTTATTACAATGTCTCTTTTTGTCTTTTCAATGTATTTTTATTTTATAATATTTCCCAATTATATGTAAATAATTTCTTTTAATTAATTTTTTAAGATTTTGAGTTCCAATTCTATCCTTCCATTCCACCCTTTGAAAAAGTAAGCAGTATGATATTGGTTATGCAGATAAAGTCAGGTAAAATGTTTTTTTCTACATTAGCCACATTACAAAAGAAAACATATATATAAAAACAAGAAACATAAAGTTTGCTTTTTTAAAAAAAATTCTTTATATTATGTGTGATGAGGATAAGTTAGAAGAATTCCCAATAATATCAGGAGAGAAACAGGTAACCCAAATGTTAACTTGCATAATGAGAGAAGAAAAATAAATTGAAAGAATTATAGTAGATAATGAGGAAACAAAATTATCACTTTTTGCAGATGATATAATGTTATACTTAGAGAATCCTAAAGAATCAACTAAAAAACTACTACAATGAACAATTTTAGCAAGGTTGCAGGATATAAAATAAAGCCACATAAGTCATCAGCATTTCTATTTGTTACATATGCTTTATATGTTCTATATGCTGCAAAGCCTTGCAGCAAGAGAAAAAGAGAAACCCCATTTAAAATAATTGTAGATAATATGAAATATTTGAGATTCTGCCTGCCAAGAGAAATCCAAGAACTACATGAACACAATTACAAAACACTTTTCACACAAATAAAGTTAGATATAAACAAACGGAAAAAACATCAAGTGCTCATGGATAGATGAAGCTAATATAGTAAAAATGACAATTCTACCTAAATGAATCTATTTATTCAATGCCATATCAATCAAACTGCCAAGAAATTACTTCATAGAGCTAAAAAAAATAATAACAAAATTCATCTTAAGATCAAGATTAAGGTCAAGAATTTCAAGGGAATTTAAAAAAAAAAGGGAAAGCAATGTGGCCTAGCTGAATCAGACCTAAAACTATATTATAAAGTGGCAATCATTAAAACCATTTAGTACTGGCTAAGAAAAAAGTAGTGGATCAGGTTAGGTTCACAAGACACAATAGTCAATGACTATAGTTATTTAGTGTTTAATAAACCCAGACTCCAGCTTCTGGGATAAAAAAAAAATCACTATTTGACAAAATTTTCTGGGAAAACTAAAAAATAGTATGGCAGAAATTAGACACTGGCCAACATCTAACAATTTATAATAAGGTCAAAATAGTTTTGTGATTTAGACATAAAGGATTATGCTATCAGCAAATTAGGAAAACAAGTCCACCTTTCAGATTTGTTGGATAAGAGAGGAATTTATGGCCAAAGGAAAACGAGAGAACATTATGAAACACAAAATGGATAATTTTGATAACATTAAATTAAAAGATTTTGCACAAACAAAACCAATGTAGGCAAGAATATAAGGAAACAGAAAGCTGAGGGGAAAATTTTATAGCCAATGTTTCTAATAAAAAAACTTATTATTAAGATATATAGAAAATTGACTCAAATTTATAAGAATATAAGCCATTCCCTAATTAATAAACTCCAAAAGGATACAAACAGACAATTTTCAGATAAAGAAATTAAAGACATCTATAATCATATGAAAAAAAATGCTCTAGTATCACTATTGATTAGAGAAATTCAAATTAAAACAGCTCTTCACACTTCTCAGATTAGCTGACAAGAAAAGATAATGATAAATGTTGGAGGGGATATGGAAAAACTACAACACTAATGTATTGCTGGTGGAATTGTGAAATGATCAACCATTTCAGAGAGCAATTTGGAATTATGCCCTAAGGGCTATCAAACTGTATACCCTTTGATACAAGCAAGAGTCTCTCCTGATTTGTATCCCAATGAACTCTTAAAAGAGGGAAAAGGATGCATAAGTGCAAAACTGTTTGCAGCTGCCCTTTATGTTGTAACAAGTATCTGGAAATTGAGTGGATGGCCATCAGCTGGAGAATGGCTGAATAAGTTATGGTATATGAAATTAATGGAATATTATTGTTTCACAAGAAATCATGGGCAGGCTGATTTCAGAAAGACTAGAAAGATTTACATAAACTGGTGCTGAATGAAGTGAGTAGAACCAAGAGAACATTATATATGGCAACAACAAAATTTTGGGGTGATCAACTGCTTTTTTTCAACAATGATATGATTCAAGGCAATTCTAATAGACTTGGAATGGAAAATGCCAATTCTATCCAGAAAGAGAACTGGATATTGAATGTGGGATCAAAACATAGTATTTTCACCTTTTGTTGTTGTTGTTTGTTTGTTTGTTTTCTTTCTTGTGTTCTTTTCTCTTTTGATCTGATTTTTTTTTTGCACAGCATGATGAAGTTGGAAATATGTTTTTAAAAATTGCACATATTTAGCCTATATTGGATTTATTGCTGTCTTAGGAAGGGTGGAAGAGGGAGAAAATTTAGATCACAAGATTTTGCAAAGGTCAGTGTTAAAAACTATCTTGCATGTATTACTTATTTGGAAAAGTAAAGTATTATTTAAAAATATCAACAAAGAGCCATGAGAGGCGGACAGAATGCTTTAAATTTGCACTTTCTGAAAAGGCATAGCACTTTTTCATCATGAATCCATTGGCATTGTCTAGGATCATTATTCAGAGTATCTACAACTTTCATAGTTAATCATCCTTACAACATTGCTGTTGTTGGGCATTGCTGTTGCTGGTTCTGCTCACTTTGTTGTACATAAATTCATAAAAGTCTTCCTAGATTTTTCTGAAATCATCTTTTTCATTTCTTATAGCACAAAATATTCTATTGCAATCATATACCATAATTTATTATAATGTATCTTGATTCCTTTTCCACTTTAGGAAATGGGGCATAGAGAAACTTTATTTTTAATGTGGAAAGAGTCAGTAATAAACCCTAAATTATGTTGCTCATCATAAATTAGGTCACAATTGAACTCAGAAAAGGCAGTAGGGAGTAAAATAAATGAGAATGCAGAATATAATTGAATATTACTATGTTATAAGAAATGACAAATGTGCTGAGTTCAAAGAAGCTGGAAAAATGTATATGATCTGATTCAAAGTAAAGTAAGAAAAGCCTAAAAACTATATAAACAATGACTATAGCAATGAAAATAGAAAGAACAACCATAAAACAATCAAAAGTGAATGTTGCAAAGTTATAAAGAACAAGCAAGTTCCCAGAAAGAGTATGAGAAGAAACATTATTCCACTCCTTTGCAGAGTTGGGTGGGCCATATATTTTCAGACTTTTTCAATATATTAATTGGTTTTACTGGTTTTTTTCCTTTAAAAATATTTTGACTCTATTTGAGAGAGATTTGGTGGCACAAAAGAAATCAATAAAATTTTATAAAAATAGGAAAAATTCAAATGAACAAATTTTAAAGAGACAAAATTTCAAATGCTATAGCTCCATATATGGGTAGAGTTTTCAAAAGCATCCCCATTAATTTTATCATAGAAAAACCAAACAATTCAACTGAATCAATTAAAGAGTAAACTAGGTGAGGAAAAGTCGTTAACCAGAGGAATAAAGTTCTTTGATCAGCTGATAAAGAGATATGATACTTTATAGTAAATATGAAAGAATCAAATATGTTTCTGGACCTATGGACAAAGAAATAAGCCAATTTGGAATTCTAAAGTCCTCAGTTATTGTTCAGTGGTTTTCAATCATGTTTGACTTTTTATGACCCCATTTGAGATACTACAGTGTGGGGCAGCTAGTTGGTGCAGTGGATACAGCATCGACCCTAGAAGCAGGATGATCTGAGTTCACTCCTAGACTCAGGCATTTAATAGTTCCTAGCTATGTGACCATAGGTAAGTCACTTAATTTTATATAATAAACATTATTTATATTAATTTATTTGATTATTAATTAAAGATCTTTCTAGATTAGCATATTAGTCCAAATCCAAAAAGATGAAATTTAATAAGGATAAATATATATTATATTTGGCTCAAAAAATTTCAACTCCACATGTAGGGAGGATGGGGGAGATAAAATTAGGCAGTAGCTCATCTGGAAATAATCTGTGTGTTTTAGTGACCTAAAAACTTAATTTGAGTCAACAAAAGACAAAAAAGTAATGTAATCTTATGGGTGAATATCAGATGGAATATAATATTATAATAAAAAGGCTGAAAGAGGTTAAGAGCACATGCCTAGGAACAGGAATAGAGTCCAGAACTAGAGACACAAAAGATCTTTGCCTTTTTGTATACAAATATTGTGTTGTATGGGATTCATACATTAGAAAAGACATTGCTAAAATTGAGATTATCTAGAGGAATGAGGACTAGGAAAGATCTCCAGATCATCCCAAATTAAGCTGAAGAAACAAGAGATAAAAGGAGAATTAGAATGTGATAGTTGTCTTTAAATATTATGTATCTATTAAATATAAAGGGATATCACACAGAAGAAAATTGAGGTTTCGTCTACTACTTAACCCCAGAGGGCAAATCAAGAAGCAATGGAGAGAACCTACAGAAAGGCAAATTTAGGCTTCATTCCTGGCATCATGTTTTAACAATTAGAGTTGTTCTCCAAGGTACCACTTCACATATATCAGATTGGTTGATATGACAGAAAAGGAAAACAGCAAATGTTGGAGGAGACCTGGGAAAACTGGGACACTAATGGAGTGTTGGTGAAGTTGTGAACTGATCCAATCATTCTGGAGAGCAATTTGGAACTATGCACAAAGGATTATAAAAGGAGCACATCCTTTTACCCAGCAATAACACCACAAAGAGATTAAAGAAAAAGAAAAGAAATAATTTATACAAAAATATTTATAGCAGCTCTTTTTGTGATAGCAAAGAAATAGAAGTTAAGAGAAAGATAATCGAGGAATGGTTGAACAATTGTAGCATATGATTATGGTGGAATACTATTGTACTATAAAAATAATGAGCAAGATGATTTCAGAAAAATCTGGACTTACATGAATTGATGCAAAGTGAAGTGAGCAGAACTAAGAGAACATTGCACACAGTAACATCAATATTAAGGATTATCAGCTATGAATTGCTTAGCTATTCTCATCAATACGAGACAATTCTGAAGGACGTATGATGAAAAATGTTATCCACCTCTGGAGAAAGAACTAATGGAGTCTGAATGTAGATAAAAGCATAATTTAAAAATTTTTCTTTTTGTTTTTGTTATGTGTTTTCTTTTGTGACATGGCTATTATGGAAATATGTTTTATATGATGCACATATATAATCAAGATTTAATTTCTTGTTTCAGAGAAGGAACAGGGAAGGAAAGGTGATGATTTTGAACTCAAAAATTTAAAAAACAAAAGTTAAGAATTGTTTTTATGTGTAATTTGGAAAAAAAATAAAATATAGAATACCAAAAGAAAAAAAAATGTTTTAAGATTTGTGTGAGTCTATATCTTGGAGGAAATGGCATTTTTTGCCATCTGAGTACTGACAGTGTCCTAGACATTGGAAGATGATGCCCCCAAATAGTTTTCTCAAACCACCAAACTTATACTTGTTCATAAGCCTACCCAGGTCCACTTGTGACCAAAGACAAATAAATAGTCCTTTATTGTCCTAGTTGTCCGAGTTAAGGGATAACCATCATTTGTCAGAGCTAGCTAAAAACTCAAATAAATTAAGCTAAATTGGCAAAGAAAATATGAACAAATTTTGTGTTTAAGGATTAGCATTTAGTAAAAATAGCTTTATTTGGTACCTAATTCATCAGAGCAGCAAAAATGCTCACATAGTGTGAAGTAAAGGAGCACCTGGTACCTGTGTGCAGGTACAAATGAGCTTCCACTTGTGCTTGCCTTGGGGAAGAAGTTCTTGCATATAATTTTTAGCAGGAGAATAAAATCAGTGCTTGGCAGCTGAAATAACCAATGGCAGTGTAAATGTAACACATACTGAAATTTGTCCCCAGACAAAGTAAGCTGAATGCTGACTTTCCCCTTTGATCTGTGGGACTCTGGCAAACTCTCCTAGCCTTGATCTGCCTGTCAAGTTAAAGAATATTGGAACTGACTTCTTCCCCTTCCCACAGGCACCCAAATCTGCTGGTAGCCAAGAAAGCCACCCACATATAACTTTGACAGGGAACTTTATGTCCTGTTTCTCTCCATCTTTCCTTCCCACCTTACAAAATCAAAACACTTAGTTTTATCACTGTTATTACTATTATCATTCCAATCACAATGTGAAAGCAAAATCCAAGATCCCCTTTTACAAGGGGGCTTTTTCTTGAGAAAGAACAAATTTATGTCTGTGAATGGGAATAAGAAGCTCCATAAATTTAAATATTGGCTTCATTCGTGCTCTTCTTACCATGGGCTCTCTTTCCAAGTCTTTTTTTTTTCCCATAAGGCACTTTTATTTTTGTTTTTAATAAAATGTTATTTATCTCCTTTGTTTTTACATTGTCTAAATTTCTTCTAACCCTCTTCCTCCCCCTCCCCAAAGAGCCATTCCTCATACCAAGAATTTTTAAAGCAAAAAGAGGGAGAAAACAGAAAATCAACAAAATCTATAATCTTTATGCCTTAAAAAGTCTGACAGTATATTCGGTATTCTATTTCCCCTCTTCTCTCACAAAAGTGAGGAGAGATGTCTTCTCATGTCTCTTATTCAGAGCCAAGCTTGACTGTGATTTATTTTAATGTTGACTTTTGATTGTTTTGCATTTGTTCTTCCCATTTTCATTATTGTATATATTGTGCATGTTGTTTTCTTTGTTCTACTTACCTGACTTATTCATGTAGATCTTTTCCATCATTCTCTATAATCATCACCTTTATAATTTCTTATATCACAGAAATATTCTTTTTGACTCAGGTATCACAATTTGTTTAACCATTCCCAACTGATGGGTATCTGCTTTGTTTCCAGTCCTTCCTTTGCTATCACAAAGAAATGGAGTATTTTTGGCATATATGCCGCCATTCTTTTTACCAATGGAGGTTAGCATAAATTTGATTGAACAGCATGATCACTTGCCTTTGAAGCTAACAAGTCAGAAGAACAGGGGAGATAGTAGTTGCTGCTAGTTCCCTTCAGAAGTTGGAACTAATGGTATCTGAGAATCTTGCTTCTTATGCATGACATTACCAGCCATGCATGTGGTATAGTTTGAGAGGATGCCTGCACTTTGAGGAGGAGAGAAGGTCCTCATTGTTAGACTTTAACTTGCCACTGTGGTGAAGGGGCCCTGGACTGGTAGTTCTAAGAGAACTCTGAGTCAAATCTCTTGAAGATACCATACTGTAGAATAGATTTCCCTTCCTCAGAGTTTTAAGAAAAGCTATCTATACTCCATATTTTCTTTTTTCACCTCAAAATCATTTTTATCCTTTATAATTTGACTTGGAACTCCATCACGCAACTGATTTGCCATTGTATTTGGAAGGCTTGTGTGAATCTTTTAATATTCTTTCCTCACCTCTTGGATAGTCCCCTTTCATCATAAAGAATCTTCCTTCCTAAGGAAGGATTTTGTGACTTTTGATTTGTGACTCCCTAGCCTGAACAGCCATTTCTAGAAAATGAAGCCATATTTATTTTGCTCCTGTCTTGACTCCTTCAGATTCTCCACCTCCTTCCACTTTTCCCCTTCCTTCCACCTCCATAAAAATGATAATCTTCATGATAGAGACTATTTTTAGTTTTGTATTTGTATCCCAAGTGCTTAGAACAAAGCTTGAGGCAAAGTGCTTAATGATGCTTTTTCATGTATTCATTCAAGAGGAGAGGGTCATGGCTCATTTGATCATGGAACCATTTGATCAGGAGTTAGGATCCAGAATTAGAGGTGGAAGAAGGAAGAAAGAATAGTGCTCAGAGACAAAGTAAATAGGAAAGGAAAGAGAAAGGAAATATAGTCATTCAGTCAACAAGAATTGTTATTACCTGTTATAGGCCAACCTGGGGAAGCTTGGTGGTCCAGAAGGTAAAGTGATGGGCGTGGAATCAGGATGATCCATCCTCCTGAGTCCAAGTCTGGCTTCCAACACTAGCTGTGTGATGGTGGGCAAGTCACTTGACCCTGTAAAATGAGCTGGGGAAGGAAATGGCAAACCTTCTCAATGGCTTTGTCAATAAAACTGCAAATTGGGGCACAAAGAGCATGATAGAAATGACTGAACAACAATAAACAACAACACATCAAGCCCAGTGTTAAGCTCTAGGGACAATAAGAAAGGTAAAAACAAAAACAATACACTCCTTGCCCTGAAGGCTCATAATTCCAATTGGAGAGAATATGTAAATACCTAGTTACAAAACAAATATGTACAGAGTAGGTAGAAAACAATTTGAAGAGGAAAGGCTTTAGTTCCTAGGGGAACCATCAAAAACCTCCCACAGAAGTTTGTCGAGAGCTGAATTTTAAAAGAAATCATGGAAATTAAGAGGGGTGAGGTGGGAGAGGATGGGGGAGGGTGGGGGAGGGCAGCATAAGCATGTTATAATGACATAAGAAAGAATAGGAAAAAAAGGGCCCAGAATAATGAGTATGTAGATACACCCACATTTAAGGGGTATAAGTAAACAAAGTCACACAAAAGAAATCTGCCCATTGGCCATGTCTGAAAATATAAGGAGCCATTTTGTCAGGTTATGGGCTACTCACACTTTGGTCTCCTTTATCTTTCCATGGTTCAGAGCTCCTAAGTCTTTCAGTTATTTTTCTTCACATAACAAGGTCAGTGCAAACACACACACACACACACACACACACACACACACACACACACACACACAAAAAAAAAAACCTCTATTTATAATGTTGTAATTTTCATATGAATTGGGTAAAATATTATCAGATAAGACAAGTAGGTGAAACGTTTGAGGGAAGATAGCATTAAACTGAACTAGTCACCTATAGGCTAAACATTTCCAAGGGAACAATTTAATGCCAGAATAGGAATAATGTGTTGGGGGAATACTAAAGAATGGAAATATCTTGTTGAAGACAAAGAATAAATGTAGGAGAAATATCACATAGGGAAAAATAGAAGTACAAAAGACTATCAGAATTCTTACTCATAGAAGCAGAACCCTTATGAATTACGATGAGATGAAGATATGATCATCTTCATAATGTTGGAAGAAAACTAATTGTGATAGTTCAGTATGTATGTTGAAGTCCCCAAATATGAGCAAGGAATTGAGGTGGAAAGGATGAAAGTAATATAAATGTTGAATTCCTTGAGAAGGCACCAAAATTAGCTCTAAGGCCCAAAAGAAAGTGGTAATTAAGATCTAGATAGGGTGATAATAGACAAATGGAATGAAAAAGAAAAATTACTGAGATTATTTTTTTAAAAAAATATTTAATTAAAACAAATACAAAATAAGCAAAAATAGAAAAAAACAACAACAAATCACAATATTGTCATGGATTCAGCAGAACATTGGGAAGGACTCAAAATATGTAACAAATTTCCATTTCAAAAAAATGTATATAATAGTAGAATATATTTATGACTGTCTGTCTTTTTTTTTTGTTTCCTTGTAGATTACTCCTTTTGTTCTCTACAGTGTACTTTTTACTTTATCCTTACTCCCTTCTTTAATTTATCCCTCCCTAACCTCACCCCCCCCAAGCAAACTACTGTTAAGCATGGATATATTTACATATACATATGTGCATATATACACACATATATACATACATAAACATATACACATACATAGACATTCATCTAAAACAAAATTAATATGATTGTCTTATAAGGTAGATTTCTCTCTTGATTGAATCTTTAAGTTTGACTTTATCTGAAGTCAATGATTACTAGCCCTGCTTTCTTTTCCTAATAAATTCTACTCCTGATCATTGTCATTGTGTTTGTGTTTCTCTCGTATTTCCTATATCTGCTAATTCTTCTATGTTAGTTCTAGTTTAGTTTAGGTTCAGTTGGGGCCAGTGAGGAATGAGCATAGTTTCATCTAGTAATGGAAGGAGTGATCAGGAGGCAATACTTCCTTGGGAGCAAATTTGTGAGTGCAAAAATATAGGGCTATGAAAGGAAAAAGATCTAATATGAAAGACAATCTGTAAATGAGCAAATTCAGTAGAACAATTTATACAATCATATTATAAAAAATAAATATAAAACACTTAGAAAGATGTAACAACACTAATTAACACAATGACCATTATTATTATAATATGATACACACACACACACACACACTCACACATCCTGAAGGGGAAGATATGGTAGTATAGGGATTATAGAGAGTTAAGGCTAAAGTGTATGAAAATGAGAGAATTCGGTGCTAGGAATGGGATTTCTCACAAAAGCATTCCTTGACTTTGATCATAAACTTCAGAGAAGAGGAGGAGGGGTCAGTTAAGCATCAGCTGGTTGATTTTCTTACTCTTATAGCAGCTCTATACCTAGCCTCAATGATAATATTAATGTCTGAAGTACTGGTCCAGGGTTGGGTTCCAGTGATTTTTAGAATTCAGGGAAGTTTAGGAAAATAATTATTATCCTTAATTTCTGGGCTAGGGACTAGACCTATGATTTCATAGAGGAAATTCCCAAATTAGAGAATTTCAAGCAGTGCAGACTGTCACCTTCTCTAAAACTTAAAGTCTTAAAGAATTGCCTCGAATAATAAGAGGTTGAGTTACTTGCCCAGAGTCACACAGCCTACATCTGTCATAGGAAATACTTGAACCTGGTTCTTCCTGACTTCAAGGCCAACTCAATGATTCTTAGTCACATAAATAATAATCCTAACAATAATCACATAATTATATCAACAGATGCAGAAAAAAATCCCTTGAGAAAGCATAGAACTCATTTAGGTTAAAAATTATGTTAAAAACTCTAAAATCCTCATCATAGAGTATGAGAAACTTTTTAAAAAATGATCCAAACAATTTACTTAAAACCCATAGCTAATATTATTTATAAATACTAGAAGCTTTCACAATTAATCCAAGGGTAAAGAAAGAATGTCTCTCTTCCTTCATTGTTATTTGATATGGTACTGGTAGTACCAGGTATAGCTATAACACAAAAGAAATGAATTAAAAGAATAGCTAATGCAGGGATACTCCAATGCATCAGTGGACTTAGGATGTAATCAAACTGAGTATTTTCTCAAATCTACCTTGTGGTGTTCAATCATGAAAGTAGAGCACTTCCAAAGGCAAAGTTCCAAAGAGCTCAAGTTCTCTTCAGATCGGGTCATGGAGTAAATAAGCTTGACATCATTTGTTCCTTTCTTTCAAAATAATGATTGGCTCACCTCTTCTCCTTCCCCAGACCACACTTTGATGGCCTTTATGCCATTTCTCCTGAATGATTCTACATTCTATTTTGCAAACTGCTTGATTTCAATATGTGTGGTCCCCAATTTCAAATCTTCAGAAATTCCATGACTCCTAGTCACACAACATCACTGAAAGAATACTGGTGTCAAAAAGTTTGTTTCAGGGGAGAAGCTTGGGTTCCCGGCTCTGTCCATACAACTGTATGTCATGGTCTATTTAATAGACAGTCTTTTATCTACTTGTTTTCCTTAGGTGGATGACCGGGCCAGACTCTTAAGAATGATTACAGACCTCATTACAGATCTCTGCAATGTACTCTTTGATCCAGCAATAACACTACTAGGTCTGTGACCCAGAGAGATCATCAAGAAGGGAAAAGGATCCACATGTACCAAAAATGTTATTCTAGCTCTTCTTGTGATGGCAAAGAATTGGAAATTGAGGGAATGTCCATCAATTGGGGGATAGCTAAACAAATCATGGTAGGTGAATGTAATAGAATATTATTCTGTAAGAAATGATGAGCAGGTAGATTTCAGAAAAAAATCTGCAAAGACTTACATGAACTGATGCTGACTGAAATGAGCAGAACCAGTAAAACACTGTACACTGTAACAGCAACATTGTGCCAAAATCAATTTTGATAGACTTAGTTCTTTTTAGTAATACAATGATCTAAGACAATTCCAAAAGACTCATGATGGAAAATGCTATCCACATCTAGAGAAAGGAATATGGAGCCTGAAAGCAGTTTAAAGCCTACTATTTCCACTTTTGCTTGGTTTTTTCTTTCTTATGGTTTTTCCCTTTTATTCTGATTCTTCTATCACAATGTGACTAATGTGGAAATATGTTAATATGATTGTATTTGTAGTTACAGATCGGATTGTATTGCCATCAGATTGTATTAGATTGCTTGCCTTCTTGGGGAGGGGGAGAAAAAAGGAGGGAGGGGAAGTTTGAGGCAGAAAGGGAGAAAAAGCGGAAATCAAAATCTTATAAAAGTAAATGTTGAAAAAAATTAAAGACTGTTAAAAAAAAGTCTCAATGTTCTATTATCTAAAAACAGGTGACTTACCATCCTCAGGGATATCCTATCTATCTTAAACTCTCTGCTGGGTTTCCTTAATAATACTCGTAAATACCATTAGGGAACATATGTCTTTGTGTTTTATACCTCATTTGATATAGATAAAATTTAAAAAAAAAAAAGGTTCTTTAAACAAAGTTTCATCTTGCAAGGGATCATGTGTAATTTTTAAATATGCAAGAGAAATCCCATGCTGAATGCGAACCTTGAAGACAGCTCTACTAAATCAAATACTTTTTAAAAAATAAACTACAAACAATAAGCACAGCAGGATTTTATGCCTTTCAGGCATTCATGCAGTTGTAAAGATATGCTCTCCTGTGGAACAGCTAAGGTAACAAAGAATAAGACAGTCTGTTGGTCCCTTCCTCTCTCCCATGAGGGTAGCTAACTTCTTATATCTCCCTAACCTCTTTCTCCTTTTAGTTCTTTATATTTAACAAAAAAAAGAGTTCCATTTTCTTCTGAAATCAGTAAATGTTCTACATGTAAATTCCCTCAATGAGTATTGAACTAGGCAAGATTATCCATCTCATTCTGCTTGAGATTGGACAAATCCTAATAAGGGAATATTATACTCCTTTCCGGGGGAGGAGGGGGTAATTTGAACAAGTAAATCTGGTCATATGTGCAAGAGGAAGAATGAAAGAATGTAGGAAATCAGGAAGACATACATACATATACATAGGAAAAACATATATATATATATATAGACAGCTGTATAGAGAGCTGTCTTCAAGGTTTGCATTCAGCACAGGATTTCTCTTGCATGTTTATATACATACATACATATATATATATATGTGTGTGTGTGTGTATAAACATGACTTTAGATAGATCATGAGATTAAGGTCTGCCTTCTCTTGTCCTGTCCAGGATCCTGAACTCTTGAAGAACTTAGATGTGTTTTCAAGTAAGAATGTCTTAATTATCTATTTTTTGTCCATCTTCTAAAGACAAAATTCTTAAAGGCACATCACCAGACATTTGACTGTAAGGTAGAGGTATATATTTTTAACTATAGTCACTCATAATATCATCCACCAAGGCAGAAAGGGGTTGTATTCTGGTCTGGACGTATCCATATGGATGAAATCACCAATTTTTTTTTTTTAAATAATGGAGTCCATGGAGTTAGAGTTAGCATGCTTTCTAATGCCTCCCTGTCATATAAAGAAATTGCAGCTTGATTAAATTCCAAACATTATGTTTTTTTGGTAGTATTTTCATATATGAATTTTAATGCTCCCAACTGAATTTTACATTGGTCTCGATGCTGATTGCTAAGAGGAAATGTTTAGTTTCTGCTAAACTAAACATGTTCTTGTTTAGTTTTATGATGTTTAAGGCTATTTTAGCAAAATTATCACTTTGACTTGAATGGACTTGAACCAAAAAAGAAAGCAGAGAAAACAGTTGGAAATCAGGGCCATGTTTGCAAGAGTTTTAGGCAAGTAGGTGTTAAAAGAATTTTGGGAGAATTTATTATTGCCAAGGAGAAAGTCTACAGTAACATGAGAGAAAGACAGCTCTTTTAATAGAGGAAATCTGATCTTTGTTTTGTTTTTGTTTTGTTTTATTTTTCAAAGAAAAAAGAGAAAATATTTAACACAAACTGACAAATCAGTCTCTGAAATTCTAGAATCTTGTATTGTTTTCTAAAAGTTCCTTTTTAAGCTGTAAACTTCTGGAGATCTTTATGTGTTCTGCAAAGTTATTTAAATATATAATAATAATGATGAAAACCATTAGACAAAACATAATTTGGGGGGAATTATGGGCAAATCTATTGGTAATTCTGTAGCTGAGGTACCAATTATACCATTTAGGAGCTGCTTTTCTTCCTTTCCCTTCCTTATAAAACTATTCGCCATTTGATCACTTCTCATTAAGACCTCTGCCAAATATAAGATAGGGAAATAAAAGGAGTCAATTCTCAGACTCACTGGCTGTGCTATTACCAACTCCCAAATAAAATGTAAGCACCATTTGAGCAGTTAGTATGTGCAAAGTACTGGACATATGAGAAGTCCCGGACCTCTCTGATGAGCAGTCTCCAGCATTCTGAATTTATTTCTATCCAGCTAATGCAGAAAACTCTTAACAATCTACCTAGGAAATTGTAAAATGAGGGCAGATATAAAATAGACTTCAGGGGTGGCTATATTGCTTCATGATTTTACATGGTTGACTGTAGAAGACGGGAAAAGCTTTCCAGTCTTTTCAAATGTCTCCTCCAACTATTAGGAGATAACTAAAATTCCACTAATTAATTTCCGTACTATCTTTGTTAGTATAGTAGGAGGACCACTGAAAGTAATAGCTGTTTGGGATGGGTACAAGAAGATTGGGAACAATGAAGATCAATTTTGACATACTGTCATTTTTTTTTACTTGGTTCATAGACATTATTTTTAAAAAAAACTTTTTATTTTCAAAACATATGAATGGATTAATTTTTTAGCATTGATCCTTGCATAGCCTTGTTTCAGATTTTCCCCTCCCCTTCCCTTAGATGGCAAGCAATCTGATATATATTATACATGTTAAAATATATGTTAAATCCAGTACCATCATTATTTTATAGTATTATCACTATTTTATATTTCATTATTATCATCACCAGTATTTTTATAGCACTTTAAAGTTTACAAAATCTTTTTACAGCATTACCTCAATAAATCCTTACAACAACCATTGGAGTTAGGTGCTATTATTTTCCCATTTTGCAGATGAGGAAACTAGTACAGACAGAGGTTAAATAATTGACTTTCTCCGGTCTGTTTAAGACTAGATTTGAACTGAGATCTCTCTGACTTTAAGTCTAGCACTGTACTACATCACCTAACTGCCAATCAAATATACTCCCACTTCCAGGAAAAGAGTTTTTAGACTTTGGCTAGAAGGCACTATAGCTGATATACTAACATGTGCTAGCTTTCATCCATGGCCAGGGATGACACTTTTTTTCCTGACACTTTTAGCCAGCTAGGTGGGGTAAGGATTAAAGTCAGGATGACAGGTTCAAAATCCACCTCAGATACTTATGAGCAAGCTGTGTAAGCATGAGCAAGTCACTGAAACTTCCTCAATTTCAAATTCCTCATCGTGCAACCTGGGATAATAACTGATAAAAGTACTTACCTTCCAGTATTGCTGTGGATAAAGTGCAGTGACCGCATGCTTTAATATGGCTATTCATCATTTCACCTAAATGTGAACTTCTCCAAAGGATCTAATTATAATCTTTTCTATCCTCCTTCCATCAATCAGAATCTTTTAACGGTCAGATCTGAAGGCCTTCTCAGTCCTAATCCTTCTTGAGCTCTTCCCAGCATTTAGCATAATGATCCCTTTCTCTTCCTGGATAATCTCTTCCCTCTGGGTTATCATGACAATTCTCTCTCCTGTCTGTTCTTCTACTTGTCAAACTTCCACTCAATCTCCTTTGCTGGTTTTCCATCCATCATGGGTGGTTCCTCATCATGGGTGCTCCTGAGATTCTCTTCTTGACCTTTTCTCTTCTATATCCTCAGTGACTTCAGTAAATTCCATTGCTTTAATTATCACTTACCTGTAGATGACTCACAGAAAAAAAAAAATTAGCAGGGCCTGTGTTAAATACAAGACAATCCCTGACTCCCAAGGAACTTACTTTCTAGGGAGAAAGACATAAATGGGAGGTGGAAAATAGTAGAAGGGATGTTCTTGGTTCTGATGGATAAGGACAATGGCCAGAGTGCAGGAGACATGATGACTGGGAAGATTTCTATCTCTAGCCTCAATCTCTCCTGAGCCTCAATCCCACAGCATCAACTATCTGTTAGACATTGTAAAATGTATGTCCCAGAGACATCTCAACTACTATATATTCAAAAGAGAATTTATTGTCTTTTTTATTATTTTTAATCCTCTTCTTTGCTTAGATATGAGCTTTTTCCATATAGATCAATATACAAAGGAATTTCTTGTGAAAGATCAAAACCAATATAATTAAATAGTCCATTGCTCAATAATTATCACACACACATACACACAAAACAACCTCAAACCAAAATACAACCCTACCATCTACTGAACTTTTCTATCAAGGTCACTACTAGTATACCAGCTTTCCATGTTGGTCACCTCAGTATTATCCACAACTCCTTTGTCAATCTGATGAGGTCTATGTATCCCTTCTCAAAGTAACATTTTTAAACACATAAAAGAATATACATACAATTACAAAGGAAATAAATTATATTTGAAAAGTTATCCAATATTAAAAAAAATAAGTTTATGGATTATAGGTTGAGAACCTTTATCCCAGAGTCAATGGGGAGCCTCTGAAGTTTGCTGAGCAGTGGGATGACAAGGTCACTGTGTTTGTATTTAAGGAAAATCACCTTAGTAACTACATGGAAGATAGAGACCAATTAAGAAGCTACAGCAATAATCTAACTGGAAGCTAATGGTAACTGAGTGAGATGAGCATAGAGGTTACAGGGGAGAGATGTTGTTGCAGTAGAAATGACAAATTTTGTATACTAATTAGAAATGTTGAGTGAGGGAATCTGAGGAAAATAGAAAAATATCAAAAATATGTCATGTTCCTAAAACCATCCTCCACTTGTAGCTGTGGGGGGCAAGAAGTTACCGAGACGTTCCCTCTGGAAGCCACTGGATCTGAAACTTCAGAGATGAGCCAGAGATTTGGGTGAAGTTCAGAGGGCCAGACCTCCCCAGTATGGTATGTCTACCCCAGAACATGGGGAGCCATAGTCCAGTCCTGGGCTGGCTTGGTTTTGAAGGCTTGACAGTTGCACCCCTTCATCCTTAATTGACCTCAAAAACCAGATTAAGGAAGATCAAGTTCAGGTTCTAGACAGGAACCTGGAAAAGGAAGGCTGAGGTCTGACTTTCAAGATTAAGAGGGAAGGGGAAAGGAGAATGTGTTTCAGTCCCCTTCCTTCTCCCAACCAAGCTTGATCCTGGGTTTTGCATTAATGGGTTTTCCTTCCTCCTTTCCATCCTCCCTACCTCAAAAAGGCTTGGTTTTTACTTTGTGAAAGCTGTATCCATTTCAGTCATTTACATCAACTATTTACTCCACAGTACAGTAGTAATTAGCCATCTCATCAAAGGGCCAAGATTAATGGGTTGTAAGCTTTATCTGATTATAATACTAAACTCCATGTATGTTCAGTCTTCCTAATGTGTAGCTCATGTGGCCTGGCTGTCCACCCACAACTTAAAAAAAAAAAAAAAAAAAAAACCCAAACAAATCAGGAGAGAACATTGCTTTCACGATGGAATAATGAGTCTACTCCAGTGTCACAATTTCCACTTACAGTCCTAAGAGTGATTCATTTTCTTGTTAACTTCTGCTATATATAATGCCGTAAAATGAGTTGGCATTTCTAAGAATACCTGTTAGGAAAGAATGAAAGTTTTTTTCTCTCTCACTGTCATTTGAAACTTAAATCACGGGCATGTATTGTGTCTATAAGTCTAAACTGCATTCTCCCACTGAAGTTCTTCTGCAGACAGCTAGCACAGCTGGCTTGGTGGACTTTTTTCTTTTGACTGCTAATCCTTTTTCTAATTCTGCTGAGCTTTCTTTTATAAAAGAGAGTGGATAGATATCCCTTTGCATATCAACAAAGAACTATTAAGCGTCTAAAACAAACATGCTTGGTTTCTTCTTTCCCTTGAAGCTTGTCTTTTGATCCTTTAGTTGAAATTTGGGGCCAGATAAAAAAAGAAATGCAGAGTGGATTATCCATCCCACCCCCAACATTTCACTCCCTCCCACCATCAAGTCTCCAGGTGTAGGAAGGAAAGTAGGTAAAAATATATTCATTTTTGGTAATATTAGAGGAATACAGAAAGGAGTCACAGATTTTAAGATGAGGTTTTTATCTGGAAAATATCTCTTTTGTGAAAGGATTTTTTAAAAAGAATCAGGAGTGGCAGTAGAATACTCTCTTGACTGGTAATTTATTCTCTTGATTGGGCTGAACTACACATTCTGTAACCAAATTGGAATTGTTTTCTTGGGTGGCCTGAGCTTACTTAGGGTTATACCCTGAAGTAACTCTGGTACCTGACAATATAAAAATCTTCAACCTTCTAACTAATGTAGCCTTAATTTGGCTAGGCAGAAAGACTGCAGAAGGCCTCATTCAGCAGGACTGAATGCTGTGGACAAACTTAATCATTTTGATGAATAAATAACATAAAGTTGTTATTTTCTGAGTATTGCCTAGAAATTTCATATGTGTTTGTAAATTAACTGGACAAAAATAACAAAATTAATTGCTACAATAAACCTGAAAACCATTTACATCTTGCAAAAATTTTACTATGCAATATGTCTTCCTTTCTGTTTTATACAATTTGTCATTGAATTCAATGACATTGTCTGATTCTTCATGTTGAAACTATATTTTGTGGTATATGAATGTTATGGAATATTATTGTTCTATAAGAAATGACCAACAGGAGAAATACAGAGAGGCTTGGAGAGACTTACATCAACTGATCCTGAGTGAAACGAGCAGAACCAGAAGATCATTATACACTTCAACAATGATACTGTACGAGGATGTATGCTGATGGAAGTGGATTTCTTCAACATAGAGAAGAGCTAATCCAATTCCAATTGATTAATGATGGACAGAACCAGCTACATCCAGAAAAGGAACACTGGGAAATGAATGTAAACTGTTATTTTTACCTTCTGAATCCAATTCTTCCTTTGCAACAAAAAATTCGGTTCTACACACATATATTGTATCTATAATATACTGTAATATATTTAACATATATAAGACTGCTTGCCATCTGGGGGAGGGGGTTAGGGGAGGAAGGGAAAAAAATCTGAATAGAAGTAAGTGCAAGGGATAATGTTGTAAAAAATTACCCATGCATATGTACTGTCAAAAAATGTTATAATTATAAAATAAAATAAAAATTAAAAAAAAAAAAGAAAAAGAAACTATATTTTGTCACTTTGAGATTAAGAAAATCTTTGGTGAATAGTTCATTTTTTCATTTCTAGCTTTGATGAAAGTTTTCTTCCCCCACCCAATTTTAATTTTAATTTGTTCTTTTTTCAATTAGCCAGCATTTGTTCTCCATCCCTTCCAGCTTTCCTGGATTTGAAAGAAAAAAAAAAAACCCTTCAGTAAATATACATAAAGTTAAACAAATATCTACATTATCCACATTCAAAAATGTATTAGGGTCAGCTAGGTGGTATAGTGGATAGAGCATCAGCCCTGAGATCAGGAGGACCTGAGTTCAAATTTGGCCTCAGACACTTAACACTTCCTAGCTGTGTGACCTTGGACTAGTCACTTAATTCCAATTGCTTGAGAAAAAAAAAAAAGTATTTTTCTGCTCTCTGAATGTATTACTTCTCTCTCAGGATATCAATAGTATACTTTATCATTATTCTTCTATAGTTCTACTTGGCCATTGATTAAGAAATCTATAGTCTTTCAGTTATTTTTCTTTATAAGGTTGTAGTTATTGTGTAAATTGCTCTCCTGGTTCTTCTCATTTCACTAAAAATGAAATCAGACAAGTTTTTCTAGTTTTCACAGAAGCATTTCCTTAATTATGTCTTATGGAACAATAGTATTCTACTACATTCATATACCATCATTTGTTCAGCCATTCTTCAGTAAGTGGAAGTCTCTTCAGTATTCAGTTTTTTGCCACTAGAAAAAAAAAAATAGTACAATAAACATTTTTCTACATAGGGCCTTTTATTCTTTCTTTGATCTCACTGGTGTATAAGTCTAGGAGAGATATTTTTGGGTCAAAGAGTATGAAGAGTAAAACAGCTTTTAGGACATGATTTCCAACTTGCTTTTTAGAATGGCTAGACCAGTTCACAGATCCACCAACAATGTATTAATGTTCCTATTTTCCCATGGTCTTTCCAATATTCTCATTTTCATTTTTGCTAATTATATTGGCGTGAGATAGAGCTTCAGAGTTGCTTTAATTTACATTTATGTAATTATTGTGATTTGGAAAATTTTTCCATATACTACTTGTTCCTTTGCCTGTTTGTATTTTTTGACATTTAGATACTGAATATTGGACCTTATCCTTATAAATTCAAATCACTTCTTTAATATCTTAAGAATAAAATTTTAATTAGAGAAATAGGCTACAAAAATTAATCATTGTAATTGTATTGAGTTTTTACAAAAAACTTTCATTTATATAATCAAAATTTTAATTCTCTTCTTTGTTTAAATATGACCTCTTCCCCTATAGATCACTCTAAAAAGGAATTTCTTTCTTGCGAAAGATAAAAACCAATATAATTAAATAGTCCATTCCTCCCCAAAACACAAGTTATTTAGGAAAGAATTCCTTTTTTTATAAGAACTGCTGAGAAAACAAGAAATTAGTCAAGCAGAAATTAGGCTTAGGCAAACATTTTAGCTACATGCCATAATAAATTCAAAACCAATACATGGCCTTAATATCAAAAATTATATAATAAAAGATTTCAGGAGAAATCATAACTTTCATAGTTACAGAAAGAAATTTTTAAACAGATAAAGAATAGAGATAATCACAAAAAATAAAATGGCTACCTTTGATTACATGAAATTGAAAAGCTTCCACACAAACAAAACTAATAAATCTAGGATAAGAAGAGAAACAGCAGGATAGCAAGGGAAAAAGATCTGCATCAAATTTTTCTGATAAGGTTTTGGTATTTCAGATTAATAGATAACTAATGGGTGTATAATACTAAAAGTTACTCTGTAATATATAAGTAGTCAAAGGATATGATCAAACAGTTCTCAAAAGATTTGAGAATTATTAAGTCATCTAAAATGATGCTCCAAATTACTAAAAATAAGATATGCGCAGATCAAAATAACAAGTTTCACTTTACACCCCACTTACTGTCAGAGATGATAAAATATTAAAATTGTTAAGTTAGAGTAGTTATAGGAAGATAAATATGCTTGTATATTATTGATGAACTGTGAATAAGTATCATTTTAGAAAGCAATTTGGGATTATGTAAAGGAAGTGACTGAAATGTCTATATTGTTTGACCCAGTAATTCCACCACTAAGACACGTACTCCAAGAAGCTCATGGTAAGAAGAAAGCCCTCCTATATGCCAAAATATTTATAGCAGCATTTTTTTTTTTTTGTAGTGGCAAAGACCTGGAAACAAAGCAGATGGCTATCAAAGGAGTAATGGCTACACTAGACATGGTACATGAATGGAATGAATTACTACTGAGAGTAAATAAAAATGAATAAAATGAGACAAGTTAAACCCACAAATATTTATTGAACACTAACGTGTTTGAGGAACCATGCAAAGCATTGTGAATATAAAGAAAGGCAAAAAAAAGTTACTGCTTACAAGGAGCCTACAGATTCGTTCGACAGAGGGCATGCAAACAATATGTTCAAACAATCTAGATGCAGGATAAATTGGAGATTTATGAGGGCTGTTATGAGTCCTAGCAGTAAGGGAAATTAGGAAAGGATTCTTACAGAAGATTTTGGTTGGGCCTTGAAAGAAACCAGAGAAACCATGAGTCAGAGATGAAGATGGAGAGCATCCCAAGCATAGGGGACAGCTAGTGAAAACAGAGTTGGGAGATGGAATATCTTGTGTGAGGAAAAGCAAAGAAGCCTGTCCCCTGGATCTCTGAGTTGACTATATGGATTGTTATGGTATGTAAAGTACAGAAGCCTGGAAAAGTAGGAGGGGGCAGGTTATAGAAGGCTTTGGTATTCCAAGTAGACAATTTTATATTTGGTCCTGGAGGTAATGAGGAGCCACCGATGTTTATTGAATCGAGGGAGTGATAGGTGTTGATATGTGACATGCTCAGACCTGCAAGAGCAATTTGACAGCTTAGTGGAGGATAGACTAAAAATGGAGAGAAATTTAGGATCAACCAACCAGCAGATTATTGCCAGAGTCCAGGTGAGAGGTGAGAAAAATCTTTATCAGGGCTTTGATAAAATCAGAGTGAGAAAAGGGGGCAAATGTGAGAGCTATTGCAAAGATGAAATAAAAAGACCTTGACAACATATTGATTTTAAGAGGTTGGGGGACAGATGGGTTAAGAATGGGAAAAGCCTCTTTTCAACAATTAGATGATGGCCAATGATCTTATAACCCAGAGGGAGGAACTGGGGGAACTGAGTGTGCACCACAAAATAGTATTTTCATTCTTTTTGTTGTTGTTTGCTTGCATTTTATTTTCTTTCTCATTTTTTCTGGTTTAATTCTCTTCCCATAGAGTGATCCGGCAGCTTCTAGAGACGACAGCTCGCTACATTGTGTGACAAGATAATTGTATAAATATGTTTACTAATATTGGATTTAATATATATTTTAATATGTGTAACATATATTGGATTGTTTGCCATCTAGAGGAGGAGTTGGGGGGAAGGAGGTGAAAATCTGAAACACAAAGTTATGCAAGGGTCAATGTTGAAAAATTATCCATGTATATGTTTTGAAAATAAAAAGTTAAAAAAGTGGGGGGGAGAATGGGAAAGGCAACAAGGATGACAACTAGGTTGCAAGCCTGTGTTCCTGGGAAGGTAATGTCATCCTCAATAATAGCAAAAAATACTGGATAAGGGGATGGTTTGGGAGAAAGACAAATTAAGTTTTAGACACCTTAAATTCAATGTGTCCATAGGACATCCAGATTAATAAATCCAGTAGGCAATTAGAGATATAAGTCTAGAGATGGAAGAAGAGACTATATAAGTGAGTTTGAGAATCAGCAGCACAGAAACAATCATTGAATCCAATGAAGTTGAGATTACCAAGTAAAATAGCAGAAAAGGGAAGGAGGACCAAGACAGAGCTTTAGGGAATGCCTATTATTGGTGGACATGAAACCACTAGAGATTGAGACTGAGTTGGAGTTGTATGAAGGGTGGGAGAAAATCAAGGTAGGAAAGCCTAAAAGGAAGAGAGCATCAAGGAGAAGAGGATAAGTGAAAGTGTTAAAAGGTACAGAGAAGTGAAAAAGGATGAAGCTTGTCAGAATGCTATCAGATTTGATCTTTGGTAACCTTGGAGAGAGCATTTTCATTTGGATGATGAAGTTGGAAGCAAGATTGTAAAAGTTAAGAAGAAAGTGAGATAAAAGAAAGTTATGGTTTGATTGTAGGCTGCTTTCTCAAGTTCAGCCACAAAAAGGAAGAAGGATATAGGGCAGGAGCAAATGAGGTAAAGTGAGAGTGAAGATAGTAGAGAGGACAATTTCCTGGAGAAATTAGGAAGGAATGGGGTTTCTTGTGTGTCTATATGAATTTGTCTTGGCAAATAAGACATGAGTAAAGGTGGAGATTATGGTGGAAAAGCATGGAAAGTCCTACATGAACTGATGGAGAGTGAAGTAAGCAAAGCCAAAACAATATACACAATGACTACTATTATACAAATTGAAAGAACCACCACCATAAAATAATCAAAACTGAATACAATAAAATTACCAAGAATAAGCATGACCTCAAAGAAATGATGCAAGAAAACATTTTCCCTACCCATTGCACTGATATAGAAATTTGCATATACTTTTAGATTCCTGGGGTATATTGATTGAGTTTTTTTCTATTCTTCCTTCCCCCCCCCCTTTTCTTAAAATATTTTTTTGCTAAATGGGATGATTTATTGGGATTTGACAAGGGTTTTTCAAACACTAAACTACTAAGTTTTTTTCCTTTGTTTTTGCTTCAGTATGTCTTGTTTTATAATACACTTCATTGATTGACCTCTCTATTTTTAAACCATTATCAAGTAGTTTCTATAAATATTATTTTGTAATACAGTCTGGAATCCATAGATTTCAAGGGAGTTTAAATTAGGTGAGTTCCCAGTCCACAACTACATGATTATTTCTATCTCTTTAATAAGCTTCCTCATCTTATATTGCAAGTGCATATAAGAGTGTTCTATCTCCACTTGAAAATTTCTGCTATTCTATAAAAAGGAACTCTGAGACATATTGATTACTGGTTATAATATAAAGAAAAGGCATAGAGACAAAATTGAACCCAAAGGGCACAATCATTATTAACCTTCCATCTAGCCTTTCATATGCACATTTGTGTCCACCTGTCACCGAACTCTCATCTGTGGCTCCAAGAAGCTGTCGTAGAATGTTCAGTGACCACTTTCTGGTAAAATGATCTGGGCAGATGGGCTAAACCAGTTTAAGATTAACTCCCAGGCTTGAAACCCATCAATGAGTTAGGGGGATATCTACTCCAAGTACACAAAGCACTTCTCTCCTTGTGACGGGTGGATGAGAACAATTTTTTCCAATGGCCAGGAAGGTGGGAGAAGCAGATGCTGGGGAATGCTTAGAACTTGGCTAGACTCCAAAGATGGCAATGTCTCTGACTCCTGGACCATCACAGCCATATTGACTTTTGTTCTGTCACTAGACTTTGATGACTCCAGAAGACAGGATGAGCTTGATGACTTAGTGCAATTCTGCCTCACTTAAATCCAATTCATGCATGAGTCAAGATATCAATCAATCAATTGAATCAATCAAATAAATGCCATCAAGACAATAATGTCATTCTCTTCAAAAATGAATAAGATATACAGTTTTTTCTTCATGCAGTCATCAGCATGGAAGAAAGGAGGGGATTTGGAATTGAAAAAATAAAGCACCCTGAATCCCAATGCTGATTCATAGTTACTGACGAATGGCCTTTACATTGAGCACATAATGAAGTCTCTTATGGCAGCCCAGCTCACAGAAATTAAAGTTGGAAGGTATCAGAAATGGAAGGGGTAAATCTAAAGTGAGATCTCAGACACAGAGACTCAAATCTAGCAACTACAAAGTCCAGTCCAAAGAAAAGACTAAATCTTAGAACATTAGCTAGCTGGAAAGACTGTGCTCTGTATCCTAATAAGCTTGGCACCTAAGAATGTCTTGCTGGAGATAAAAGACTTACATTCTCAGAAACCCCAAGAATCTCACTGCATATAAAAAGGGCTGATGTTCAAATGATTTAGACTCATCAAGAAAAGATTAAATTACGTACAGCATCTTCTCATGAATAAAGCTGCACAGTACCTGATGTTTTTTTAGATTTTTTTTCCTTTAATCATTAAAAAAATTTTAAGCATTAGTCTTTGTAGAGATTTATCTTTAGTTATCTGGGAAATTCACTTATTAGAAATATCTTCTTCAATGTTACATTGCATAAGCTCATAGATCTAGAGTTAGCTATCAAAAAAAAAAACTTTAAAGGTCTATCTAATCCAACTCACTTATTTTACAGGTGGGGAAACTGAGGCTCAGAGAGGTTAAATTCTTTGTTCAAGGTCATGTAGGTAATAACTGGGGAAAAAAAAACACAACAAGGTCCTCTTATTCCAAGAATGGGGGCACTTTCCACTGCAGTAGATTACCTTACTGAATCCTATGTTTCAAACCTTTGAAAATACAGTAAAGCCTCATCATTTATCAGCTATGTATAGCGTGATTTTGTCTTTTCCCAAGGGAAAACAAAAGTGTGGGGATCGTGGAGCTGAGAGAGCCTTTTTTACTGTCTTCCTCTTTCCTGTTAGTTTATAATAAGCAGTAAAGAAAAAGAAGAAACTTTTTAGAAAACCCTGGAAAAGGTTATAAAAATGCTGTGCACCATTCTCTACAGGGCAGGGAAAGGAAGGAAGAATCTGTCTTAAAAAGTAACAGCTGACAACCATGGAACAGGAATCAGAGGGATTCCTCTTTAGCAACTAAGAGACAAAAGAAGTGGGTATCTAGGGAGCCTGTCAGCCTGAGAAGTATCCCTGGAGGTTTACACCAGTATGAAGAAAGGCAGGAAGGAGACGAGCCTTTATTATGCACCTACCATATGACACCAGACATATCATTATGTGTCTTTTTCTCATTTGATCCTGCCAACAACCCTGAAAGGTCAGTGTAATTGTTATCCCTATTTTACAGATGAGGAAACTGAGGCAAACAGATTAAATTACTTGCTCAGGATCACACAACTAGCAAGAGTGATATTTTTAGCTATGTCCTATTCTTTGCGACCCCATTTGGGGTTTTCTTGGCAATGATACTAGAGTGTTTGCCATTTCCAGGGCATTTAGGTAAATAGGTTAAATGACTTGACTAAGGTCACACAATTAATAAGTGTCTGATGCTCAATTTCTCATTGAAGGCCCAGCTTTCCATTTATCAAGCCTAGACAAATAGGGGTTAAATCACTGGTCCAGGGTCCCATAACTAGTGTCTGAATCTGGATTTGAACTCAGGTTTTCCTGAGTGTACTAAATCCTGGGACTCCTAGCTTCAAGTTAGGAATAGGATGTGTTGGATCCAAGCTCTTCTTGAACCCCCTTCCCTACCACTCACATTCCCCCAGCCGCCCACACTAAAGGAGCCCCTGCCGCAGGCCCTAAGAATCACCACCAATTGCTTAGAGCTGTAGAATTCTTCGACAATCAGGTATTAACTGTACAAATGTGTTTCTTGTGTGGGTGAGAACTCCCTGTAATACTTGGTAATTCCAAAGAATAAGTTAATCAGGCTCAGATACTGTGGACTGATATTCCCAGTGCACCTTCACGTCAGATACCTAAAAGGATCAGGAAAAAACCCTGAGATGCTGCCTCAGGCAATTCCCTGAAGAGACAGCATGTTATAGGTAAGAGATAGCTCGATTTTGTGCAAGAATCCTGGCTTGGATGTCAGCAGATCAAGGTTATATACAAGACATTGCACTAGGAGCAGAGCACTGTAATGCTGTTTATTGTATACTGTGTGTGTGTGTGTGTGTGTATATATATATATATATATACACACACACCCACACTGTATAAAAATATACTGTAATACTGTATGATGTAATAATGTGGAGGGAGAAGGTGAGGGCCATGGCTCCTTTCCTTGACTTTTTCTAAAAAGGATATTGAGTTAGAATTATATCTCTCTGCTATACCTCAAATATTGGGAATCTAGGATAAAAATATTTGGAGGCCCAAGATAAAGACCCCCTCCCTGATACTATCACCATCTTAGGTCCGTGCCTCTAAACATTAGTTATACAAAAGAAGACTATCACCAACATCTTGTTATTTAGCCATGTCTGACTCTTTGTGATCCTACTTGGAGGTTTCTTAGCAAAGATACCAGAATGGTTTGGCATTTCCTTTGCTAACTCATTTTATAGATAAGGAAACTGAGGCAAAAGTAAGTGAATTGCCTGGTATCACAAATTAGTATCTAAGACTTAGATCTTCCTGATTCACAAATATCTAATATATCTCTTTACAAAAGCAGAGCAAAAGTGAAAATTGGGGGAGTTATACAGATAAGTATATATCAAAGAATAAAATAACTCTTTGGGAGAGAGATAAAACACCTCAAATTAACCAAAGACAAAGGGAACACTCGCTACAGGGAATCTGCTCTCGGAAATCTTAAAGGTCACATTGCTGGAAGATAAGGGATCTATTGGGAGCCAGTTCTGTTCAATGCAATAGCTTGAGGGAAATCTCTTGTTTAACACTAAAAAGTGGAAACTTGCCTCTCACCCACCTGTCACAAAGTGCGAGGTGCAAAGGTCCCTTCTCCCTCACACAAGATTGTAACATCACATTCAGGAGTCACATCCTACCACATATACCTAGTAGCACAGTCACAGGGCTGCTGCTCAGGGCAAATAATCCAATTAGAACAGGAAAAGATATTGCAACAACAACAAAAAACAAACAAACAAGAATTGAGATATTTGAAATTAAGGAAACAACTGTTGTGATATTTGAGATCCTTCATAAAAATTCCTGAGATCATGGAAACAAATTAATAAAAGCAATCAAGGCTATTCCTGCTGAGAAATTAAATTTTAAACCTCTCTGGGTCTCAGTTTCCTTATTTTTAAAATGGGGTAATAGCATTTGTCTCACAGAGTTTTTGTCACATCAAATTAGATGTTGTTTGTAAATCTTTTTTTTTTCCCCCCCTGAGGCTGGGGTTAAGTGACTTGCCCAGGGTCACACAGCTAGGAAGTGTTAAGTGTCTGAGACCAAATTTAAACTCGGGTCCTTCTGAATTCAAGGCTGATGCTCTATCCACTGCACCACCTAGTTGCCCCCTATTGTTTGTAAATCTAAAAGTACTGTCTAAATCTCCATCATTATTTTCAATATCAGTAACATGGACTAACCTTTCTAAATTAAGCATCAATAAAGATCATAAATAAAGCAATATATGAACAAATGGAAGCTATTAATATTTCCTCTGTTTTATTTTTTCATACATTCAATCTATTCAGTCTTATTGAGTCATTTTAAAGGCATATGCTACTCTTTATGACTCTATTTTGGATTTTTTTTTTTTAACAATGATACTAAAGTGGCTTGTCATTTCCAATGGATTAAGATAAACAGGTTAAATGATTTAACCAAGATCACACCTGGCGTCTGAAGCTGAATTTGAATTCAGGTTTTCCTCATGCTAAGCCCAATGCTTTATCGAGCCACCTAGCTGCCACCAAGGAAAACAGGGATTCAATACCTTGCCCAAAATCACACAATCAGTAAGTGTCTGAGGCTGGATTACATTCTTATATTCAAAACTTCCACTATTAGCAGTGTATTTAGATGAGCAAAATTAGCTACCACAAGTGTATTAATTATGATAGAAATACCAGCAAATTAAAGGTTAGGGTATTTACTCTACAATACAAGATTCTAAACAAAAACCCACTGTGGACTTCTCTGAATATACAGAGGGTTTAGTTTATTTAAGCTCAGGAGTCCTGTCTAATCTGACACTTTTTTTCTGACATATTGAGATCCTTTCTTTCAGGTATCTTTACTTCCTAGACACAGTCATACTTTCTAGAGAAATAGCCTGATTTTTTTATTCCATCTCAACAGCCAGACATAGATTTTTCACAGGAAGCCTGGCCATTGACTTCAGACCATCTATAAATAGAAGATGCATGCAAAAAGGATGAGAATTGGGTGTCATGGGATGAGCTTTGAATGGCTAATTCTGTTACAGTTCTTTTGCTTAGCCCCTGACCTCCATCTGGGTGACATTTTGGAGATCTGTGCAGATTGGTGGGTAAATTATGAAAGAGGAGCACAGAATCAAAATGTCAGCTCAAAAGCATCTGAATATAGATTCTTCTGATGTTCTTCTTTCCTCACCTTTAAAAGTGGAAACTAATAGAAAGAAAGGCTTCTTTTATACAAATGAAGAAATAAGGAAGTGGAGGAAGAAGCCATTATTTAATGATAGTATTGTAAAATGTAAGCTCTGTTGTATTAGGAGAACCTCATTTAGTCTCAGTTTTGTATTTATAACCCTAGTATATAACACAGTGCCTGGCACTTAAAAGACTCAAGAGAGTGTTTTCTATTTAAAATCTGCCACACATTTAGTTTGCTAAACTATACATTTTTGTAACAGAGAATTTTGTTTTTCTTCCTTGCTTACTTGTGGTGAAGTGAAAGAAAGGAAGGGAAGAAATGTGGAAGGAAGACAAGATGCATTTTTATTTGAAAATAAAATTTAAGTAAAATAAAATAAATCCTAGTTCTAACACAATATATTCGCTAAGCAAAATAGAAAGATTTATACAACCATAATTATCAGGTTAATCTTAAAAAGTTTTTTCTATTAGTTCTTTTGTAGTCACACTACATTGGAATACCTTGTGGGATTTAAAGGTATGGAACTTAAGTTTAAGTATTTATATCAGCTGCTAACTCTATAGTCTCAAGTATATCACTTAACCTTTTTGATCCTTACTTTCCTTATCTGTAAAATGAAAGGGTGTAGAGGGCCAGAACTCTGGAAAACTAAATATGAAGCAAAGATACTTACAGCAGGGTGTTTACTCAGTGTGATTGATGAGATGATGGTTCTCTAGTTCACATAAAACATAGTACTTAGTGTGATATGGTGATGTAATGGTTCTACAATTGGCACATGCTCAGTGTGCTGTAGTGATGTAATTGTACTAAGATATTTAAGGATTGAAAGGACTTGAAATAAGCAGATTTGAGAGTGTATAAGCTCAAGCTCAGATTCCAGACTCCAGACTCTATCCCTGACCATCCTTGTGGTGACTCTCTTGCTAAGACCAAGGCCCGTCCAGAAATCCTCCAGAAAGCTAGCCTGAACATTACATTTTGGCGCCCAATGTGGGGCATTTGCATTTGCCCGGACATTACACAGGGGTTTTACTAGATAACTTTTAAGATAATTTTAGATCTGATACTATGATCCCCAAGGCTTCATTTATTCCTTTATCTGAACCCTTACCCCTCCACTCCTACCTGAGGACTAATGGAAATTCTGGTTGCTGTGGTAATTGCTGAGACCAACTTATACATTTTTTCTTTTAAAAAGATACTCTCGGTACTACTAGAGTCATGGAAACAAGAAGATGGTGGTCTACATATTTTCTCCAATGTCTTCTCAAACCTCTTCAAAACAGAAGTTATGTCTCAAAAATGGGATAACTTCAGCTGTTTCCATGGCCTAGGATACCCAGAGAAGGTTAACCCCCCCCCCCAAATCCTAGAAATGATGCTCTCTAAACCTGAGTTCACTCAGCACTCCTATCTCACCTCTCACACTGTTGGAAGCAAGTCTGTAGTATCTACTTCAAGAATATGACACAGATTTAATATCAAAACCCACTTCTGCATCCCATTCCCCTTTCCTTCTTTCCAGTGTCTTGGAGACTCCACTTCTAGACTGCGTAAGTCTGCTTGTCCATTACCTTTTAGGAGCAAAAGTCTGCTTGGGGCTGCAACTCAGAGGCACCAGTGCTACAAAGCTCTAAACAGCTGACATTAAAGAAATCAGGCTTTGAACTGCTAGTACAGGGCCAGAAAGGAAAAAGGACAAGTCATCAGAATAAGGTACAGTGTTTATGAGAAGCTATGCAGCCCTTCATTAAGCCCGAGGGAAAATACTTAGTATCCAAAGGGGGCCATTACCCAAAAGTTACTTGGGGCAGAGACCCAGGCTAGTGAACCATGAAAAGTCCATCATGACAACAGAAAGCTGTGACATTTTGAGAACTAACTCCTAAGGAAGCCACAATCAGAGGGGAAGGAGTAAAAATATGAGTGACAAGGAAAATTAGGGGAAAAGAAGAATGAAAGTAGCAAAGATTTCAGGAAAAAAACTCCAAAATCTTGAGTTGAACAGATACATCAACAGAAAAAAAAAACAACCCAGTAACAATAGAAAGAAATGTGACATCCAGATCCAATAAGCAAGTTTAAGCATCTATGAAAAATACAGTCAAAAAAGGGGGAATAAAATGATCCAATATTTGATGAGACAGAAGACTAAAATTTGAGAAGAATGTGGAATCGCAACATACTATTTAAACTAGCAATGAAAATTGTGAGTGCAGAATTTGTTTTGCATCAAAAATAAATAAAGAATGAACAAAATAGAAAAAATCGTATCTACAATGGCAAGCTAAATAAATAAAAGGGAAAACAATAGATTGGTCATACCAATATAGAGAAGAGAAGAACAATCAAGAAGAAGAGAAGCAAAAAACCATAACATCTCTATGCAAGCAAACATATTCATCTTGAATACAGAATACATACAGACAACTTAAGAAGAACATCACAGGATAAAAAACCTTAACACCATAATGAAGAAAATAAAATCCAATTGAAAGAATTCATAGATCATCTTTAGAAAGGGAGAAAAAAATCCAGGTCTGCAGACTACAAAACATAAAATAGCTAAAATCAGATTTATTCAAATTCAGAAACAAAAAGTTCTAATAAGCCATCAGGAAAAAGACTGTCAGATACAAAGGAAAGGACATTCAAATAATACAAGACATCCTCCACCCTCTAGGAAAGGAGAAGAGAATGAAATAATCTGTTCCAAAGATAATGAAGCTCAGAATGCAGTCCTGGGTGACCTACTCTGAAAATCTGAGTTTAACTATATGAAAAAAATGGATACTCAGAAATGAAGAAAACCAGAACTGCATATTTGCCTTTCAAATATCTTAAATAATAAAAATGCTGGAGAAGTTAAAAAAAAAGTTGCAAGGAAGGACAGTAATAGTGACATAGTGACAACAGAAAGACCAGTAAGACTTCTTTCTAAATTTACACAAGGAGAAAGGGATGAGGGCAAAAAATATGGCAGAGATAACAGTGACTTGATAGACAGGGGTATTATGGCCACCCCTGCCTTTAAGAGAGATTCTGGTGCTTGTTTTGTAAGTCAATTTTAACATGAGAAGGGGATGAGGAGAAAGGAGGATCTAGGGGAATTGTTCAATGTGCTGAGGTCACATCATGGGCTAGCAATGAGGGGAAGGTGATCTCTAGAGTCTCAGAAAGAGAAGAGCTCACAGGGAAGTGGGTGAGGAAGAAAATGGAAAGATTGAAAAGGAGGAGAAAGAAAGATGGCCTTACTTTGGAGGTAGGATGGCAAAGGCTCTGGTGAATGAAAAGATGAATGATAAAGGGAAAGGAGGACCTTACACCAGATGAAATCTGGAGGAAAGGGGAATCCATGTAATGATGAAATTACATCTTTTTTTAGAGTAATCTTCTTCTACTTGTTCTAGAATAGTATTCCAAACTCAGGGGCAAGGGCAGGGCCAGACTGTGGGTCAGTAAAGGTATCAAAGGAGTTAGAGTGCTGGACTTTGAATCAGAAAGTTCCAATAGGTTCCAATAAGACCTCAAATATTTACTAATTGTATTTCCTGAGCAAGTCACTTAACTTCTGCTTAGTTTCTTCAACTGTAAAATGGAGATAATAGCACCTAAAGTTATTGTGAGAATCAAATATGATATAATAATTGTAAAGTACTTAACACAGTTCCTGGAAGATAGCAACCGCTATATAAATACTGACTACAATTACTACTACAGCAACTACAATTGCTATCACTACTACTACTACTACTGGTAGTAAAAATAATTGTCCTGGAAATGAGGCACAATGGGAAAGGGGAATCCATGTAATGAGCCCTACAAGGCAGTGGTAGGAAGGGTCTGAAGGAGAGAAACTAGACTTGTAAATTTTGATATCATGAAGATCACAAAAAAAGGAGAGATTAGATAATTATAGTAATTATGAATCAAAGAATAAGAGTCTAAGATAAACAGGAAGAGGATATGGATAATGTAAAGAGGGAGAGAAATCTTTTTTTGGGAAGGGGACTTAAAAAAGGGAAAATTAAAAACTAAGAAATAGGATTAGCTGAAGGGGCGGAGAGGAAAGAAGAATATTAAAACCAAGAGAAGGGGTAAGGAGAATAGGGCTACTTCAAAAAAGAGAATAAATGAACTAAAATAATATAATGTGTTTACAAAAGAAGAGAAAATTTGAAACTAAAAAGCTTCTTCAGAGACATTAATGCATCTAGAATAAGAAGGGAAGAGAATAAATGGGGAAAATAATCTTTGTATCAGATTTCTCTGACAAGGCCTTGGTATCCATTAACCATATAAATGGTCAAAGGATATGAACAACCAATTCTCAAAAGAACTTCAAAATATTCACACTTTTAAAAAATGCTCCAAATTACAAATAAGAGAAATGAAAATCAAAACAATTCTGAGGCTTTACCTCACATCCTGCAAATTGGCAAAAATAATAAAAAATGGCGACACTCAATGTTAGAGTGGTTGTGGAAGTATAGGCTTATCTATTGTGGAGCTGTGAAATGGTTTGGAAAGCAATTTGGAATATGTAAATAAAACAGAGGCTCCATTCTAGAATTTATTTCTCAAGGAAGATACTGAGAAAAAGTCTCAATATATTCCAAAACATTTGTAGCAGCACTTTTCATGATAGCTAAAAATTGGAATCAGAGTAGATACTCATCAATTGGGAAATGGCTAAACAAATTGTAGCACATGAATGTACTGAAATACTCCTGTGCTATAAGAAATGATATGTGGGATGTATAAAAAAGAACTACAGATGATTATATGTAAAGTAACAGAGAATGAAGTAAGTGGAACCAAGAAAACAGCATGCACAATAACTACAATAATTTAAATGTAAAGAAAAATAACACACCAAAAAAAGTATATACAACAAAATTATAAAATTCAAATGAAGAAATATATATAAGTTCGCACCCCAAACTACGTTTTTTATACAAAACAGGTGTACAAATAATACACAAAGCATTCATTTTTTTTGGACTTTTTCTATATATTAATCATTTGTGCTGATTTTCTGTTCCTCTTTTTTTACTCCAAAAAATATATTTTGTCACATGGGATAGTTCTCTAAAAAGAGGAGAAATACATGGCATATAATAATAATGTAAGAAATAAAAAATGTCAACTAAACTTTTTAAAAATAATAAAAAATAACAAATAAATAGAAGATCCTTTTTGGGTTATCAGCTAATGTCACATGGTATTCTTGATTCAGAACACAAGGTCACTGACTCTCCCAGCTCAGAGTATATTTTTGACAAGACAATGTATCTCTCTTCAATTTTTAAAAGAAAGAAAAAGAAACAGAAAATGTGGGAAGCATCTCAGGTCCTGATCTGATATCCAATAAGATTTTTTTTAATATGTCTAGATCTTGATTTCCTTGGAATAGAGATGAGACAATTCACCATTCCAGGTACAAATTTTCTGATATATTGTTCACACACGAGTCCAGAGCACTTACCTGCACTTACTCCATGTTTCTACCTCCTTCTTAAACTACAATTTCTGTCAGAAGTCTGCTCTCCAAGGTTGGTTTTTAATTGCTAAATACAATGATCTTTTCTCAGGTCTCCTCTGTTCGGCTTTTGAATTACATCCTTGAGGAAAAAACCACAAATTTTATCTATAATCATATTCCATTCCTAAGGGGTTGATTTCCAATGTTCTCCTTTATGAAGTCAGAAAGATTTGAATTCAAATCTAACCTCAGAAACTAGCTATATGACCCTATCCATGTCACTTAACTTCCATCTACATCACTTCCTTAATCTGTAAACTGAAGATAATAATAGCACCAATCTCCCAGGGTTGTTGTGAAAATGAAATGAGAAAATATTTATAAATGCTCTTTGCAAATCTTATTTGAATACTAGCTATTATTACTACTTTAAATTTTGAGTTCACAGAGTAAATTTATTAAATTCTAGCATTCTCTCAATACCCTAACAACTATCCTCATTAAATTAAAGACTTAATGTATTGTACAAATGTGAATTCTTTATTTATCTACATATGTTTGTATGTACATAGTCATATACATCAAACTAGCTAGCTATTGGAAAGGATCAAGAACTGAAATTTTATCTCGGGGCTCAAGACTATTTTTAAAAACTTCAGACTTTACTAAATCTCTCTTATCCATAAGCCAACAAATATTGCACATTTTTATATGTAACAAAGCAAAATAAAGTCAAAAGATAAATGATTCTCAGATTGCCATTCTTTCTGAATAGCTCACAACCTATGTAGACATTAACTGCCTCATCTACTCCAGCTTTCATCTTCGTATTAAGTTGGAATGATAAAATCACTGGATTAAAGGTTCTCCAGGAAATCATTTTGCCTAGTTCTTAATCCTCAAGCAATACTACTTTTAAACTATTCAACACATATGATTCTCCTCTTCTCTCCCAGAGAAAGGCATGTAGTACCCCGGAAAACATCTTGGCTGTGGAATCAAGAGAGACCTGAGTTCAAAAAAACTCAAATGTTTGCACTTAAAAAAAATTAATATTTTCCCTCTTCCCCCAGTTACATACATGTAAAGAGGGTCACACAGCTGCTAAGTGTTAAGTGTCTGAGGCCCAGATTGAATGCTAATCCTCTTGATTTTAGGGTTGGTGGTCTATCCATTCTGTCATCTAGAATTTTTAACATTCATTTTAAAAAATATTTTTGAGTTTCACCTTCTTTCCCTTCTTGTATCATTCCTCCCTCCCTAAAGTTATACAATTACAATTATATATACAATTATGTACATTTTACATATTCTGTACAATTATGCAAAATGTATTTCCATATTAGTCATGTTTTCAAAGAAGACAGACCAAAAAAAAAAAAAGAAATGAAAAATATTATGCTTCAATCTGCATTCAAAGTTCAGTTCTTTCTCTGGAGAGAGGCAGCATTTTTCATCATGATTCCTTTGGAATTGCCCTAAATTTGCCTGGATTAGTTAAAGCATTCACAATTGATCATCATACAATATTGTTGTTTTTCTGAAATCATCCTTCTTGTCATTTCTTATAGCACATTAGTATTCCATTTACATTCATATAGCACAATTTGTTCTTTTTTTTATAATTTTTTCACAGTATATAGCATGAGTAATTTTTTAAAAAATAATATTATCCCTTGTATTCATTTTTCCAAATTATCCCCTCCCTCCCTCTACTCCCTCCCCTTGATGACAGGCAATCCCATACATTTTACATGTGTTACAGTATAACCTAGATATAATATATAGCACAATTTGATCTTAGCCACTACAAAAAGACTTGCTATAAATATTTTTATACAAACAAGTCTGTTTCCTTTTAAAAAAAAAAAATATACTAGGGATATAGACTTAATAATGCTATTTCTGAATCAGAGAGTATGCACAATTTTATAGCTCTTTGGACATAGTTCCAAACTGCTCTCCGGAATGGTTGGTCAGTTTACAACTTGTATGGATCTTTCTAAGCCTAAATTGTTTCATTTGGAAAAATGGGGAGAATAGTAATATCTATCTGTACTTACATCACAAGGTTATTGTGAGAACTAAATGAGTTAATATATGAAAAGTCCCTTTGGAAATCTTCAAGCACACAAATTTTAGCTATTATTTTTACTTGCTTGACACAGCTTCTGTGAAGATCAAATTAAATAATGTATGTAAAGTGCTTTATAAACCTTAAAGGGCTACGTAAGTGTTAGTTATTTTTATTATCCTTTTAAAATTTTACAGCTTCTCTATTCCCAAATACTCTTCTTACCAGAAAATGCTTTCCTATGCCTCCAATGGATTGTTGGGTGCTTCTGTGACTATTAGACAAAGAATGTAAGTCACTGAAAGGTTGCATTGACCAAGGTCACATTGCAATTCTGGCCATCTGTAACAACACTCATTTTCCCCAACCAACAATTCAGCTGGATCTATGGACTGTGTATTAGCCATTTTCCTAGTCATTCCTAGCGAGCTCAGTAAAAATTCTCTCTAGATAAGAAAGGAAAAGCAGCCCCACATAGCAACTGTAGGAAGTGCATGTATGAAAAGATCCTTTTCCATACATGAGTAATGAGTCAGAGCCAAGAACATTTGTTCAAATATTGCCGTGGAAGAGAAGAGCATTCTCTCCAGCTGCTACACAATCTAAACGTTCCATTTTGTTACTAAACAATTCCTTTAACACTCAAACTAAAAATAAGTCCCCACATTAATGCAAACATCTCTCGAGCCAAATAAGAAGGCTCCTGCCAAATTTATCAGAGTTAGAGAAAAATTGTGTCAGACCTGCCTGCCTGAGAGAATATTGGATCATCACTCAGTAGGCGGTATTAGTAAGGGTACCATCCTCTGCTGATGCAGAATGGGGGAAAATGAGTAATAACTCAGAAGCTTAGCAAATGCTTTTTTTTCCATAGTTAGCAATATATGACTCACTCCCACTCTCCAGATACTTGCTGCATGAATGATTCAATATACCACTGAAAAAGAAGACACAAATCAGTCCTTTCCCTGCCAGCCTATCTAATCCAAATTATCCCCTCATGTTCCTTGCTTATTTCAAAGGAAAGAATCTTCGTCCATTCTTATTGGACTTTTTTTTCTTTTTTTACTAACCTAAATATTGGCTCGCCACGCCTATTCTGATACTGTATATGATAATTTACTCTGAAAATAACCAAGAAACAACTGTCCCTCTATGAAGTCTCTAGTAGTGCTTGAGAACAGGAAATAATCAATACCTAATTTCTGTCACTGTTAGAGAAGCTGGTTTAGGAATCCTTTTTATTATCAACCCAGTGACTTTTCCTCAATTAATTTCCTACTGCAAATTGGCTAAACAGGAATGACTCCAAGGATAAGGATAAACCAAGGTTGTATTCATTATCATTTATTCTAGAAAGTTTTATTAAGCTCTCTGTCTGGAGTCAGGAAGACATGAGTTCAAACCCAGCCTTAGACACTTGCTAGCTGTGTGACACTGGGGGAGTCAACCAGTTTGCCTCGGTTTCCTTACCTGTAAAAAGGAAATAAGAGCACCACTTCCAGAGTTGTTGTGAGGAGCAACTAAGATAACAATTTTAAGTAAGGCACCTAATATAGTACTTGGCGCATAGTGTTACATAAATGCTTATTATTATTATTATTATTATCAATTCCCTTGTAAGTTCAGGTCAATGTTACCTTCTACACTAGTCCTTTTTTGATCTTCTCCTGCCTATGGCTTCCCCCAACACTTTATATATATATATATATATATATATATATATTTATTTATTTATTTATATTTATATTTATATTTATATTTATATATACACACATATTTATTTATATGTATATACATACATATGTGCACATATGTAAGTACATATATATGTGTGTATGTGCTCATGCATATGGTTAATTCCTGCATATTCTGTATGTGAGGTAGCTCTGGCAAAATTACCAGATATTAACCTCATTATCAATATGGATGTCCTATACTGATATAGGGGATCACATCTTACCAAGATAAGGGAACTTATCCACAGCATTCAAAACTTCTCCATTTGCTATAACCAATGGTTCCACATATGGATGATGGGGTATTGGTTGATGGAGTACCTGTGTTAATTATTATGCCAAAATTAACACAAGCAGCAGAGAACTGGCCCATGTTTTGTTGTATCTCAGGTTTAGAGGCTTCATGCGTGCACAATCATCTGGAAACAAAAAATCTGCATTCAATCTGGCCTCAGACACTTAACACTTAGCAGCTATGTGACCCTGGGCAAGTCATGTAATCCTAATTGCCTCAGAAAAAAAAAATTCTCTTTACATGCATGTAACTAGAGGGATGGGGAGAAATAAATTTTTTAAAGATCCAAACAATTGGCAAAAGCATTTGAATTCAGGTTTTCTAGAGGAGAATCATTTATGTAGAATAACTTAAAAGTAGTCCTGCTTGAGGATTAAGGACTAGGCAAAATGACTTCCTGGAGAGCCTGGTGTGGTAGCTGACCTTGATGTCTTTTTTGTCCTACTTGAAGGCATTTGACAACAAGACTGAAAAACATCATATTAAAAAGCATGGGAGCAAGCTCCACTGGTGAGTGGGAAAGCTCAAGAGTATCACCCATTACCCAGAACCTATGATATCGTGAAATTGACATATAATATTGATGAACTTTTCCATAGTTTTGCCATAGTTTTGCATAAATCCTTGCTACTAACATTAGCAAAGTGGGGAGAGAAAGGATAATAGACTGACCAATAAACTGAAGGTCTACAGAGCCATTGTATGCTTGTGAAAACGAGAATAAACCAGTGTCATGACACAAACCTGGCTTCCATTTGAATTGTCTTAGAAAGTTTCTGAAGATCAGCTGGCACGATAAGAAACCAGACATTAAGGTCTTTTCTCAAACTAAACTGCCAAGCATTCAAACTCTCTTACAGAGAGCACAATTCTGTTGGACTGACCATTGTTCAAATGTGAAACGTATCCCTGCCAAAAATTATAGCAATGACAAAAATTGAACATGATAATCTTTGATTATTAAATTGAGCAGGAAGAAGTACAGCCAGGTTATGTATGACTTCCTTATTTCTTGAAGCTGGATCTTTCTTGAGGCAATCTAAGATCTCACTCATTTTCTTGGCTGCCATATCATACTATTAACTGAAATAGGATTTTTAGTCAATTAAGATTACCGCCCCAATCCTTTCTAGATAAATTTACATCTAGCCATACCTCCCCCATTTTGTACTTATAAATTGATTTTTTGACTCAATTGTAGGACTTTACATGGATTCTTGCTTGAACATATTCATATATTCAATCGATTTCACCTCTCAGGACTTATTTTCATCATCAATAAAATCTTACTACTCAATGTGCTGAGAAAGTGAAAACTGAACTTAAGAAAATGAATTTGGAAAGATCAGGTGAGCACAGAAAAGAATCATGATCCTCTACTCTCCCGTTTTTGGCAAACCTCAGAGACATTGAAGGTTCGATTCTAGAACACGCAATAAAGCACACAAAACTCATGTTTATACTATAGTCTATGAAGTATGCAATAGTATTATATCTGAAAATTAAAAATACTTTATTGCCAAAATTGCTAGTCATCATCTGAGCCTTCAGGGATCTTTTTGCTGGTAGAGAATCTTGCCTTGATGGCGATGATTGCTGAATGATCAGCGTGATGGTTAATGAAGGTTGGGATGGTTGTGGCAATTTCTCAAAATAAGACAACAATGATGCTGGCCACATGGCATATTTAAACTTTCATTTGAACACTTAGAGGTTGTCCTAGGGTTATTAATTAGCCTAATTTCAATATTGTCTCTCAGGGAATAGGAAGGCCTGAGGAAAGGGAAAAAGATAGGGAATGGCAGGTCAGCTGAGAAGTCAGAACACACACAATATTTATCTATTAAGTTTTCTCTCTTATATGGGTGCAGTGCCTGGTGCACTAAAACACTCACAATATAGCATCAAAGATGACTTATCACAAATCACCATAACAGATATAATCATAGTGAAAAAGTGGGAAATATTGTGAAAATTACCAAAATGTGACACAGAGACATGATGTGAGAACATATGCTGTTGAGGAAATGATGTCAATAGGCTTGCACAATTCAGGGCTGCCACAAACCTCCAATTCATAAATAACATCATTTATGACGTGCAAAAAAAGCAAAGTGCAATAAAGCAAGGCATGCTTGAATTTACTTATAGATATTCATGTTATTTATATAAGCTGTATATTTATAGGTCTTATATATTACTTAAATACTTGGGCATGCCTTGACCAATAGAAAATAAATTCTTTAATTAAATCTGAAAAAATGTTCTATATCATTTATACTTCATACCTCTCAGATTAGCTAAGATGACAGGAAAAGATAATGATAAATGTTGGGGGAGGAATGTGGGAAAATTGGAACACTAATGCATTGTTGATAAACTGAAACTATGCCCAAAGAGCTGTAAGACTCTGCATACCCTGTGATTCTGCAGTGTGTCTGTATCCCAAAGAGATCATAAAAGAAGGAAAAGGACCCAAATGTCCAAAAATTATTGTAGCAACACTTTTTGTGGTAGCAAGGAATTGGAAATTGAGTGGGTGCCCATCAACTGGAGAATGGCTGAATAAGTTATGGTATATGAATATAATGGAATACTATTATTCTATAAAAAATGATCAACGACTAATTTCAGAAAGCCTAAAAAGACTTTCATGAACTGATGCTGAGTAAAGTGAGAAGAACCAGGAAAACATTGTAACAGTAATAGCAAGACTGAATGTGATCAAAGCATACTATTTTCACCCTTTTTTGTTGTTTTCTTGAGTTTTTTTCCCTTTTGTTTTGTTCTTTCTTTCCCAACATGACTCGTATGGAAATATGTTTTAAAATTGGTTGTACATGTATAATCTATATCAGTTTTCTTACTGGTAAGGGGAAGAGAGGGACAAAAAATTAGAACTAAAATCTCACAATACAAGAATATAGAAAAACATTTTTATTTGTAACTGGAAAATATGCAATTAATTTTTTTAAGTAAAAGAAAAATATTTTGATGGTTTCATTTTGTCTTTGAGCTATATCCATGATGACTCTTGGCACCCAGTCAAGTCAAATGAAATCAAGAAACATTTATTGAGTACTTAATGTTCTGGGCTCTAGGCTAAGGACTAAGGACATAAAAAAAGATAAAAGCATAGTCTTTGCCCTCTAAGGAGACAACATGTAAACAAATGGCACATACATTATATATAAGTGTGTATCCAAGACTATTGTGGAGGGAGTGTTAAATGCAAACAATGATTATTTGAAAACTGGAGGCACTCAATGCAGGCTCAGAAGCTGAGATGCAACCAAGTATGGATCATTTCTGGGCTGCTTGTGCTATTTTGGCCTACCACCAAGAAAACACAGGGACTCCATCAATCATCACCATACATGGAACCATCAGTTACAGCAAATGGAAAAGTTCTGAAAGCTGTGGATAAGTTCATTTACCTTGGCAGTAAACTTTCCAGAGATGTCCACACTGATAATGAGATTGACACATGCTAACTCAGTATTTAAGAGGTTTCCAAGGTAAGAGTGGAAGGGGAGAGGTTTTAAATTATTATATAATAGGAATATAACATAGTAGGAAGTTGATGGACAGCCAGAGGCCTAATCCATCAGTACATATATCCTGGCTACACAATGCAGACCTAACCTTAGAAGTGAATAAGAAGCATAGAACAGAATTTGGGAAATTTTGCAGTGCTTTGACTAATCCAAGATTCTCCTTGAAACGATGTCCCATCTTTTTAACATCAATATTCTTCTGGTGTTGCTGAATGACTGTGAGTCATGGAACACTGCAGTTTCTGAAGAAATGTGCTAGGGTCACTAAAAGGGCATTAAAAAGGGCCATGATGTGCATAAGTCATCAGCAGAATATTATTAATGGAGAATTGCCAGGAAACACAGAGACCTGCCACCAAAAGGAGATGAGCTGTTTAAGTAGCAAAAATTAGGGATGACTGACAAAGAACCCACATAAGCTCTTGGGCACCCTTGTGATTTCAGGCAATGTGGAGGACCTCCAAACAGGCTAGATGAAGGCCCACCAACTGCGCTTATGGGAGAACATGGACAAGAGGCATCCACAATGAGAGGGCCTTCGTGGACTACAATGCACAGCATCATCAGAACAGCATCTGCACTGATGAGATCACAGACAGGTCCAAGAAGATGCTCTTGGGCTCCCACTCAGGGACTACCTCAGCTGCCAAAGAGTCACACAAACAGCAATGAAAAGATGCCTAATTGTGTATTGTAATATATTACCAATAATGATTGTAGCCTCAAAATATTAAATACTCTTTCACTATTCCCTTTACTCATCTTGAACCCAGCTTCAGCATTGAGGGAAAGATCATGAGACTGTCCAACTTCCTAGGCTGGGCACCTAAGGCTGGATTAGTTCTCCAAAACAACAGATTCTATTCATGGCTCCTCACAGGAAACCCAAAACTTATCATTATTGACTTCTTTCTCCTTTGGCCCCATATCTAGTCAACCTCAAGACATCACCCTTTTGATGTCATTAGTCCTCTTCAAGAACAAAAGGTAAAGAACAACAACAGTCAAACTCTAAGTCCTGTCCATTTTTCCTTCTCAGTGTTTCTGCTATTCATTAATTCCTTAGTTCTGGCCTTAATCACTTCATTCCTAAACTATGTAAATCCCTTTTAGCTGGGCTCTTAGCTTCTTACCTCCCCCAGTCCAATCCATGTTGCACATAAACATAGAAATCTTCCAGAAATCATCACTTGCTAAGAAACATAAGTCTGGAAAGACTTACATTGACTGATCCTGAGTGAAGCAAGCAGAATCAGGAAAACATTTTACACAGCAACAGCAAAATTGTGCATTGATCAATTATGATAGACTTGGTTCTTCTCAGTAATTCAATGATACAAGGCAATCCCAATAAAACTTGCATGGAAAATGCCATCTGCATCCAGAGACAGAATGTGGATCAAAGTATAATATTTTCATCTTTGTTTTCTACATTTTTTCTTTCTCATAGCTTTCCCCTTTTGTTCTGATTTTTCTCTCCCAACAAGAGTCATATGGAAATATATAAGAAATGAATGTACATGTATAATCTAAAAAAATTGAATTAAAACAAATTTTTTAAAAGTCCTAAAATCTCCATCTTAAATCTTATTAGATCAGATCTAGAAGATAGAGTTTAATGAAGATGATGATGATAGTGATGAATAACATTTATATAGCTTTTTAAAATTAAAGCAACTCTGAAAATATTATCTATTTATTAAAATTATTAAAATTTATTAAAATTATCCCCATTTAACAAATGAGAATAAGCAGAATAAAATAAATTATTTGAATCACACAGCTAATAGATAACTTAGATAGGATTTGAACTCAGGGCTTCTAGAGTACAAATGCTCTTATTAATTTACTTATCTCTAATGAGTATAATGGCACATGCTAGGTATCTAATAAATGATTGTTTCCTTCCTATTCTCAGTAATCCAACATCTTTATATCATAGATGAGAAAATAGAAACTCAAGGAGGTCAGGGGACTAACTCAATTTCACAAAGGGAATAAAAGGCAGAGCTGGAACTCACAACCCTGTCTGCCTCAGTTTCCTCACCTGCAAAAAGAACTGGAAAAAGAGATGCAGACCACTGCAGGATCTTTGCCAAGAAACCCCAAATGGAGTCACAAAGAGTCAGACATGACTGAAAACAACTGAACAGCAACAAATATTTTTGGCATTTACTACTATTTCATTAGAATGTTAGCTTCTCGAGAAAAAAAGACAAAGATAATGTTTGCCTTTCTATCCCCAGCATTTTGCACAGAGTAAGGCAGATAAGATTAGAAATATTTAAAATGCATGTTGACTGGTTAACTCTTGGGCCTTTGTTTTTTCCATTGAAAATGTCTTACATACTAAACTAATTATAAACATGAAGTTAGATATTTCTCAGCACCTAGCACAGAGAATTGTGCCTCATACACATCAGGTACTCAATAATTATTGAGCAATTGCTTATAACTTGAGTAAACCAAATGTTATTACAGAACTAAGATTCCCCATATATACCTAGGATTGATTTCACCCATTCAGAATGTCTTTGGGAGGCCCTCAGTTGGCCATACTGGAGGTGTATAGAGCAGAGTCTTCTAAAAGATCACTTACCATCCCTGAGTCCCATTCATAGGCAAATACCAAAATGATGCCTTTGGAGGGGAACAAACCAATCTGTAGCATAACTACTCTCTTGTCATGTTTAAATCTAATCTGAGGCACTTATTTTTAACCTGTTTTGTTTCCTAGATCCCTTTGCAAATCTGGGAAAGTCTGTTGATCCCCTTATCAAAATAATGTTTTTAAATGTATCAAATAAAGTATATAAGATTACAAAGGAAATCAATTATAATGAAGTACATGTCAAAAATAAAGTTTTTAAGTTTGGGGATCTCAGGTTAAGAGTACCCTTGGATGAGATTCACTACTTGTGAAGGTTTTTAAGGTTCAGGTATGAGAATATAATAACATTTAAAGACTAGAAGAAATTTTTAAAATTAAATAATGGAACTTACTCATTGTACAGATAAGAAAACTGAGCTTCAGAGGGGCAACATGATTGCTTAGAGATTCCATATTGCTGTCATTTGTCCTTCATTTTTAGGGGACCAATGACATCACAGAGTGATGTTTTGACTTCTCTATGAATTGGATTTAGTGAGGCAGGGTCACTCTTTCTTCCAAAGTCATCAGTGGAGAAACAAAAGTCAAGATGACCAGCAATGGACTGCAGTGGAAGACATCCGACATCTCAGCTCCTGCTTCAACCTGTTAAACCATTGGAACAAACTGTCGTCATCAGCTCATTCTGAGGGGAAAGTTTTCACCTGCTTGGGATGGACATCCCCTTAATTCACCAATGGTTCTGAGGCCTGTTGTTTCCCTCAGCCTGATTTAATCCGTCTGCCAAGTCAGTTTTAGACTTAGTGTGGCTACGCAAATGCTGCAGCTTCTTAGAGCCACAGGTAAGAGTTAGGTGACCACTTGGGCACCCAAAGTGAATGAACAGCCCTAAAAAGGGCTCAGCAAGTCCTCCCATCAAAGGTGCCATTGAACACTCCATATACCCTACAGCTAATTAGAGGCAAAGCCAGGCCTAGAATCCAAGTGTCCTAAATCTTAAACTCATGCCCTTTTCTCTGAAAAGTATTAATCATTACATTATATAAAGTATGATGATTATAACTATTCATTTGCAATATAACCTAAACAATATATTCTTAGCTCTTGTTAGCAATAAAAGAACAGGAAGAACGCCTATAGTTTATTGATAAGGAAATAAAGTCAATGAATACACTTAGTTTCTTTATCTGTAAAATGAATGGTTAAATTAAGTGATTTTAAACACTTTTAAGTTTTTAAAAACTCCTTCCAGTTCTATGACTCAACATGAACTAAAATGCAAGACCCCCTTAGATTACAAGTCTTCAATTACTTATGGTGTCTCTCTCTTCACCCACACCCTCCTCACATAATCATCATCACGATTAGGAATAGCCTTGTACAAAATGTTTGTGGCAGCGCTCTTTGTAGTGGCCAGAAACTGGAAACTGAGTGGGTGCCCCTCAGTTGGAGAATGGCTGAATAAATTGTGGTATATGAATGTTATGGAATATTATTGTTCTGTAAGAAATGACCAACAGGATGATTTCAGAAAGGCCTGGAGAGACTTACATGGACTGATGCTGAGTGAAATGAGCAGGGCCAGGATGTGGCTCTTTTCAACAATAAAATGATTAAAGCCATTTCCAATGATCTTGTGATGAAGAGAGCCATCCACCCCCAGAGAGAGGACTGTGGGAACTGAGTGTCGATCACAACATAGCATTTTCACTTTTTTGTCATTGTTTACTTGCATTTTGCTTTCTTTCTCTTTTCTCTTTTTGATCTGATTTTTCTTGTGCAGCTTGATAATTGTAGAAATATGTATACATATATTGGATTGAATATATATTTTAATATGTTTAACATATATTGTATTACTAGCCATCTGGGGGGGGAAAGTGGAGAAAATTTGGAACACAAGGTTTTGCGAGGTCGGTGTTTAAAAATTATCCATGCATAAGTTTTGAAAATAAAAAGTTTATACTCAGTGAAAGAACTCTGGGAGATGACTATGAACCACTACATAGAATTCCCAATCCCTATATTTTTGTCTTCCTGCATTTTTGATTTCCTTCACAGGCTAATTGTACACTGTTTCAAAGTCCGATTCTTTTTGTACAGCAAAATAACTGTTTGGACATGTATACATATATTGTATTTAATTTATACTTTAACATATGTAACATGTATTCGTCAACCTGCCATCTGGGGGAAGGGGTGGGAGGAAGGAGGGGAAAAGTTGAAACAAGGTTTTGTAATTGTCAATGCTGGAAAATTACCTATGTATAAATTTTTTGTAAAAATTAATTAATTAAATTAATTAATTAAAAACATAAAAAGCTTTAATAAGGAATAGCTCTGCACAAAAGAATCTCAGTATCTTATTAATCAAATCAAGCCCAAGCAAATCAATAATCTATGTTCTTACTCTGATCCAATAATCTGACTGGGTATAGCCAGGATGGGGACATTTCTAAGTATCATGGGGGCTAGAATACTGGATAAATGATTCATAAGTGTCCACTTGGAAAGAAGACTTTGTTCTTTCTCAATGGCCCCAAGTCAAGGACCAAAGAGGGCTTTGAGGAGGGAAGCCTACAATCTTTAAGAAGTCCTGCATTCACTGGGACAGTAAAATAGAGAGTCTCTGATAAATTGGGATCAAAAAAATAGAGAGAAAGCAGCACCTCTTCTAGTCTCTCAGTAAGCTCTCTTTCAGAAAAATGAAAGTCTCTAGATATCCTCTATGATTTCAATGATTTCCTAGAATTTTCTTTCTCAGCATGTGGGGATCTTTACTCTCAGGACTCAGAGAAACCCAATTTTCCCTGGGAGTACAGGGATCGAGGAACACCTACTTGCCCAGACAAGAAGTGATACACAAATGTTTCAGCATCCCCTTGCCTTTTTTTTTTTTTTTTTTACATTTCCTTCTATGCCAGTCTACTAGATATAAATATCTAATCATTGAGCTGGCTCCAGGAGCAACATTCAGCCACCAGGCAGCCTTTTTATAAACATATAGCATCATTATCCTTGTCCTCGGGAGACTTTGCCATTTAGATGAATTTTTATGCAGAAATGTTTGCACTGCCTGGGATAAATCTAGAAGCAGCTTCCTAATTTACCCCTCCTCGAATAGATCCACCTCCACAGTGCTTGGATCTGTCCAGAGGGAGCGGGCGCTGCCGGATTTGCCCTCCTTTTCTCCTTGGTTGGAACCCTACAATCATTCACCGTGCCAGGAAAGGTTTCTGTGTAGGTGGGAGCAGTGGGCATCAATGTGTCTGCTGCGCCGCTGTGTCAAACACATGGAAATGGGAAGTTCAACCAGTCATTTACCCAGCATGGAAGTGGAAGCCCCGACCTTTGGGACTGCTGAGCCGATGAATGGATGAAACAGGCATTTAAAAAATGGCTCAGAGGTGAATATCAGACAACCAAGACTTCCGGGGTATGCTTTCATCATATCAATGGCTCTGTTTCAGCATTGCTTCTCCATGGGTCTGAACACTCAAACACTGAGAAAGAAACTCTAGAGATGGAGAAAACATTGTTCGAGAACTGTCCCTGAAGCTGAGACCGAGATCAAGGATATTCAGTTCCACAATAATTTATGGAGCACATATTACAGGCCTTCTCTCGATATCCATTAATCCTCTCAAAGAAGTGTTTATTAAAAACCCACTATGTGCTTGGCTCTCTGCTAGGTACTGGGAATACAAAGACAAACTTCAAATGTCCCTGAATTCAAGGAGCTTGCATTTCTTACAGAGGGAAACATGCACAAGGATAAGTCAGTATTAAATTGGGCTTCCAGCTAAGACTGGGATTTTTGCTTGTGACTAATGAAAGAAATATCACTTCAGATTGGTGGAGAGAAAGCTGAGAATGATGCTATAGAGTGGATGTTGATTTTTTTAGTAAAAGATACATGCAAAGTTCCAGATATTCTTCAAGTGAAATCCATGGTTCCAAAAATCTTTGAAAATGAAGGGGAGAACTACATAGAATTCCCAATCCCTCCATTTTTGTCCACCTGCATTTTTTATTTCCTTCATAGGCTAATTGTACACTATTTCAAAGTCCAATTCTTTTTGTACAACAAAACAACTGTTTGGACATGTATACATATATTGTATTTAACTTATACTTTGACATATTTAACATGTATTGGTCTACCTGCCATCTTGGGGGGGAGGAGGGGAAAAACTGGAACAAAAGATTTTGCAACTGTCAATGCTGAAAAATTACCCATGTATATATCTTGTAAATAAAAAGCTATAATAAATTTTAAAAGAAGGGGAAGAGAGAGAGAGAGAGAAAGAGAGAGAGAGAGAGAGAGACAGACAGACAGACAGACAGACAGATAGAGAGATACAGAGAGACCGAGAGAGATACAGAGAGACAGAAAGAGACAGAGACAGAGAGAAGGAGAAGAAGAAGAAGAAGAAGAAGAAGAAGAAGAAGAAGAAGAAGAAGAAGAAGAAGAAGAAGAAGAAGAAGAAGAAGAAGAAGAAGAAGAAGAAGGAGAAGGAGAAGGAGAAGGAGAAGGAGAAGGAGAAGGAGAAGGAGAAGGAGAAGGAGAAGGAGAAGGAGAAGGAGAAGGAGAAGGAGAAGGAGAAGGAGAAGGAGAAGGAGAAGGAGAAGGAGAAGGAGAAGGAGAAGGAGAAGGAGAAGGAGAAGGAGAAGGAGAAGGAGAAGGAGAAGGAGAAGGAGAAAAAGAAGGAAAAGGAGGAGGAAGAGACAATAAAAAAAAAAGAAGAGAAGAAGAGAAGGACAGAGAGACAGAGGCTTTTACCCAAGTCATTGATAAAAATGTTAAAAAGCACTAAGTCAAGCACAGATCCCTGGTGTACCCTATTAGAGACCTCCTGCCAAGTTGATTTTAAATCATTAACTTGACATAGACAATGACTCATTAATTTGAGTCTGATTGGCAATATCTAAATCTATTTGATTACATTATCATCTAATCCATATCTCTCCATTTATTATACAAAAATAGAATGAGATACATTATCCAAAGCTAAAACCTACATTAACTATAACCACATCATTCCCCTCACTTAGTAGTTTAATAATCCTATCAAAAAATTAGAAATGAGATTAGTCAGGAATGACCTGTTATTAAAGCCATGCTAGCTCTTTGTAATCATCACTTCCTTATCTAAATGTTAGCCAAGCATCTCTTTGATGATCTGTTCTGGAAAGTGTTGAAAATAAAAAGTAAAACGGGGAGCTAGGTTGTAAAGATTCTCCATGCCAGATGGAGGCAGTTAGCATTTTATTCTTAAAGAAATAAGGAACTATAGAGCTTCTTGAGCAAGTGAGTCAGAACAGGGATCTAGGAATATAAGCTCAGCAGTTATATTCAAAAGTTATAGACCCCCCACACACATTTTTCTATGTCCCCCAGACTCTATAAATTTTCTTCTATTATATTGTCTCTTTTGTCTTTACTTTTCCATTTATTTATAAATGCTTTCTCATTCTCATGTTTGCTTGTGCATAATAAAGGGAATATCACTTCAGAATGGTGGAGAGAAAGCTGAGTGGATGTTCATTTTTTTTTGCAAGAGAGAACTGTAAAGATCCACAGATTTTTCAAATACTAACTCAATGAAATTCAGTAAAATTTTAAGTATTTCTTTATTTTCTGCTTTATTTTTTGTTGGCTGTCACTTACCAATGATCTTTCTCTTCCCAATCCACCCTTATCCCTAAATGTTCCCTTGAAATAAAAGGGTATGATTAAGGAAAACAAATGATCACTTTTTATCATTTATGATCATTCCTTCTATCTTTGAGCTCACTATAGCATATGTCCTATAACATATATAACATCAAACATTTATTAAATACCTTGAACAGGAAAAATACTCTTCTGAATTCTAAGGGTTATATAATAATAAGGTACAGTCTCTCCTTTTCTAGGTTTCCAACAATCAATCTATGAATGTTTAAATGGAGGTTACAGGTGAGAAAAATCCTTTCAACTAAGGGAAGTTGGAAAGTATAATAAGGAAGAAAGACCTTGCAGAGGAGTTGACATGTACCCTGGATGGTGAAAGCTAAAGCTTCAATAAATGAAGTTGGGGTAGAAGGTAAAAAGGGGATTCCAGTGGTAGAGGATGCTGTGAATAATAACATGGGAAAGGAAGGCGCATATAAGAGAATGGACATGGCTCATAAGCAGGTTATACAAAATAACTGCAATCTTACTTAAAATGGTATTTGGAGCACGTAAAGGGATTTTTGTCTATTCCCTCACAGAAAAAAATCATTCCTCTACACCTGCTCGGTATAAACTACCCACTTTAATTAAAAATTTATCAAGCTTCTACTGGCACTATGCTAAGTGTTGGAGATACAATGAATGAATGAGTAAATGAATGAGAAAGCATTTATTAAGCACTTTCTGTATTTCAAGTATTAAAGATATAAATATAAAAAGTGAGGTAGTACTCCCCTCAAAATAATGACTGGGCAAAATACATTTAAGAGGATTCAGCTGAAGGGCAAATGGAAAGGCAAAGAAATCCAAAAAATCCCTTGAAGGGAGCATTTGGCAAGTGCCAGGGTCCTTGAGACTGATCAGCAGGTGAAATGGCACTGCCTGTGAGTCTGGAGGAGGTAGCATCAAAGCGCAGAAGACTTAGAATGAGGTGGAAACACAAATGGTAAGCTTTTCTACTCTTCCAACTCCTCAGAAAAGCTATTGCTAGTGACCCCCGGCTCATCCAAACAGTGTAAGTAGCTCTAAAAAATAGCAAACATTGCCCACATGTGCAAAAATGTTTGTAGCAGCTCTTTGGGTAATGGGCAGGAAGTGAAAATTGAGTGAATGCCCATCAATTGGGGAATGTTATGGCATATGAAGGTAATGGAATTATTGTTCTATAAGAAATGATGAGCAGGATGATTTCTGAAAAGGCTGGAAAGTTTTACATGAACTAATGCTGAGTGAAGTGAGCAGAACCGGGAATACACAGTAAGGGCAAGATTATGTGATGATCAACTATGATAGACTTAACTCTTCTTAGCAATATGGTAATTCAAGACAATTCCAATAGATTTGGGATTTAAAATGTCATTGCATCCAGAGAGAGAACTATGGAGACTGAATGTGGATTGAAACACAATATTTTCATCTTTTTTGTTTGTTTGTTTGCTTTTTCTTTCTTTTTTTTCCCTTTTGGTCTGATTTTTCTTGTACAACATGAAATATGGAAATATATTTAAAAGGATTGCACATATTTAGCCTATATGAGATTGCTTGCTATCTTGGAGAGGGATGAAGCAAAGAAGGGAAGGAGAAAAATTTGGAACACAAAATCTTACAAAATTGAATGTTGAAAACCATACATATATTTGAAATTCTTTTTTTTCCCTGAGGCTGGGGTTAAGTGACTTGCCCAGGGTCACACAGCCAGGAAGTGTTAAGTGTCTGAGACCAGATTTGAACTCGGATCCTCCTGACTTCAAGGCTGGTGCTCTATCCACTGAACCACCTAGCTGCCCCCATACATATATTTGGAAAAAAAATACTATTAAAAATAACAGCCAACATTTATACTATTCTTTACAATTTACAAAGCATTTTACGAATTTCATTCTCTTCATTTTAACCTCATAACTCGTTTTGTCCTTGCAACAACCCTGGGAGTTAGGTGCTATTATTAATCCCATTTTACAAATGAGAAAACTGATCATTCGCACAGTTAGTGTTTGGGGCCTGATTCAAACTCAGGATTTCCTGACTCCGGGTCTAGAAGTCTAGCACTCTGCCACTTAGGTGTCTCAATCCTAGGTCTAATGGGGTCTCAGTGGCCCAAGGTTCAGGAAATGGGGTCAACAAAAAGCAAAGGAAAACACTAGCCCCATTGGTACTCCTTATCATCAGCAAAGCCATCCCTCTCTAAGAGCTCATATTGTTCTGGAATTCAGTTGCTTTCAGCTCATTTCAAGTTTTGTCTGACTCTGTGACTCTCTTTGCAGTTTTCTTGGCAAAGATATTAGAATGTTTTGCCATTTCCCTTCTCCAGCTTATTTTGCAGATGAAGAAACTGAGACAGACTTAAGTGACTTACCCAGGGTCATACAGTTAGTGTCTGAAGCCAGGTTTGGACTCCAGAAGAGAAGTCTTGCTGACTCCACATTCAGAATTCTATGCACTGCGTTACCAATAAGCTACATACAAATAAACAAATGCCAGTCATTTTGATGAGGAGCAAGCACTGAAGCCTCAGGGGATTGGGAAAGTTTTGCTAGCTATAAAGGAAAATAACTCATGCATTTTTTTTCTTTTTTGTTTTCCCTTAAAATAAGCATGGAGACTTTAAACTCAAACTGGTTAACAGATCAGTTTCTGAGGCAATAATCACACACACTCGGTGTTCCCATTTTCTTCCAGGAATAACCTGCCCCGAAATTAGCAAGAGAAGAAACAGGTAGGTGTGAATGAAATTACGAGACCTACGTGTTTTGACTCCACAGTAGACTCACAGTAGACGGGAGTAATTCATATATCCTTCCTGCATCCCACACACTACCGGCTTTCAGAAAATGACATCCAACTGGGCTCTAATAAACGCAGTGCTCGGAGGTCATAATGCAATAGAAAAGTGTTTTCCCCATCATCAGCCAATTTATTTTACAACTAATGCCAAGAATGGCCTACAATGAATTGTAAAATTGGAAAGTTTTGAAAACCTCTTTGAGTCCTTGAATCAATTCAATCAGAGGGATGGGGATAGGACCTTGGCCCTA